>NC_087253.1:19227500-19827500 GCF_037042905.1 Lytechinus pictus | reverse complement strand
CAAAAATACTTGACATTGATGCATTTCATTTCTTTTCATCTCTATTATCATGCATAAAAACATATACATGCACAAAATTGCAAATATACTTATAGGTAATATATTTCAGTTATTATTTTCACAGATACCATACCTTTGATGCCCGGTAGGTCAATACTGGCATGTTCATGGATTCCGATCCCGTTTCTTATTATGCGAAGGGAGCCCTCTTTGTAGGCTCCTGAACAGGTCACCAACTAAGAAGAAGATGCATACAAATAGGAACGATCAGATACAGAACGCTTTGTATTCCTATTGATACGGAAAGCATTATTTAGAGAATTTTTCAAAAATATGGTTGCAGGATTAAAGTTTGCTTGACTGTTGAGAACTTTGTCCTCTTCTTAAAATTTGGAAAAGGGACAAAAACTCCAAAACTTTTAAAGATTATTTGCATACAAGTATTTTATTACATATTTCATATGAGGAATATTGTCTAGGACCAGGGGGGGGGGTTAACCAAGATTTAAGTATGACTTAACCCTAATTCTCCCGGGGGGGGGCCATAATGGCCCCCCCCTCGACAATTTTCGCGATATATCCACTGCGCAAATTTTTTTGACCTCGCCGCTCACTGACTTTTTACTTTCAAGTCTCGCGCAAATTTTGAGACCAAATTTGTGACGACCGGATACGCGGTTACGACATTACGCAACATTATGTAAGTGCATGTCAGACCCAAAATTGCTCACAAACGTGATTTCATGTACAAATCCAATGCAAATTGTGTATTTAGCCAAAATTCATAAATGTATCATTATTTCTACTTTTACTGATTGAATTTAATTAATTTTGCCTTGCTTATGATCAGAATTAAGTCTGGAACGATTTCATTGAAAAAACAATAAAAAAACAAAAAGTAAAAAAAACAAGGAAATACATAAGAAATTCATAAAACAATAAAATACATAAGAAATTGATTTCCAAACTGAAGTTTTTTTTAATTGCGATTGTTAAGAATGCTACAAAGAATATTTTAAATAAAAATTAGCATTCTAGGAGCTTTATTTAGTGAATTAGAGCAAAAAGTATGATTTATGCATAAATTAGCATAATTAATTCATATAAAATAAAATCTCATTATTTTGGAAAATTTTACCATACAGCCTTGTAGATTACATCGCACACAACCAGCGTGCAAATTTTTGCGTCGCTCGAGCGATCAGCGGCCGAGATCTTAAGGGGGGGCCATAATGGCCCCCCCCCGGGAATGACAAGAATCAAAATACCCCGGGAGATTGAGGGTTAAGAGTCGCATTTAAATGCCGACACGTATATGATATGCAACACACAATCTTATTGATCAATACGCAGTAGTGCGCATCCTCTTGGCATGGTCTGACCAATGCAGTCATGCCTTTTATACTGCAAGCAATTAGGCATTGAAGTGCGACTGTTAGTCAGACCTGGGGCCCGTTGCATGAAACTTTTTACCTGAGAAAACTCAGGTTGTTTTAACCGGAGTTTTTGCCCTGTGTTAAAGTCAATAGTAGAAATCACACTAACCTTAGTTTTCAGTTTTTACCCGAGTTTTCTCAGGTAAAAAGTTTTATGCAACGGGCCACTGGGGGGTGTTGACCTGGGGGTGTTTCACAAAGATTTAGGTAACTTAAATCTTTGTGAAACACCCCTCAGGACTGGTAATATTTCCACCAACCCACCTCTTGTCCATTGAATATTACATCAATATCACCCAGTTGTTCAGAAAATAGATCTTTGCTTACCTGTCCTTGACCTTGTCTATCCAGGTCAACTACAGCCATGTCAACGATCGGTCCAAGGTTGGTGAACGTCTCCATCATTGTCACATATGATCCATTATCATCTGACTCTGTATTCAACTGAAAAATTGATAACGATATATGACCATTTATCTCACAATCCACAATCAGGGCGCGCAAAAGAAATTTTGCGTTTTCTTTACAGTTTTAACGTGGAAGCACCGTGGTGTAGCGGTTCAGACTTCCGCCTTGTTATCAGAGGGTCGTGTGTTCGAATCTCATCATGGCCTAGCGTCCTTTGGCAAGGCATCAATCCACACTTTGCCACTCTCACCCAGGTGCTAATTGGGTACCGATATGAAACAACCATCATTGTGGTTGTTATAGCAAGTGTGCGCCTTAACCCTCAATCACCCGGGGTATTTTGATTCTTGTCATTCCCGGGGGGGGGGGGCCATTATGCCCCCCCCCTTAAGATCTCGGCCGCTGATCGCTCGAGCGACGCAAAAATTTGCATGCTGGTTGTGTGCGATGTAATCTACAAGGCTGTATGGTAAAATTTTCCAAAATAATGAGATTTTATTTTATATGAATTAATTATGCTAATTTATGCATAAATCATACTTTTTGCTCTAATTCACTAAATAAAGCTCCTAGAATGCTAATTTTTGGTTAAAATATTCTTTGTAGCATTCTTAACAATCGCAATAAAAAAAAACTTCGGTTTGGAAATCAATTTCTTATGTATTTTCTTGTTTTATGAATTTCTTATGTATTTCATTGTTTTTTTTACTTTTTGTTTTTTATTGTTTTTTCAATGGAAATCGTTCCAGACTTAATTCTGATCATAAGCAAGGCAAAATTAATTAAATTCAATCAGTAAAAAAAGAAATAATGATACATTTATGAATTTTGGCTAAATACACAATTTGCATTGGATTTGTACATGAAATCACGTTTATGAGCAATTTTGGGTCTGACATGCGCTTACATAATGTTGCATAATGTCGTAACCGCGTATCCGGGCGTCACAAATTTGGTCTCAAAATTTGCGCGAGACTTGAAAGTAAAAAGTCAGTGAGCGGCGAGGTCAAAAAATTTTGCGCAGCGGATATATCGCGAAAATTGTCGAGGGGGGGGGCCATTATGGCCCCCCCCCCCCCCCCCCCGGGAGAATTAGGGTTAAAGGCTGCTAAAAAAGCTATGAATCCAGTGAATGGATAATAATTGTAAAGCGATATAAAGCGCTATATAAAAGTCAATTATTTTAAGCGGCAGAGGCTTTGTTCATAAATAATAGCAATTGACTCCCAAACCCTGGCACTATCAATGTAAATCAATATTCATATCAAAACTCATTCATTTTATATATTCTTGTCTACATCTGTCCAACTGTAAAAATCAAGGGCCAATTCACAAAACAGAAGTACCATTGATCTCCTTTTCAATGATCTTTATATGTGTAAGGCATATCAAGAAAATTATACTGGTAATCAAAAATATTTCCTCTATAGGGTCTTACCCTGACCAGCTGTGAGTCCCCAAGACGAGATCCTATGAAGACCACTCCATTATCAAGGTACGTCAGACATTCAGCTATTGATGTCTGTAAGATAAAGAATAAATGAAGACAAGTCGAACATACTCAAAGATAAGCAAAAGGAGGCATTTTTATAATCAAATTCTTTATACCAGAGGAAGAACCAAAATATTGTGGCTACTTCTTTAGCTCATCCTCCAAAATGTCTAAACTCTATTAAACATTAGATTGGGCCCTGGGCATTTCCACAGCTCTTTCTTACTTTTCCGGGTGGGCGTTTCATAAAGCTGTTTGTAAGTTAAGAGCGACTTTATTAAGAACGACTGGTGAACCTTTCTCACAAGTGAGATAATAACCAATGAACATTGAATGGTGAATACCATTTACCACAAGAAAGGATCACCAGTTCTTAAAGTCGCTCTAAACTTACATACATCTATATGAAACGGTTCCCAGGGCTATTTGGGTGGCAAAATTGACTCAAGCCCCCATGTAATTTTCTTCCCTGCTCAATTGGGAAGTTTCCTAACCCCGAATCGTGCAGTCTGTATTCATGGACTCACCTCTCCTAAGAACTCCAGTTTGAGGTCCTTAACAGTAGCTGTCCCATCCATACTCTCTTCCTTGTCGAGTAGTAGCAAGAACAGACGACCGGTCAAGTCACCAAGCAGATATCGAGAACCGTTGTTGTCCAGACGACCATAGCAGACCAGTGTGCTAGTCTGTGAAATTCAAAATGAAATTGAGATGTCAAGTTCGAGTTCAAATTAAAGCTTACGTTTTAAGAGAAATGCCAATTGTGGTGATGACCTCAAAATTAGTTAGAATAGAATCCAATAAACTGTCCACCCAAGTGTTGGTATGTATACAGAGATGCCAACCTAAAGGGATGGTTGTCAGGAATATTTACCATATTTATCAGGAACAAATGGGAGTTTCTCAGGAACATCCCGCGAAGTAGCATCGTTTATACAGGGATGCCACTAGGTGTCCTCCAAAAATACTGAAACTCATCGCGGGCCGGGACAGTGTCCAAGAAAAAAAAATTTAGGGGGGTCCACCTTTAATTTTGGGATGTCACAGGTAAAAAATTGGACAAGCAAAAAAAAATTTAAAAAAAAAAAAAAAAAAAAAAAATTAGGAGGGGGGGACTGCCCCCACCTAAAATTTAGGGGAGGGGGGGGGGGGGACCAAGTGGCTTCTTACCTTGTTGTGATCGATGACTTTGAAGTCAATTAGGTTTGAAAAACTGACGGTAGTTAGTTGTGTGTTTCTCATAGAACGCTAGACCAAAAGCTTCAGTCTCTGTATTTTGGTTGTTCAGCTGAACCGCGTTGGCTCCACTCACCAATATAGTCCGGGGGCTGGGAGAGTTTATTCAGCTGATCGGGTACAAAAGGTTTGATGGTCCCAAGATGTTGGCATGATATCAGTGGTCAAGAAAATGTGTTGCTGCCGGGTCAAATCCTGTACGGAAGGCCCACAGGACCCCATTTTTGTCGGCCATCTTGAATTTTTCATGAAAATCAATTATTTTCATATTTTTGCACAAACAATGGTAAAATATTGAATAAATACGCATTTCACATTGATTCAGACAGTAGAAATCGATTGCAAGTGTTTTCAGAACAGTCCGGTTAATATTTTTTGAAAAATGTAAGAATTTATGCCAAAATTTTCATGTTTTTAGGCAAAAATTTGCATGTGCATTGATATATTTCTGTTTTGTCATTAATATCAGCAATCATTGCAAAATATCAGCATTCAACACGAAAGAGAATATATTAACGAGAACATTGATATGCTTCATGACAGTATTAATGTCTTAACTTGCTTAGATATAGGGAAAATACCTCCAAATTCATTCCCCGATATTGCGATAAAATGACACCAAAAAGCAACCTCCGTCCTAGTCACACTAGTAATACCGATTTCAATGCGCTCGCTAGCTTGCCTTTCAAAAGAGTACAATTAGACTCAATCGGTCTTGCCTCGCCTTAAGTGTATATTACGTTATGGCTATGAGGGCAAAAGGCGTTTTTTACACATTTAAGCAACTTTTATGTTAATGAAACCTCTTGGAAAAGTTAGAGGAGGGATTGCTCTGCATGTCGCAAGCAATTACATTCGGACACCTCAAACATAGTCCCGCAAGAGCCTGTCGAAGGTACCCCACCCTTATCCGAAGCTTGACTACTAAAATATCTCGCCTTTTGGAGCCCTCAATGTGGCAAAATGATGCTTCGGTTAGGTAAATAAACAACTTTTATTTTCTTGAAATCAATTGGAGACGAAAGAGTAGGCTTTTCTCTATGAGCTACATTTAAAGAAGTGAGGGCACAACAAAGCTTACCCTCTCAGGGGGCTGCCCCAAGTCACCAATCCCGTTTTTCGTGTTTTGCCCATTTCTTGGAAAATTCGTCATTTTGGAGCCACATTGATGAGAAAAGTGTTTCGACTATGTAATGAAAGCACTTTTATTGTTTTAAACCACTTGAAGACAAAAAGAGTAGACATTCTTTTATCTGTTACATATAAAGAATTACTGAAAAATGGAAGCCACCCCCGTCAGTGGGATGCCGAAAACACTATCCCCTTTTTCCGTATTTTGCAAATTTATGGAAAAATCTGCAAATTTGGAGCCCCCACTGAGGCTAAAGGGTGTTTCTGCTAAAAAGCAATCCATCTTAAAACCACATGGAGACAAAAGAGTTGCCTTCTATTAGTTACATAATAAGAGGTGCTGGTATAGCAAAGCCTACCCCCGTCAGGGGCTCCTGAAATTACCTACCCCTTTTCTGTATTTTACCTTTTTTATTAGAAAATCTGCGAATTTGGAGCCCAAATTGGGGCAAAAAGATGTTTCTCCTAAATAGCAAAACACTTTCCTTGTCTTAAAACCACTTGGATGCAAAAAATTAGTATTTTTCTATCTGCTACATTATAACGAAGTACCGCCACATCGAAGCCTACCCCCTCAGGGGGCAGCTGAAATCACCCAACCCCTATTTCGCATTTTTCTAGGAAAATTCGCCATTTTGGAGCCCCAATTGAGACCAACGGCGTTTCCGCTTTGCAGAAAGTAACTTTTATTGTTTTGTACCTCGTGGGAGAAAAAAGGTAGGATTTTCTCCATCAGCTTCATTTGAAGATGTGCTCGCACAAAGAAGCCTACCCCCAACAGAGGCTGCCAAATCCCCCCCCCCCCCCTTGCCTATTTTCCCACTTTATTGAATAATTCGCAATTTTTGACCCCTTGTTTAGGTAAATTAGCATTCCTGCTATAATTATAATGAAGCCAAGAATAGGCTTTCTTCTACATGCAAAAAACGTGCTGGCGCATCGAAGCTACTCAATTCCAGGGCAGCTGAAGTCACCCTCACCTTTTTGCCTATTTTCCCTCTTTATTGGAAAATTCGCAGTGTTTAGCCCCACTGATGCAACAAGGTATTTCTGCTATCAAGTAAAACCATATTTTTTTTTTCAACTCCCCTGGGCTTGGGGATGAAAGAGTAGGCTTTTTAAATAAAGAAGTGCTGCATGGCACATCGACGCCTACCCTCTTCAGGGGCTGCCGAATACTTAATCACCCAATCCTGTTTGTCCATTTAGTCTAATTATTAGAAAATTCGATATTTTGGAGTCGCCATTGAGGCAAAGGGCGTTTCTGATACAATAGTAAAGTCACTTTATTTTTTCAAACCACCTGGAAATTAAAAGATTTTTTTTTTAAATATCAGCTTCATATAAAAAGATGTTGGCACATCGACGCCTACCCTCTGCAGTTTCTCCAAATTGGCAGATTTTCCCCATAAATTGGCAGAATACGGGAAGGGGCCGGGTGACTTCAAGAGCCCCCTGAGGGGTAGGCTTCTATGTGCCAGCACTTCGTTATATGTAGCAGATAGAAAAATATCAATTTTTCCTATCCAAGTGGTTTTAAGACAATGAAAGTTGTTTGCAAGATAGGAGGAACATCTTTTTGCCCCAATGTGGGCTCTAAATTCTCAGATTTTCTAATAAAAAGGTAAAATGCGGAAAAGGGGCGGGTGATTTCTGGAGCCCTTGACGGGGGTAGGGTTTGCTATACCAGCACTTCGTTATATGCAACTGATGCTATGATAAATGCTATTCTTTTGTCTCCAAGTGGTTTAAGACAATGGAAGTGGTTTGATATACATAGGAGAAACATCTTTTTGCCTCAATATGGGCTCCAAATTTGAAGATTTTCTAATAAAAAAGGTAAAATACAAAAAAGGGGTGGGTAATTTCAGGAGCCCCTGACGGGGGTAGGCTTTGCTGTACCAGCACCTCTTATTATGTAACTGATAGAAGAAAGGCAACTCTTTTGTCTCCATGTGGTTTTAAGACAAGAAAACGGATTGATTTTTAGCAGAAACACCCTTTAGCCTCAGTGGGGGCTCCAAATTTGCAGATTTTCCCATAAATTTGCAAAATACGGAAAAAGGGGATAGTGTTTTCGGCATCCAACTGACGGGGGTGGCTTCCATTTTTCAATAATTCTTTATATGTAACAGATAAAAGGATGTCTACTCTTTTGTCTTCAAGTGGTTTAAAACAATAAAAGTGCTTTCATTACATAGTCGAAACACTTTTCTCATCAATGTGGCTCCAAAATGACGAATTTTCCAAGATATGGGCAAAACACGAAAAACGGGATGGGTGACTTGGGGCAGCCCCCTGAGAGGGTAAGCTTTGTTGTGCCCTCACTTCTTTAAATGTAGCTCATAGAGAAAAGCCTACTCTTTCGTCTCCAATTGATTTCAAGAAAATAAAAGTTGTTTATTTACCTAACCGAAGCATCATTTTGCCACATTGAGGGCTCCAAAAGGCGAGATATTTTAGTAGTCAAGCTTCGGATAAGGGTGGGGTACCTTCGACAGGCTCTTGCGGGACTATGTTTTGAGGTGTCCGAATGTAATTGCTTGCGACATGCAGAGCAATCCCTCCTCTAACTTTTCCAAGAGGTTTCATTAACATAAAAGTTGCTTAAATGTGTAAAAAACGCCTTTTGCCCTCATAGCCATAACGTAATATACACTTTTTTATTGCGACGCTCATTACATGCATTAATGCGTGCTAGTCACACCAACAAAGGCGAGGCAAGACCGATTGAGTCTAATTGTACTCTTTTGAAAGGCAAGCTAGCGAGCGCATTGAAATCGGTATTACTAGTGTGACTAGGACGGAGGTTGCTTTTTGGTGTCATTTTATCGCAATATCGGGGAATGAATTTGGAGGTATTTTCCCTATATCTAAGCAAGTTAAGACATTAATACTGTCATGAAGCATATCAATGTTCTCGTTAATATATTCTCTTTCGTGTTGAATGCTGATATTTTGCAATGATTGCTGATATTAATGACAAAACAGAAATATATCAATGCACATGCAAATTTTTGCCTAAAAACATGAAAATTTTGGCATAAATTCTTACATTTTTCAAAAAATATTAACCGGACTGTTCTGAAAACACTTGCAATCGATTTCTACTGTCTGAATCAATGTGAAATGCGTATTTATTCAATATTTTACCATTGTTTGTGCAAAAATATGAAAATAATTGATTTTCATGAAAAATTCAAGATGGCCGAGAAAATAGGGCCCTGTGGGCCTTTCGTACAGGATTTGACCCGGCAGCAACACATTTTCTTGACCACTGATATCATGCCAACATCTTGGGACCATCAAACCTTTTGTACCCGATCAGCTGAATAAACTCTCCCAGCCCCCGGACTAATACATAGACTGAAGAGTTGTTGGCCCGTACATTAAGACAACGTATCAGCTAACCCAGGGAGCTCTGGGCTAGCTGATACGTACGTAACCCATGGAGCCCAGGGCCGCTTTTCGGGCCGGAGCTCCCTGAGTTCCGTATCAGCATGCAGCAGTAACGTTAGATCTAACATTCGGCGGAAACCCGATTTTCGGATCGTTTTTGGTACATCAAATGTCACATTATGAAAAAATAATTACATCCAAACTTACGAGAAAATATATAAAATTCAGAAACATCGTACCTTAGACCGCAGTTACCGCTAATTCCTTTGAAATGATGATCAAAACTTAGTCATCCTCGATTCCTTCGTTGGTCATCGTAAGTTGCCATCTTGGATGACGTCATCATCTTTACAGTCGTATTTACCAGTCGCTATTATACCGCGATTCGTGCCGCTGATTTGTGATGTGCGTGCGTTCGGAACTTGTCGCTCGCATTGATTGGCCAGGATATCGATAATTCTAATCAGAAAGCCTTGATAAAAGCATAACTCAATGAACGTAGTAGGCAGTGCGCGCGTTTATAAATTATAGTAGAGAAACTCCCGTTGGTTTACCGTTGGCCACACACACGCTGCATGCACGATACATGTATACACAATACACGCATATACATGCACAATACACAATACACGCATATATACACATGCACAGCAAAGCAATACACAATACACATGTATTGTAGTTGTTTTTTCCGTAACCTTTTTATTGTTGCCGTAACACCGTAATTGGAGGAATAAAATCGGAACAAATACGGCGAATCCGTAACGGTTAGCATCTCTGTGTATAATGAACAAAATATGTACTAAATGGCTCTGGAAAGAAATGTGTTATTGCTGAAAATGAGCAAAATACACAAGGAATTCCATCAAATGTCAAGTATTTTTCAGAAAAAAAATTAATACACAGTCCCACATATGCTTTACTGTGTTAGTGATCATAAGTGTCAGTTTTCAGCTAAGATTTTGTGATTTCACAAAGATAAGTATATGTTAATGTATCTAGATCTCGATTAATATGGTGACAATTAACCTCAATTTTAAAGACTTCTCATACAATAATTGTTTGCTGCAACTATATTCTTTTACCTTTAAGCTTCATTACTTTGTAAACATAATACCAGAGTGTGATTAACCACATATAAAAATAGTTGGCTAGTGCCAACCCTGATAGTAAGAAAAATTGTATTAATTACTAAGAAAATGGCAGAAATAAAAATATTCATATATTTCCTATTCAATATTACACACACATTCATGAAAAAGGAATAAACAGGTTAAAAGCATGATTTTCCTTTCCCAAAATATTTCTATCAAATAGCAACAATTTAAACAAGATTCTAACCTTTATGGTTGGTGGAGCAATGGCTACGTAGTTATCCCCTTTGTGGTAGGTGATGGATTCTTGCCCGATGATCAGGGCGCCCCCATAAGGCTGCGGCACAGCAATGACCATGGTTGCTTCCGTCTCTACGTTGTCCTGTTTCCATGGCCCTCTGTTGAACTCCTTCTCTCTCAAGTTGACCTCGTAGGTCTTGACATGTCTTCCGTGAGGATCCTGTGGTAGGCACCAACAAAATAAATAATTTCATCTTATTTTATTTCCAATTTTTGGAAAAACAAGGCAAAAGCAATTTTGTGTCTCGCCCACTTATGAAAATGACCAGAAATATCGTGATTTGCGAGGGCACGCAAGAGAATTATATCGAAACTGCATTGTGAAATGACTGGGATGGAATAACACTTGTCATAAGAGCCTTACACGTAAACTTTAATGTTGACCTGAAAATGACCTTACCATGTGACCTCCGACTGCAGCATAACATGCAGGTCCCCCAAGTCCATCTACCATCATAGTTTGGTTGAAAAGCGACTTACGGATGCGGAGTTAGGTGTCATAAGAGAGTCTTGCATGTAAACTATAACGTTGACCTGAAAATGACCTTTGACCTTACCATGTGACCTCTGACTGCAGCATAACATGCAGGTCCCCCAAGTCCATCTACCATCCAAGTTTGGTTGAAAAGTGACTTATGGTTGGGTAGTTAGGTGTCATAAGAGAGTCTTGCATGTAAACTTTAACGTTGACCTGAAAATGACCTTTGACCCTACTGTGTGACCTCCGACTGCAGCATAACATGTAGGTCCCCCAAGTCCATCTACCATCCAAGTTTGGTTAAAATGCGACTTACGGTTGCAGAGTTAGGTGTCATAAGAGAGTCTTGCATGTAAACTTTAACGTTGACCTGAAAATGACCTTTGACATTATCATGTGACCTCCGACTGCAGCATAACATGCAGGTCCCCCAAGTTCATCTACCATCCAAGGTTGGTTGAAAAGTGACTTTCGGTTGCGGAGTTAGGTGTCATGAGAGAGTCTTGCATGTAAACTTTAACGTTGACCTGAAAATGACCTTTGACCTTACCATGTGACCTCTGACTGCAGCATAACATGCAGGTCCCCCAAGTCCATCTACCATCCAAGTTTGGTTAAAATGCGACTTACGGTTGCGGAGTTAGGTATCATAAGAGAGTCTTGCATGTAAACTTTAACGTTGACCTGAAAATGACCTTTGACCTTACCATGTGACCTATGACTGCAGCATAACATGCAGGTCCCCCAAGTCCATCTACCATCCAAGTTTGGTTGAAAAGCGACTTACGGTTGCGGAGTTAGGTGTCATAAGAGAGTCTTGCATGTAAACTTTAACGTTGACCTGAAAATGACCTTTGACCTTACCATGTGACCTATGACTGCAGCATAACATGCAGGTCCCCCAAGTCCATCTACCATCCAAGTTTGGTTGAAAAGCGACTTACGGTTGCGGAGTTAGGTGTCATAAGAGAGTCTTGCATGTAAACTTTAACGTTGACCTATAAATGACCTTTGACATTATCATGTGACCTCCGACTGCAGCATAACATGCAGGTCCCCCAAGTTCATCTACCATCCAAGGTTGGTTGAAAAGTGACTTTCGGTTGCGGAGTTAGGTGTCATAAGAGAGTCTTGCATGTAAACTTTAACGTTGACCTGAAAATGACCTTTGACCTTACCATGTGACCTCCGACTGCAGCATAACATGCAGGTCCCATAAGTCCATCTACCATCCAAGTTAGGTTGAAAATCGACTTACGGTTGTGGAGTTATGTGACATTAAGTTTGTGACGGACGGACGACATTTGGATCCCTAAGTCTCGCCTTCACCTCCGGTGGGCGAGACAAAAATGTAGAATACATTCAATGATATAGATACCAAAAGAAACTATGAAAAATTAATGTCGGGGACACAGAAGATACCATTAACGTCACAAAGTCTGTTGTAAGGCACACACAAAACTCATTCCATCATATTTTATTTCCGATTCTTGTTTTAAAACAAATGTAGAATACATTCAATGATATAGATACTAAGAACTTGTAAACGTTTACAAAGAATATGAGGAAGACAGAAGACGCCATTGACCATTGAAAGTGTAGGCTCCAAATCTTTAACAAATCATACAAAGTAGAGTAGAGAGAGGGGGACCGGGGGAGGGGGGAGTATTAGCGCCATAACCAGACAGATCAAAACCATGCAAACTTCTGGTTATTCATCAAAATTTTCCTCATATGAAAATTTAAACAAGGCAAAAGCGATTTTGTGTCTCGCCCACTTATGAAAATAACCAGAAATATCGTGATTTGCGAGGGCACGCAACATAATTGTATGGAAATTTCATTGTGAAATGACTGGGATGGAATAAAACTTGTCATAAGAGCCTTGCACATAAACTTTAATGTTGACCTGAAAATGACCGTTGACCTTACCATGTGACCTCCGACTGCAGCATAACATGCAGGTCTCCCAAGTCCATCCACCATCCAAGTTTGGTTGAAAAGTGACTTACGGTTGCGGAGTTAGGTGTCATAAGAGAGTCTTGCATGTAAACTTTAACGTTGACCTGAAAATGATCTTTAACCTTACCATGTGACCTCCGACTGCAGCATAACATGCAGGTCCCCCAAGTCCATCTACCATCCATTTTTGGTTGAAAAGCGACTTACGGTTGTGGAGTTATGTGTCATTAGGTTTGTGACGGACGGACAACGGACGACATATGGATCCCTAAGTCTCGCCTTCACCTCTGGTGGGCAAGACAAAAATTACAGACTAACCGTTTCTTCTTTTTCTTTCTAAATAAAGGTTAAAAATACTGATGAATGTCGCAGCAGACACTTGGATAAAGGACCTGTAATACATTGCTTTAACATATTTTTACAATATTGTGATAATACTATTTATCGCGAACTTTTGTGTTACAGGACCCTAATCTGCGAGACGGGAGTTCTCTGGTCGGACCGAACCTTGCGGGCAACAGGCAGCAAGGCTCGGAGCGGAGCGGAGTTGCGAAGGAAGGGGTTGCTTGAAGATGAAAATAAAAAATTGGGATTACCTGATGTAAGAAGACGATGGTCGGTTGGTGACATCCATAGAGAAACTGAACATCAATCACATTCAGTTCTTCCAGTCTATGTGAAAAGATAAACCAAAAATAAGTGATTAGAACTATGAAACATAATCATCAGAGAAAAGGTTACATGGGGGCTCGGGACCTATTTGCCCCAAGAGCATATTGTTTAACAAAATATATGAATACATGCATGTTAGTGGTTAGAACAAAGAAAATTATTATTTATGCATGTTTATCTGTGAATATGTTTATCCTACATGTACGTGTATATGATATTTCTTGTGATTCATATCAATTCATTTATATCTTTCTACTCGGGTGATGGAATGGATTGCCCATCGCTCATGATGGTTCATCAAGGTTCCCTCTTTAAAAAGGTCAATTTTTAACTCTTACTATGCCATGCCCAATACCCCTATAGTGCCAGGGATATTCGAGGGAATCCTAAATTGACCGAAACGTAAGCAGAGACCGATTTTAAAACGGTCATATCTCTTTACCCGTACGTTGTATAATGAAACCTTCTACATATGAAATGATGCATGGTTCATGAACTTTATGATCATGTTATGACCTTTCATATTTGCAATCGGAAAAATTGAGAAAAGATGAAATATTTTACATAGTTTTTTTTCAATAAGTAAAACCTAGAAAATTACGGTTTCATGAACATTTCAAAGAGTAAATAACCTGAGTAATTGTAGAGATACCAAAAAATTAAGAGGATAAAATTAAAGTTCAATGTTTACCCTTTCAAATGACGTATCTATTGATGAAATTGAGCAAACAGAAATATGAAAAATAATGCTCTTTTTAATGAAATACTATTTTGCTATTCAAGTTATTTCCTCTGAAATGTGAGAGGGTTTATACACACGAAATAGAAACCGACCTTTCCAAAAAAGGGCATTGTCGTCGATCAAGTGACCAATCACAACACAGCTGCGATCCCCACGCAAACACACACAATAATATATTAGAGCCATGTATCTTCACAGTGCAGCCAACCGTACCCTTACATTCGTGTAGTCTTCAAAACAAGACCCTGTAATTTTTCAGAATGCGCGGTATTCCGAAACAACCGCTATGGGGGAAACAAAATTATTAGCGCAGTGTAAATTTTATGTCATTTCAATTCTTGTCGATATTGTCGTAATGCAAAACATGTTTTTAGAAAAATCGTAACCTGGATACGATTTGTGGTGTGCGATGCACTCAACTATATACTGTTTTGGATAATGTAGGCGATTTCTATCCAGTGTCGGCAACAGACATTTGCGACCCTCTCAACTATCGATCAAAAGCATGAATCAGTGTAAAGTTTGGCCATATTTTGTCAGGGTCGATTCGTCGTACATACTATACGGGCTTTCGTACTGTAACAAAGTTATTGCCAGTCAGAAGGAGACAAAATATAGAAAACTAAAGATGATATATTGAAATATAGATAAAGAGGGATCGGACAGATTCAATACTAACGGGTTTGGGGTGTAAAATCCCACAAAATAATATGGGCGTTTTTGGCAAAGTACACAGAACTAAGAAAAAATGTTTATTTTTCGTGAATCAAGAAGAGGAAATACAGATCAGTTACAAACTAAAAATAAATTCAATACAAATTTTCAAAAAGAAATTTTAGTTCTATTTGTTCTGTATTTGTGGTCTGACCCCCCCCCCCCCCTCGCCTTACAAAAAAGTGAGGTCAGGTGGAAATGTTTATGTTGATTTTTAGCCCTTTTTGTGATGACCAAGGTTGAATACAAAATTAAATGTATTTATTACAAAACATAATTCTAGCATAATATTCATACGTTATCATTATTACGTAAATAACTGATCTCACATCTCTCTTTCTCTCTCTCTCTCTCTCTTTCCATCTATCTATCTATCCATCTCTCGTAATCTCTGATCTCTCTCTCCTTTCTTTTTCATGCCGTGTTTTTTTTTTTCACTTTTATTTTACTTTTATATCTTTGCATAGATTCTGTGCTTAAATGATAAACGATAATTTACAGTGAGCTAATGAATTATAATGAGAGTAACAAAACTACTACTACTACTACTACTACTACACTACAACTACTTTTTACAGCAGTACAAAAACTGGGTGTCCTGGTCGGACAAATGAATCGCTTAAAATATTATGAACGTTGATATTTGTGAACACTCATTCTTAAACTGTCAAAAAATGTTAAGGTTGATCCGTTTTGAATTAAGAGACCCCCCCCCCCCCGGCTTCCAGGGTAACCAAAATTAAGATAAATATAATGAATAATTACGCAATTAGAATTTTGTGATTACAGTCATTATAAGACTGGTATTCTGACAATTTACAGACTGTAATCTGGGCCAACTATGCATCTCGTACATGCCAAGGAATGGACAATACATGCCGGATATTCTTTTTCGTGTGGATAATATCATGCAATATGAATATGAAAATATAATGGCAATTTTAGACAAGAAAAGGGCCCCATTGCATATTATGTCTTTGAATAATTGATTATTTTCAAACTTTGGGCTTCATTCATTCCGCAAGCGAGCAAAGTAGCCACCTGTCTGATAGCGACTGCATTTTTATTGTTCATGCCACCAAGTCATGAACAATAGATGCCCAGACTCCCTTTCACGAGGAATGTCTAATCCGCACTCCCTCCTGACCTATTATCGAGGAGAGCAATTTAGCACAGGATGTTCATAGAAATCGGGCCACGCGCGCGTCTTTTGATTTGAATACTTTCAAAGGTTCCGATACGCACAATAGCTTTTCTCTCCGTTGAGATCAAGATTAAGATTCCCCCGTCTCTTTCCCCAACACCTTCCATTGACTTATTGCCATTAAAGTACATAATTTTTATTCAAATATTTGTTTCGACTTTAAGACATTTAGCATCGACAATATACGTCAAATTTCCTGTAATCTAAATGATGATGATGATAATGATAGGGATGATGGTAAAGATGGCATGGATAATGTCGAGAATGAGAACAAGAAATCACGGGGAAACAGCACACCTTGTAGCTGAAGCCTATTTTGCATATTTAGAAATAAAGGATAAAGATAAGATTTATGATTGAAGAAATGTATAGGCTATATAATCCTTGACAAATCAAAAATACAGGAAATTGAAAGATAAAAGATGGAACATAAATAACGAAGCAATGGGGTTTGAAGGTAGAAATTACTAACAATTTGGAGAAATTTAGATCTTTATAATTTGTTGAACCTTACGATTGTTTATTCAAATAATATGTTTGTAATGGATCATCTATCAGAAAAGTAAGATATTGCTTTCGACAATATCAGAAATTATATTTTCTACACCTCTTTATTTGTGATATTTATAATTACCCCGTCATTAAAAATATCAATCTAGTAAGGATTAATTTTACTTCCCCTTCCCTGAAATAAAAATTAAATGGACATTATTTGCTGTTCAAATGATATATAAGTGACACCACTAAGTTTCTTTATACCGTGCATTGTCAATATTCATGCAGTAGGACTTATGCACAATCAACATACTCGATATGTTAGTACAATTTACATTTCCAATTATTAAATTTGCTTGATATATTATTTTTTTTTCCATTTAGTAGTAATCCAGTTTATGCTTCCCGATTTGCCATATGAGCTCAGCGTGTAGGGGAATATACCCATTATATTTTTGCTGGCAAAAAGGGAGAAACAAAAGAAAGTGGAACATCGGAAGAAATTATGCATTGATTGATATAAATTATTTCTCGCTAATAAAACAAATGAGGAAGAATAAAAAAAAACGCATTACGGAAAATGCATGACATTCACAGAATTTTGTAAATAAAAGATTATGAAAAGTGCGTTTACTCGCTTGATTCGCTCACTCACACTTTTCTTTTTTTTTAATCTTCCTTACACCCATCATATTTTTATTTCACCCTTGTCACATTGACAACATATATTTTGTTGATGATCAAAATAATATTTAGGTTTCTTACCGTAACCGATGCAAATTTGATGTTTATTTTTTCCACCAAAATTGGTACGTAATTTGGTGTTGTTATCAAATTTTCCTGATCCATTTTTTTTTCATTTAGTAGTATATGATATCAGATTTGACATATGAGCTCAGCGTGTAGGGGAATTTACCCATCATCGTTTTGCTGGCAAAAAGGGAGAAACAAAAGAAAGCGGATCATCGGAAGAAATGATACATTGATTAATATAAATTATATCCCGCTAATAAAACATATGATGAAGAATGGGGGAAAAAACGCATTGCGGAAAATGCATGACATTCACAGAATTTTGTAAATAAAAGATCATGAAAAGTGCGTTTACTCGCTTGATTTGCTCACTCCCATTTTCTCTTTTTTTTTCTTCCTTACACACATCATACTTTTTATTTCGCCCTTGCCACATTGACATCATATATTTTGTTGATGATCAAAATAATATTTAGGTTTCTTTCCGTAACCGATGCAAATTTGATGCTTATTTTTTCCACCAAACTTGGTACATTATTTGGTGTTGTTATCAATTTTGCTTGATTCATTTTTTTCGTTTAGTAGTATATGATATCACATTTGACATAAGAGCTCAGCGTGTAGGGGAATTTACCCATCATCTTTTTGCTGGCATTGATTGCCCTTACACATTTTTGTACACATTGCCTATTGACTTGGGGAAAAGCGAAGATTTTACAAAATAACACGACTTTTTCCTCGTAAATTCTTAACTATTCTGTTGATTTGAGAAGCGATACCTTTGTTTCTAGAAAGAAAAAATGTCTGCTCTTTCATATTTACATTTACTAAAAATCCTGAAAACACTTCAGTTTGGCGCAATTAGCAATTGATTCGGAAAACACCGCCACAGATCCAAATACCAGCAATGTACCAAAACGGCTCCGCCGCAGGGAGAGGTTAATTATCACTTTTTTTTGCTTCGTCCTATTTTATTCGAGGAGAAAATTGAACAATTCATTTTTTTGTGAGAAGTTTGAATATGATATTAATAAGCGTAACAATATCAATAATTCTTTTTTTATAATGGTAGGGCTATAAAAACACAAACGAATATGAACCATTATTTACCTGATCTTAAGTTTATAAAGAGAGAGTTTTGCTGCAGGAGAAATGCAATTAATATGATTACAATCATTTTTATGACATAATATGTAATTATAATATTTATGACTGTTTTCACAAAATATTACTAAACTTTGAAATTCAATAACTTTGTTATTTGTTATCCGATTTTGATGAAATTTTCGGTACACTCTAAAAAATGTTGGGCAACATACGGTCCACACAACAATTGGTTAAAACTTTATCCAATTCTGGGTAGTTTTCAACCAATACTGTGTAGTTTTCACCCAAAGCACATATTATTGGTGTAAAACTACCCAGAATTGGATAAAGTTTTAACCAATTGTTGTGTGGACCGTATGTTGCCCAACATTTTTTAGAGTGTATTTTGCTCAGTGAATTCTGCTTTGTATATAAAACTATAAATACTTTCAGCCGGGACCATCCCTTTTATACTAAAAAAGAAGGTGAAAGAGAAGAATAATGATAATAATAATTATAATAACAATAACAATAACAATAATGATAATAATAATTATAATAATAGTAATACTAATAATGATAATATTAATAACAATAAGAAACGAATAAATAAATAATGAGTGTGATGATTGCAGTGCGCAGACGAGAGTTGGAAATGACAGGCTTCTTTACTCATATATTTATAACGAGAACAATTTTGTGACAATGCTAAAAACAATGTATAAGACCTTTCCCCCGCCCCCCCCCCCAAAAAAAAAAAAAATCCCCAAACAGTGCACATTTGCAGGCAGAAAAAAGCCTTGACACAAGAATACTACCATACTGGCCTGCAAAAGACCCGATCGATAGCTCATGAATATTCATGTAACAATAGCGAATGGGCGAGTAGTGTAGGGTGAGGAACATCGTACCGCTCGGTCATTGGTCAATTCCGAGCTGAATGTCTTCACACATTCGCCGTTGCTCTGCCCATAGAAGTACGTGTATTGCTACACACAACCGTTATATCACACGTGTCAATAGGGGAAATCTTGATTCAGATCGCGGCAATATCCGAAATCAACTCTTGAAAATAATGATGCAAAAATACAATTTTACTCAAAAAATGTCTATGTAAACCACTATTTTTTATATGATAAAATGAATGGTGAATTCCTGGCCAGTATAACAACATAAAAAACAGAAAATATGGTGTTGATTTTCTGGCTGTAAAATTGGTTTAAAAAAAAAAGTTCTCTGGGCACGCATACGTGCCAATGGCATTAGAGGGCTAAGGGCACGTATAGCTGCCAACGGCATTTAAAGAGTTAATCAAGAATGCTTCAACAGATCATGCCAGCTACCGAATGTCTTGGACCAACAGATTGTATCCATGGAAGGGATTGGCTGGTGCTTAGGACTGTTTTTCAAGCTCCCTCTTTAAAGACGATCAAGTACGAATTAAGCAACAGTTCGACAGAGCATGCCAACTACCAAATATCTTCTTGGGAGCAAAAGACTGCACCCATGTGAGACTCAAATCACCAAGAGTTGATGAACATGAATACATTAACTGCAAAAATTGTTGACTCTATGCTCAAGGAATGTGCGATGCACAAATGAAGGCTCTGAATGTACTTGCACACAATAAGGGATCCACCTATGATGTCTACATCTTGAAAAACTCCTAAGGAAAACATGTGATGGAAAACCGCAGGATCAACGGATGGTTGCTAGGTGATAGTGCCTACCCACTCAGCCAGAACCTCATCACACCAGTTCCCCATCCTTCGAACCACAGAGAACAATCCAATTACCTGCGACGAGGGCATTGCGTCATTGAACGCTGTTTTGGGGGTCATAAAATCTAGATTTCGATGCCTTGACCAGGGTGCTGGAACATTTCTTTTTTCTCAAGCAAACGTGTGCTTTATGACCGTTTCATGTGCTTGCCTCCATAACGTTTGCATTACAAATGATGATTTCTTTGTATCAATACTACTTTCCATTGTAGGTAAAATCAATGACGGTATGTCTGACACTTTCGTATTCCATAACTGCATTGTATAACTTTTGTCTTTAATAAATGAACTGTATATATTTTGCCTTTAAGTACTGTATTAGTATTTTATCTTTCAGTATTATCTGGTATATTATGTAAATATGTGTTTTCATTAAAAAAAAATATTGAATATCATCTCCCATGATGTAGGTTACATACATGTAGTAAAGAATGCTGACCTCAAGAGAAGAGCAATTCAATTACCAACGGCGACGAGAGCATTGCATCATTGAACGTTGTTTTGGGGTTATGAAGTCAAGATTTCGATGCCTTGACCAGAGCAGTGGTACACTTTTTTTTTCTCAAGCAAAAGTGTGCTTTATGACCATTGCATATGATTGTATAAACATTTGCATCATCAATATTTTTCTTTATAAATAATACTTTCCATTGTATGTACAATCAATGACCTTTTATTTTAAGTATATGAAACTTGTATCTTTGATATTATGTCTTTAATATCTTGATTGTATATAGAAATGTTGTCGTTGATTACTTTATCAATGTAATTTTGTTTTTTAGAATTATATTGTATACATTGATATTTGTTTTTATCAAAATTAATGAATGAAACCTGAATAACATCCTTCATAAAGTTGAAGGTTACATACTTGCGAATGTGGAAGCGAATGCTGACACGACCGGCCACAAACATCAACAAACCCTTTGGACATCATCATCGGAATGTATTAAAATTTAAAAAAATTCTCCGGGCTGAATCAATGGGGTGTGGATTTCAACACTGTTATTTTTTATTATTATTACTATTTCAGGTGACTAGAATCAGAGGTGGAGGTGGTAAAGAAAGAATAAAAGAAGTAACACTCTGACAGAAGCAGCTGGACAGATAGCAGTCTGTTTATGGGAGAACATGCTGAAACCAAAGAGGACATATCCGAAGAAATTAAGATTGGCCCGGTGAAAGTGCAAACGGACAAAAGGAGCAGCATCAAGAAAGTGATCACGGTCCCAACATTATCAGCTGAAGTGTGTCAGTTTTCTTAATGATTGTGTATGGCGTTTGAAACATTATGGTAGTATTTGTCTTAATAAATTTTTGAAATATATGTTTTGGCATGATGTTTCTGTACGATTTTTTTTAGATGAGAGATTCAATGCTTCATGTTCTTGATGTACATTTGAGATGAGAGGGTTCGCACATAAAAAGACAAGAAGATCCTTGGTTGCTAGGCAACAGCACTTATCCATTTAGCCAGTACCTCATCACACCAGTTCCCCATCCCTCGAACCACAGAGAAGAACAATTCAATTACCGGCAGCGACGAGGGCGTTGCATCATTGAATACTGTTTTGGGGTAATGAAGTCAAGATTTCGATGCCTGGACCAGAGTGGTGGTACACTTTTCTTTTTTTGCCACCAAAGAGTGTGCTGCATGACCATTGCATGTGCTTGTTCCCATAACGTTTGCATTACAAATATTATTTTATTTTGTATCAATACTTTCCGTTGTATGTAAAATCAATGACCTTTCATTAATATGTCTGTGAAACTTTTATAATCCATAACTGTATTGTATAACTTTGTCTTTGCTTTAATACTTGTATTGTCTTTGATTACTGTATCACTGTAACTTTGTCTTTCAGTATCATATTGTATATAATTATGTTGATATGTTTTCATCAAAATGAATGAATAAAACCTGATTAATATCTCCCATAATGTTGAAGATTACATACATGTAGTAGCGAATGCTAACCCCCATCAACAGTCAAAGAAGTCAACAAACCCGTTGATGGATGTCGTCTGTTGAATTTCTCTAAATCAACTTTTCGCGACACAGAATACATACACCAGCCCGGAAGATCCAGGTAAAATGCCACCACTTTGTTTCATACTATTACATTTAGAGAGATATAAGACCGTCACGGTGCTATTTCAACTGTACATACATGCATCTGTTATTCCTTTGTACTATTAACATGTTTCATTATATTGTGTTTATCTGTTATAGAGCCCATGAAGATTGATTGAAGCCGAAAGCTTGGCAAACATTGTGGTCTATATCAGCAACGTCCAATTGTTTAGTATTTTTTCATCTACATACATGTATCCTTCACAAGACGATAGTAGTCATGTAAATATGATAAATATATTATGTTGTTAAACATTGTAAGTTTTTCATTTCATTAGTGATGTAACTTTATGTATTGATTTAATTTGTTCTAATTTGTATTAAGTATTTTAGGATTAAAGTTTAGGTTTATTGTATAATTCAGATAAGATTTAATGTATTATTTATTAAATATATTTTGTAAAGCGCATAGAGAGTCTTTTGACTATTATGCGCTATATAAATTTCAAATATCATATTATTATTTAAAATAGCTGCCTGCTAACATATACAGTCCCAACAGTATCATTTGAAGTCAGTCAATTTTCTAGATGATTGTGTATGTCGTTTTCAAATATTGTGCTAACTTTGTTCCTTTAGGAAGAATAAGCATTGAATTAAACAAACAAGTGGAATGCCTCTGGCCGTCTCACCTGCATCACGCGATTCAATATAGCAGCAGTGCTGATTTTGAAAACTACTATAACTCACACAAGATGTTCAGTGATACTTGGTTACTCTTATTTCCACGTTTTATGAACTAGACCAATACACTTATAGAGATATGATGGCAATTCAACAAATACCCCCAACGTGGCCAAAGTTCTTTGACCTTACATGACCTTTGACCTTGATCATGTGACCTGAAACTCGCACAGGATGTTCAGTGATACTTGATTACTATTATGTCCTAGTTTTATGAACTAGACCAACACACTTTCAAATTTATGGCTGTAATTCAACAAATACCCCAATTTGGCCAAAGTTCATTGACCCTAAATGACCTTTGACCTTGATCATGTGACCTGAAACTTGCACAGGATGTTCAGTAATACTTGATTACTATTATGTCCAAGTTTCATGAATCAGATCCATAAACTTTCAAAGTTATGATGGTAATTCAACAGATACCCCCAATTCGGCCAAAGTTCATTGACCCTAAATGACCTTTGACCTTGGTCATGTGACGTGAAACTCATGCAGGATGTTCAGTGATACTTGATTAACCTTATGTATAAGTTTCATGAACTAGGTCCATATATTTTCTAAGTTATGATGACATTTCAAAAACTTAACCTTAGGTTAAGATTTTGATGTTGATTCCCCCAACATGGTCTAAGTTCATTGACCCTAAATGACCTTTGACCTTGGTCATGTGACATGAAACTCAGGCAGGATGTTCAGTAATACTTGATTAACCTTATGGCCAAGTTTCATGAACTAGGTCCATATACTTTCTAAGTTATGCTGTCATTTCAAAAACTTAACCTCAGGTTAAGATTTGGTGTTGACGCCGCCGCCGCCGTCGCCGTCGCCGCCGCCACCGCCGCCGCCGTCGGAAAAGCGGCGCCTATAGTCTCACTCTGCTATGCAGGTGAGACAAAAAGTAGAACTATCTTTTGCAGCAGCTGCACAATTATTACAAACCTGATGTTAAAAGCCTTGAGTTCCTTGTTATCTCTGTCAAGTGGGATGATCTTGAAGAGACCGTCGTATAGTCTTAATCCAATCATACGGCATTCTGGATCAATGATTCCTATTGGTCCAGTTTCTGAAGGCCGACCAATCCGATCCTGCAAAAATAAGCAAACAGATCTGATTCAAATCAAATCAAAATGGGTTTTCCCAACTAATAGAGTACCGAAGTGATGACGTAACAAAAAACTTTTAAGCATTTCAGCATTTTTGATACCATATTTTGGTAGAGCATGAATACATAATTAGCCCCATTGAAGTCAGTGTATTATTGGCCTGGTTCTAAATGTTAGGAACCAGGCCAATAATACATTGACTTCAATGGGCTAATTATGTATTCATGAGGACATATCTTGGGGCCCCATGGAAAGTTTCCCACCAAATTTGGGTTGTGGGGCTTATTCATCATGCTCTACCAAAATATGGTATCGAAAACGCTGATATGCAAAAAGTGTAAATTGATGACATCACACTTCGGTACTCTATATGATCATGGGGAGTATCATTCTTTACAAAATAGTTACTGCTGCTGATAGAGAAATGCAGTGAGGTACCAGGATATTTGTCACCATTAATCAAGACACATCATCCTTGTCATTCATCTGGTCGAACTCCATATAGATGCCCATTATGACCCTGTACCATAGGATACAAATAATGCACGTAAGCGTGTGTATGCAGGGCCAAATACATGTAATGATCGATGTGCAAGACGAGCCAATGGATATACCGCACCGAGGTCCCCAGGACCGAGTGCGGTAGATCCATTTGGCGAGTCAAGCACAGAGTTCATATTATTCAGGTCCTCAAGGCACAAGAATGCGTGCATTTTTTGTTTTATACAACCCCCCTCATGTTACTGAGTTGCCCCGAATGCTATATTTGCAGGATAGTGCATTTGGTATGACGTCAGAGTGCAGGATAGAACATACATGTATGGTATGACGTCAGAGTGCAGGATATTGCATTTTAAATGCCATAGTGCAATTCGCTAAATATCATGTGATCCGATTTGGACCAATCAGATAACAGAACATTCTTGGGAGTTGTATAACAGCAAATGTACGTCAGGCATCAAAAGTGTGGACTGGCCCATCCACATGCTCAAGAATAATGCATAGCAAGCAGTAAAATCCAGGTTCCAAAAGTCCCTCGCGACTGAAGCCACTTGATCTCGCATTCACCTTGGTTTCACCAGCTCTTTTCTTTGACTGATCAGCCACTACTCAACGAAGAATATCCAAAGCAAGATGCCTTGTCGAAAGGCTAGGGTGACTAAGAAGGAACAGCTCACCAGAAGCAATACGGATTTTAAGATTCTCTGCTGAAAGATGAATCACTCAATACCAGGGAAAAATTACAAGGGGCCTCAGGGCAATTTTGCCACTAAAACGCTAAAAAAGCCCTGGAAAATCAGCATTCATTACAATATTAAAGCTTGTCCCATGTTTCAGGATTAGGCAGTCATTTTTTAACAGTAGCCCCCAAAACAAAAAATATATATTTCTTTTGTCTGCTTATCACCAATACTTTTTTTTTTTTTTTTTTTTTACATTTGTAATATTTTCACAAAATTGTAGGAGAAACAGAGGAGATTTAAATTGAAACAAACAAACCTGAACATTTCCTTGTGCTTTTGTGATGATTTCTTCTGTTCCGTTCTCTGTCACACACTCTAAGATGCAGGCATTGTACTTGGCTGTCAACACAAATAACAAGGCCTTAGGCTGTCCCTGTATAAAAAAAGCATAGGCCAATGTAGCAAGCTTTATCAAAGAAGAATGACTGAATCAAAGGAACATTGTAATATCAAATAAGGATGATCTTGAAATGATCTTTAAACATGGAAGAATAAGAGAAGGGCCAGAAGTATAGCACCATGCGACTGTGCTAAAAAAAAAGACTGTCACTTATTTGTTTGGGTATTTTTTCACAAATAGTTCTTTCTGACCTACCAAACTGATGACAACCGATATCAACTTCAGACTAATGTATTTGGCTGCCACTGTCACAGATATTGCGCAAAGAGATTTCGTACTATCTGAAAATAAATAAAATAAAGTTTTCCTTCGAGGAGCTCACTCACACATACTAAGTTTCCTTTGATAGGCTTGTGTGCTTCATTGATAATGTACAATTTTGTAGATTTTTACTGATTTGTTTGTTTACTGAAATTTTACTCTGTACAAATTCATGTAATTCAGCCTTTGGATGCTAATTTAATTTTTATCACAATAAATACCATTTATCATCATCTAAAATGATACGAGTTCAAATAATATCCGCATTAAAAACATAATAGAGAAGAGGACAAAGAAATATAAAATGCAGAGTGTCTATACCTGAGTCTGAAGGAATCTGAATCTGTTATCTGTGTCTTTATCAAAAATATTAACTCTCTCTCTAATACTCTGGGCCTTCCTGGCCCACATCAAAATCGTAACTAAGGAAACATAACAATATGTAAATTAACCAGAAGATAACCAATGAACTGAGAGAAAATAGAAGAACCCAAGTAAAATGTAGCAACCCAGTTCGTAAAAATAACCAATGAGAAAGAACTAGGATGAGGATGGGTAAATGACCAGGGTGATTATGTAATGAAGAATATTCAACAAATGAACCAAATGTGAGGATGGAAATGACACATCTGAATAGGAAAGGAATGAAGATGACTAGAGAAATAGGACAGTGACTAGTGTGATGAATAGACCGGTCGGTTTACTAACATATTCAAATTTTATGCATACCAGTATAACAAAGGTTGCCTCTAACAACCAGAAAGCTTGACCGAGGTTTGCCCGACATAGCAACAACTAATTAATATGCAAAGTGGATTCTAAGTATTGAAATACCATTGTTAGGTTCAGGTTAATGGAATAACTCGTTACTAGGCCCGAGAGAAGAAACATCCATAAATTTAACTACATTAGTAAACCGGTCTATTGAGCACAACTTCCTATTAAAACTGAAGAACATACCAAACTGATTAGATGTTAAACAAAAGCAAATCCAAATGTACAATTTACCTCCCTACTACATTCTTGATGCATACACCTCTATGTAATTCTTTCAATTTTTTTTTTGGGGGGGGGTAACATCAAGATACTCAAGGCCCATTCAATAAAGACTTAAAGGAGAATGAAACTCTTGGAGCAAGTTAGCTTTTGTGAAAGCAGAAAAATCAAAGAATAAGATCAACAAAAGTTTGAGTAAAATAGGACTAGCAATAGAAGAGTTACAAAGTCTATGGGAAAACGGAATTTCCGTTTTCTGACATGCTGAAATGGAATTTGAGATTTTCTGAAACGGAAAAAGCAATTTTTTGAAACGGAAAATCACTGTCCCTACATATGGGATATTATACAAGAGTACTTACAGGAGGTTTGTAAAGTTTGAGGACCTCAATGCGTCCATACATTCCTATTTCTTTGATTGGCCGCAATCCCTCGGGTGTTACGACATAGATCTCCAGCCGAGTGTTCTTGGCAATGATCAAGTTCAGGTCATCAGCGGATGTGAAATTACCTACAGGAAATAAATAACAATAAATCGTCATCTCCATCATCATCACAAAATTTAGGCCAATGAAGGTATGCATTTCAATGAGAATAGTGCACACCAAGTCGTGAGCCTTTCTCGCCAATAGGTTAAGAAAAAAATTCCACAAATTTCAAAGACAATTTGAAACTATGCGGCGTTCCAATTGTTTGGCTGAGTAATCAGCCCATAGCCACTGCACAACTGCTTTCCATGATGGCAGCATAATCATCATGACATTGGTGAATATTTCTTGCGGTTCCTAAACACAAATTAGATCTGGCACTTCCGAAGAAGAGGATTTTAATAATCACTTTTTAGTCAATAGTATGCAGAATAATCTTTATCATTTTTCACATTTTTCAACTTATGGCAGTTTAATTAACTACCATCTGCCATCCACATTAGACAATGGTTTTCCAGACCTTGACTAGGGACAGTGATTTTCCGCGATCACGGAAAACGGACGGAATTCACGGAAATGGCCTTTTGAAACGGAAAGTGGCATTTCAAACGGAAAATCACGATGTTAAAAAAAACAAAATTATCGATAAAATTTCATTCAACCATAAAATAATGTGAAAGGTGAGGATGTATTCATGTTAAATGTGTCTGTCAAAATATTTTGTGTACCCGCATACAGTATCGCTCGAAATAAAGTTGACAGATAACGCACGTGAAACGCGCTAACCGATGTGGGTCTGACTATCGCAATATTCACGCGCGTGAACGTCAGGCCAGTCTGTGGCAGATATCGCCGTGTTCTTGCCGGTGATTCGGCGCACGGCCACGGCCGCGAACTACTGTCTCGAGCTGCGATAATTATCGCGATAGGACTCCAATCAGCGAACCTTTTCTATATCATTCGCAAAGATTATGGGCATAGATTATTTCTTTGAATTACATTTTCGATAACTGATTGGCTTGGAAAACAACTCACATGTAGCGATCAGTGGAATCGCTCTGCTTTAGAATAAGAATCTAGAATCTACTCGGCCGCGCATCACATGCCTGGCCAGGCCAGCAAACAATCTTGGTTCCTGGCGCGGCCTCAGTTCTCCGCCGTACGCGCGCGCGTGCGAAATGAAATGGGTTGATAGACGCTGACTACGAGTTTGTATGCCAGCGCAGCTGTCCCAAGCAAAGTACTTAAATTGTTAACGTTGAAATAAATTACTCACAATCGTCCCTCAGACCATGGACCTATTACATGCTCAGACCCAACCAATAATTATCCATTTTGTTTCTTCCTTCTCCAGCTCTAGCTAGGGTCCGAGCAAGCCCCCGAAGCTACCGCCATTTTGTTTAATCCATTAGAAACTGCTGGCTAGCGACCGACGGGTTTCCATTCTCAGCCGTTCTCTGATTGGTCAGTTAAGACTGTGTGTTCCGTGTGTGTATGTGTGGTGCGAAGCGTGCGGTACATGTGTTCACTGTACGTGTGGGCATAGAGTAGATAACCAGTCGTTTTCTTGATTTTAACCTTACAATAACAACGATCAGGGATTGTTTTTTTGTTGTTGCTGTGTTATGTGTGCATATGAAGGCTAGAAGTTTCTTACAGCTCTTAATTAACTGACTCTCTTTCCAAGCTTAAAATTTTAATGATAATTGCTTAATTCCAATTAATTGATTGGTTTGTTTTAGAAAATTCTCCCATTAAATATCAATTAAAGAGTCTTCACTTGTGTTTCATTACATTATAGAATGTCCACTGTATAATGAAAATGGAAACATGCTAGTCAATTGACCAGTATAATATGAAAGTGGAAACATGCCGGTCAGTATACCATATGTTTCAGTGTATATGCAAATGGAAACATGCCGGTCAATTAACCGGTATAATATGAAAATGGAAACATGCCGGTTAATTAACCGGTACTATGAAAATGGAAACATGCCGGTCAATTGACCATATATTTCAGTGTATATAATGAAAATGGAAACATGCTGGTCAATTGACCATATGTTTCAGTGTATATGAAAATGGAAACATGCCAGCCAATTGACTATATGTTTCAGTGTATAATGAAAATGGAAACATGCCGGTCAGTTTACCATATGTTTCAGTGTATAATGAAAATGGAAACATGCCGGTCAGTTTACCATATGTTTCAGTGTATAATGAAAATGGAAACATGCCGGTCAATTGACCAGTATAATATGAAAATGGAAACATGCCGGTCAATTCTGTTCATTTTCTCTTTCTCTTTTGTTCTTTCTCTCATTGTCTATCTACTAAAGACATATGTAATGAAGATCAGACGCATGGGGATTTTTTTTTAACTTGTTAATTTTATTTATTTATTTCCGTTTCACAATTTTATGTTCTTTGAAAAACAGAAAGTGACAAGAACGTTTTTCATCAGCTAGATCATGATGCATGTATTAATTATTCATTAAGATTTCACATTGTGAAGAAATGTGCAAATTGAAAATCGCAATTTAACAGACAAATGAACTTCATTCTTTCATTTTTTCAATAAATTTTGTTTGTTTCATTTATTCACCATGCAACACAAAAATAAAACGTCAAAAATATAGTATACACATTGATATAATGATACATATATAGGAGGAGCTGAACATAAACAAAATATGTTTGAAGTGCAGATAGCATCATAGGTAAATAATTCGAACTAAACCATTGGCTCTCTATATAAGCATTCATTAAAAAACCCAAAAATAATGCCCTATAGCATGTATATCATCTTGAATAAAATTTCAAAAACATGCATCAACTATATCTCAAAGAGGAAAAGTATACTAAAAAAAATACAGTATAAATCCATACAAATTTCAGGATATTTTTATGATGAATTGGGGAGTGTTAAGGGGAGGGGGGGGGGGCATCATGCCCCAGCCCAGTTTGGGGTTAAGAAAGTGTAAATTTTTTTTTCAGTAATTAATACCCATTTCATTGCCTTGACAAATTATTGGATATATCTTTCAATAAAATGACAAATATTTTTTCCATATTTTCAACAACAAGTATTGTAAAATCAGAACAGCTTCGGATCGATAGAAATATCACTTCGCTTACTTTGGATTCAAGTAGTATCTATTGATTTGTAATTAGTAATCCATATATATGTCCCATTTAAATTCTTTTGTATTTTATTATATGAAATTAGGTTTAGTCAAAAAATTTCTACCAAATTAAGAACTAAAACAATGGGATTGACTGATTGCGTGCATTATAGTTATTGCCGCAACTTTCATCTTATGGAGACACATCATTTACACATGTATGAAAAAATGAAACATTTATGACTTCATGTAATACATAAGAAAAAGGAAAGTGGGGATTTGACATCATCAGCCCACTATATGAATATTCATGACGATGTGCATAACTGTTTTCACAAAATATTGATAAACTTTAAAATTCAATAACTTCCTTATCTGTTATCCAATTTTAAATTTTCAACATTTTGCTCAGTGAATTTTATTACATTTACTTTATAACAATATCAAAGTAATGTGGAGGTTCCGGTCTGCAAACTTCTCTGTTGAGACTCCTCCTATACACAAAAATATAAGTAAATGAAAAAAATAATAGGCATAAACATTCCGAATTAAACCTTTCTTTAAATAAAGCTAGGGAACAGCTAGGTGTTTAGAGGGAATATACATTCGCTGATATCCATCTAAGAAGGCAAATTACTCTTCTAATAAATAAGTCCCTGAATAAAATATGCTTTCTCCACAAAATACCCCCCCCCCCCCCGCGATACCCTAACACAATTATGGTGTGTTAATCCCTTGTACTCAGTATTGATTTTAAGGTCATAGTCAGAGTCTCGAGGGAATTTAAAAGGGGATTACAGCGTGAAAGTTCCTTTTGATTAGTCCCATATCAACGACATATGGATAGTAATTAAGTCCCTTTAATAGTAAACTTGTCAGACATATCCTGCCATAATCAACAAGTACATACAGTCAATATAAAAAAAACTTCCAACTATTATGCTTTATACAGGCAACCCAAACGTCCACATTTTGCAATGAAACTTGTTGACAGGCATGTTTCCATTTTCATTATACACTGAAATATATGGTCAATTGACCGGCATGTTTCCATTTTCATTATACACTGAAATATATGGTCAATTGACCGGCATGTTTCCATTTTCATTATACACTGAAATATGGTCAATTGACCGGCATGTTTCCATTTTCATATATACCGGTCAATTGACCGGCATGTTTCCATTTTCATTATACACTGAAATATGGTCAATTGACCGGCATGTTTCCATTTTCATATATACCGGTCAATTGACCGGCATTTTCCATTTTTATTATACAGTGAAATATGGTAAACTGACCGGCATGTTTCCATTTTCATATTATACTGGTCAATTGATTGGCATGTTTCCATTTACACTGTCCATTGACCAGCATGTTTCCATTTTCATTATACACTGAAACAATTGACCGGCATGTTTCCATGCATTTTCATTACCGGTATACACTGAAACATATAGTCAATTGACCGGCATGTTTCCATTTCATTATACACTGGTCAATTGACCGGCATGTTTCCATTTCATTATACACTGGTCAATTGACCGGCATGTTTCCAGTTTCATTATACACTGAAACATATAGTCAATTGACCGGCATGTTTCCATTTCATTATACACTGGTCAATTGACCGGCATGTTTCCATTTTCATTATACACTGAAACATATAGTCAATTGAATGGCAGGTTTCCATGTACAGTGGACATTTTTTTGTATAATACTCTCTTTAATTGATGTAATGGGAAAATTAATAGACTTGAGGAAAAAATAAAGACCCTTTCCAAAAACTTGGAATGTAGCAACTATCATTTAAATATTAAGCTTGGAAAGAGAGTCAGTTAATTAAGAGCTGTAAGAAACTTCTATCCTTCACATGCACACACAGCAACAAAATATCCCTGATCGTTGTTATTAATTGTAAGGTTAAAATCAATAAAACGACTGGGTATCTAGTCTATATGCCCACAAATCCAGTGAACACATGTACAGCACGCTTCGCATCACACATACACACACGGAACACACAGACACCGCACTGTCTTAACTGACCAATCAGAGAACGGCCGAGAATGGAAACCCGTCGGTCGCTAGCCAGCAGTCATTAGAAGCTAAAATAAGCCCTCATTAATATTAATTTCGTACGATGCTCCCTCGTCAGCTGTGGTTTTGTACGTGTATTAGACAATACGCACATCAGCGCAATGACAAAGGTCAACTTGGCAAATTCATTAATGTATTCATTTTGTTACGCGCTCGTGACGCGAAGGATTCAGCGAATCAAGCAAGTGCAAATCTGAGACGATACATTGCGCTCAATAAAGTATCGATATCACAATCGATATCACTTAAAAACAAAGCATTGTTTGTATTGTGTCTTATAGGCCTATAAAGGGAAGATGAAAAGAGTAGTCTTCAAGTCGTGATTAGTTAAAGAGTTCTCAAGTGCTTTTGCCATCCCCAAATTGTCACATGTTAAGATATACAGCAATCTTAGTTTTTAACAAATGTAAAGAATCAATATTAATTAATCAATATTAGGGGGGCCTACATTATACAAGCTCTGCTTTTCAGTTGGCCCTCCCTCCCTTTCAATCATTTATATTTCGATTTGATAATTGTCTATTGTAATTTTATAATGTTGTCAATTTTTGTATGTACTTCAATTGTGATTATATGTTACTTTGTCAATTGTATCATAATTGTAAATATGAAATTGAAAGTGGAAAATAAAATAATTTAATTGAATCTAGACTCTACATAGCCGGCAGAGACCGCCGAACGGATCAAAGGGGGCTGTTGCACTGACCCAAAAGTCTTGTTTTCTTTTTTTTTCTAGGGGGGGGGGGGCGGGTGGGGGCAGAACATGGTTATTACAATTTGATGGTAATTTTCACTGGTTGAGTATGGTTACTGAAAAAAATAACTGTCACCACTAATAGAGTACATTTCTTGTTACAAATTTCGAGAAGCAAAAAAAAAAATCTTTTGTTCAAGGTATAATACGTAAGGGGCCGGCCCCGGCCCTCATGGATCCCGTGCCTGTTTTCTTCATCTGGCGTCCGTTTCATAATGAATTACAGCTATTTAAACATCGCTGTTATTGTGATTACCGTGGTAACCTAGATTATGATTGGTTATAGCAGTTACCATCGCAGTTAACTACGATGGTAACGGCTATAACCAATCATAATTACCATACTTGTAACTCATGATGAAACGGGCCCCAGTTTATCATGTTTAATACGTTTCCTGTCCCCTCTATTCTCCAGCATTTCTTGCTCTGTTTTTCCATTTAATAATTTTCCCACTCACGTTATTTTGGTGCCGCCTTTCTCCTACATATATTTCCTTCTTCTTTTCCCACTTGTTATTTGTCTCCTGGTTTCCATAAATCTCGTCTTATTTCTCTTCCACCCCTTTGTTCCTACTTCCCACCATTCGTGCTCTCTTACCCCCCTCTAAATTATCTCTTCATATGTGCCCCTCCATTTCTTTCTCATCTCTTTTCAACCCCCTTCTCATCACTCTTTCTCTCTCTCGATCTCCATCTCATTTGAATTTTGCCAATTCCAAATCCCTTTCATTTTAGCTCTGTACAAATACTATATGAATACAAATGAAAGACATGAAGGCATTTTCTGGTTAGTTGTGAATTTTATTAATAGCCAGAAAAAATATCACATTATCAGAGGATTCAGCCTTACTTTTTTTCTTAAGCGTATGTTAATACTTTGAATCGAACGAAAATGTTTTTTGTATGCAGGGGCAGCGATCCTGGGGGGCACAGTTCCCCCTACTTTTTGAAGCACTGAAAAGTGCCTTTAATTTTATGTAAGAAAAATGCCCCCTCACGAACGTGTACTGTGTCCCTTTCACTTGACGAGGACCTGTTTTAGGTGTTATCAAGTGCTCTTCCTTGTATGCAAATTTTTACCAAAAAAATGCCCCCCGAACGTGTTCTGTGCCCTTTCATCTGAGGGCCCGTTTTAAGTGTTAAAAAGTGCCCCCTCGCCTTCTTGTAAGTGCCCTTTCTCGAATAACTGCCCCCTTTTACCCAAGAAAAGTGCTCCTAAAGAATTTGTTCTGTGCCCCTTTCACCTGAGAAGGACCCGTTTTATGGTCACCATGACGAGTGCCCTTTGAAACAAGAAAACAATAAGGAAATCCTTTGTGCATTAAGTTTAATAATTCATGTGAGTGGGGGTAGATAAGCAGTTTCGTACACTACAGATGGAGGAGGGGGGGGGGGGCTTGAAGGACTCTTGCCCCCCCCCCCCCCAAAAAAAAGGGTGAAATATATCATTCTGAATATTTTGTCGAAATCTATCACAAAATTTGATTTTCTTTTTAAAAACGTCAAAATTGTGCTCTCTCGCAACTTCTTAAAAATTTCACATAATACAGCATTTTCCCTGTGCCCCCCCCCCACACTTTCAACTTCACTTCGCCGCTTCTGTTTGTATGTTTATAGCTTCTCCTTTTGCAACCAGTTTCAATGAAAATCGACAGGAAATTTCATACTTCATGAATTTGGGGTTGTGATTATAATAAAAAAAAAAAAAATTGGAATTGAAAAAAAACACCTTTTCCATCTTTATCAAGTGCTTCCTAAGCTAAGTCACTCTTCAATTCGTTGGATTTCTTACATCTGTTACACCAGTCCTGCAGATTGAAAAAATAGAGAAAGAAAATCAATGAATTTAAATTAAAATTGTCATGATTTGTAAAACATAAATGGGTCCCTCCATTTCCATCTAAATTTAATTTCTATTGAAAAATAGTATATATATTTAAAACCTACAATGTGTTGCCCAAATCGTCTAAGTGTTTTTTTTTTTTCACTACATATGTATAATTAATTTTGTTTGCAACGGATACAAATATTTATGTTTTATATATGGTATACAATTTGTTTTTGTTTGATGGAAGTGAAATAAATGAATTTGAATTTGAATTTGAATAAATGTTTTAAGAAAAGTAAGACTATACATACCGGTATATAAATTTCTTCATCACATAACATAGGAAATCTTACTTCTACTAATTATAAACTTGTACTTCTACAAAGCATATCACTTAAACCTGTTCTTTGCAGTTTGCATACCACTCTCCATTATAACTACATGTACTCTATTAAAAAAATGTCAGAGATTTCCCATAAATATGAATATATGAATTAACATATATAAATTATATATAATAGTCAGAATTAAAGATGATATGTTTTGTTGCACAGAATATTTTGATCTGCGAATAAAAACAACACCTAACTATAAACTAAAAACAGAATTGAAATGTTTTTTTCAAAGGCAGGTCTATTTGTTGCCTAAAAATATTGTGAAAACCCCCCATTATTAAAAATAATTACTTATTAACTCACTCATATAACTGCTGCAGGTTGTATTTCTCTTTGTGGTCCTATCACTGTTCTATTAGGCCTACTTCACCAATTGTTTATCATCATCAATCACCTCCATGGAAATTGTAGAGCTGCATCATCCTATTGGACAAAATGTAAAATAATAAGATTTAAAAAAAATTGTAAATCTACAAATATGAAATATGAATATCACACTAAAGAATGAATAAAATGAATTTTATAAAATATAAAACATGAAAAATAAATATTGCTTTGTTTATAAACAAATATGAAATAAAAAGGCCATTTAAATAATAGTAGATCAAGGACATGACCTTATTTTATAAATTTGCCCAAGGTCCATAACTTTTGGCATTGGTTCTATTTTAGACTCGAGAGCCTGTATATATAAGAAGTGTATATTCAGTAATAGATCCTACCTCTTAGCAGTGGCTCAGGTTATTTTTATTTAATGTAAACAAGGTTAACATTAATTTCAATGCATGTAATGTATCTGTAATTTTTTATGGGTTAGTTTAAGTTTTATACCTGGATGAGAATCTGCAAAATGATACATGCACTTATGATCATCATGTTTAACCATAGGTACCTGGTAGACCTCTACTGTTTTTCTTGTTCTTCAAACTCAACCTGTTTGTGAAAGAAAAAGAGAGAACAATAAGTGTCAAGTGATCTCTTTCATGGCCGTATGTATGTACACTGTTAAAAAAAAACTGATTTTACAGAAAAAAAACAAGATTTTGCAGAAAGCAATAACAGAATCATTCTGTAAATTCATAAAACAGGAAGTTTTCTACAGAACAGGTCTGTTTTAAAAGGGGAAAATGGTGTTTTATTCAAGGAAATTTGTAAGGTTCCATACACCAAATACGAATTTCCTGTAATTTTACATGATATAATGTAAGATTATGCAATCTGGTAAAATTACAGGTGTTCTCGCTCGAGACTCTGCTGCAGGAACTTCTTTTAGTTTAAGAATACATTTTCTAACAGTGTAGGGGGAGGGGTTTGGGTGGAAGCTGAAATGTGAAAACCTTCATAAAAAAAAGAATTGCATGAAATCCTTCAATTTTACTTTAGAAAATGCAAAAAACAGCCCTAGGCAATATTGGTAGCTTCGGGCCCTCACTTTCTGAATTTCAGGTTTCACTAATTTTTTTTCACATGTCTGCCCCCCCCCCAAAAAAAAAAAAAATGTGCATCCTTTTATTCCGAATCTTAATTCATTTGATTTTAACAACATAATTTCATAATCTCATGCACTAGGTCTAGATCTATTTGTAAGAAAGTATACTATTACTATCTATAGATCTAGTCCAACCAGAATCAGTGCTGCGTGACAGCATTCATGTACATAACTAAGGTCTAGATCTAGAATGTAAAGCTAACCCTTCGGTGACTTTACCTAGATGTATATCGTTTTAGAAATTTTTGATGTCTGACTTTTATTCCTGGCTAAACCTTCATTGCCATTAATGACCGAGAGTAGATCTATCATCTCTAGATCTAGTCCTTGGTCCACCGACAGTCATACTGTACATGTAAATGTAGTCGTTTAGGCCCAGACTTGCCCCGCCTCCCCCGGGGACCTCGACACGACGTACGTGTTCGGGCTGCCGCAGTAAGGCCCAGACCTACATCTAGGCCTAAAATTATAGACCTAGTCTCCTAAGCACTGGGGGTACGTGTCGAGGGTTGGGAAAGTATAAGTTAGATGACTAGATTTGAATTAGGTAGGCCCAGATCTACGTACCGTACAAGCATCGATGGATAAAAGTAAAGTAACATAAACTGATAAAGTAAAATTAAGAAGCAAGACTAGGCTCTGTTGTTAAGTGTTAACCATGTTAGAAATTAGATCTTGATCTATTGATAATAAGAGTAAGACAAACATGCAGAGCAGCATGTTATTTCTAATACCGAGTCTAACTATATAAATAACAATAAGAATTAAAATGGGTGGGGGCTAAATGCAGAAGAAGCCTGAAGTTATGCAAAATAAATTTGATATCTGAAACTGACGAGAATCTAGTGAGGATTGACACCATGATGACAGGCATATCTTCTTCCACACTCCGCTTCACAGTATTCCTGACTGAGTCTCGATCTACTGAAGATAGATGCAGATCTCCCTCTACTACCTCTAGATCTAACGTTATACCGTGTACAAAAAGAAGCTTCATTCTTCTTGTTTTAATCAATCGTGGGTTCCCGGCCCGATTTTCTCTCGATGCCCAGCCGGCTAGGAGCCCGTACAAAATACATGTGGTTGACACAGCGGCATAACCACTGAAAAGCAACACACAGGCTGCACTGTGCCGGGCGACGATGACAATCTAACTTCAATTTTGAAGACCAAATTCTGCTTTTCTTTAACAGAAGAATGATAGCAAACTCTCTAATTAGTTAAAGAAATAACCTAAGATCACAAAATACAGTGTGAAATGTGTAAATAGTCCACTGAATTAATGTGGTTATATCAATTTATACGTACTCACCGGAGTGTTCGTAGGTCATTTTTGTGTGGAAAGAAAAGTTTCATAATGAATAAATTAGATGACGTAATGAGGTCAAATGAATAATTAATTCTGTAACACGATACCACTAGTATCGATGACAAAGAATCGGGGATATCGCATATCAATGACGCTCTTAGCCAATGAAAAGGCCGGATTATGAATATCTTCATGCTCATGAATGTCAATGAGGGCTTATTTTTGTCTTCAAATGATCGCGGTAGGCGGAGCCTAATCTCATTTGTTTTGTGCTGAACGCGCACGCAGCTTTCGGTCTAGTAATATATTATAAGGTCTTTGGGTCCGAGTATCTGCCTGATGTCGACTCTTTGCTGGCTGAGCCAAATCTCAAGGCCCGTATTTAGAGTCACATAGCTTTTTGCATCATTATTATTACTACTACTACTATTATTTCTATTATCATTATTATCATAATCATCGATGTTATCATTAATTCTACCACTATACCGGGTTTTTTTTTTCTAATGAGACCCGAGCCCTATAATGGATTGATTTAACTTGCGTGCAATTACACGAATGTAAGCTAAGAATTACCAAAATATGTGGACCTCTTAAGTGTTAAAAAATAGATTTAGTGATTTTGTTTCAAGCATGATAATTGTTTTGAGGGAATATCACATAATTTACCTCCCTATAATTCTCTCTTTTCTCCCTATTTCTCCACCTACTATGATCCCCGTTATGATAATTTTGTGTTCATTCATTAATAGAGAGTATACTGAAAGAAAGAATAGAAAAACACAATTACAATTATTATTATTTGCAGCTCATCAGTACGATGCAGCATTAACTTAAGCTTACGTTTGAAACAATAATTGAGTGAATAATTCGTCGAATTAGGCAGTCTTTAAATCAGTTTTCTGAGTAACTTACGTGATGACAGTGATGGTTATTATGATCGTGATGACAGTGATGGGTATTATGATCGTGATGATGATATCGAAAAGAAAGGTAATGACGGTGATCATGATGGTGATGATTGTGATTGTAATCCTAACGATGATGGCAATGACAAGAATGGTGATGATGATAATTATAATGTTGAGATTATGATGATGGTAATAATGATCTTAATAATTGATCATTAGAATTATGAAATAATCCCGAGAATAGCAATAATAGTGATGATCATGGGCGGCGGATCAGAAGATAATATTTTGCGATGGGGGACAAATATTGATGCACCCTATGAACATAGGATATATCCCCTGCTTCGGCCCCCTCGGTGATGATTAATTAATGTTTTATGATGTTGACGGTGATAATGATAGTGATGAATGTGCCGAGAATAATTATGATAATAATCCTAAAAGTTTGATGATTACAATAATTATATGTCAATGATGATTATGGCGATGGTGATGACATGGCAGTGGGAAAGGGGCATGTATGCATTTTTTTTTTTTTTTTAAGATTCCATTTGAAAATTAAAGGTAAGTCCTATACTGAACAGTTTCACCGCGTGTTTCTCACCAAGGCGAACTTCTACTTCAAGCTATCGGTAATTACAGAGCTGCAACTCTCCAGTTGGTTCGGGATTCCACCCATGAACCTCAAACAGTGAACGAATGAACAATAACCAGGTAACATAATGGCATACGATGTCAATGGACACAATTTTCTCCTTATGTCTATTTATCGTAAGGTTTCCATTACAGTGAGGCAAACATTATTTTGATTACATGGTGACTTCTTAAAAGTTGCCTAAGACTAAGTGTGGGATTTTTAAGGGGAAGGAAACACGCTGCATGGATTTTCTCCAAGAAACATGATTTTTGAATCTTGTAAGAATGATGGTTTTTGGTAGGACTACATTTTTCAAAATTTTAAAGAAAAATTGAATTTTAGGCTTGAAAGAAGGTTAAAAAGAAGAAGATTTGTCTTCACAATTAGGTAATTGGCTGATCTACTTTTCCACACCTGTCCTTCCGAGCTAGCATGTACACCCTTTACATGATGTCCTGATCCTTACTCTTAACCTAACAATAGATATCGATTGACCTATATATCTTTATAAACCACATCCGGTATAACGTATGCATCCACACATTTGCTAAGAATTTGATGTCCGACTTTGTACTCGAACCACCCCCCCCCCCCCCCCCATAAACAGAAAATTCCGCGATTTACCCCCAAGTTTAATCCTGGCCAGGCATTACTTTTTAGTACCAGAAAGTACTAATTAGTTCAAATGCCCGTAAAAGAATAACAATAAAATAAGCAGAGAACGAAATAAACGAAAATCCCTACTCCACAACCTGAGCCTATATAGAAATAGAAAGGCTCTGCCAAAGATCAGGCAAAAGCAGAACTTGTTCTTGTACTTTGTAGTTGTACAAGTGACTAGACCCTTTCACTCCAGTCGAGACGACGGTGGATCTACCGGTACCGGTAGGCGGTACATTACAGTCAACGGGCTCAACGCGTGTGCAGCCGTCCGGACTTGGAAGTTGTGTTAAACAATTCCACGGCACGCACAAAATTTACAATTTGAAGCCAGCCCTAGGAGAAATATACCAAAATCGCAAACAAATACATATTTCTAATACCGATATAAATAAAACTTCAATGCATGACCGATTGCGGCCCTTTATGTGATAGTCGCTTCTCTCCAAGACAGTAGTTGGATCTAATTTAGACACGAGTCTTAATATGGTATCTGCAAAATGCAAATAAAAAATCAATGCAGTCGAGCCATAATTTGAAAATTACGAGGAAATTAATTACGAGCAATTAAGTCAAATATATTAGCGTTCAGAAAATTGTTAATACCTTCAGAGCCCGGGGGGGGGGTGTTCTCACGAAATAAGGCATACGGGGATGTGCCGCTGGAATGGGTCGCTCTTTTTTTGTTGAAGAAATCCCTAAACGTGGGGTTTGGTTTTATGCTGAAAATTCCCTAAACATGGCCCTAATTTTTAGATACTGGCCTTAAACATGGGTCCATATTCTCCATTTTTTTTTTTTGGGGGGGAGGGGTTCAAATTTTAATAAATCCCTAATAATGGGTACCTTTTAGCCGAAATGACCCTGAGTGGGTATTGGTTTTGAACCTTCAGCCGCACACCCCCGTCCCCCGATGTAGAGGCAGAGGAAACGTTGAAACGAATAGAAAGGAAGAGAGTAGTTGGAGCCGAGGTTGGGCACAACGAATGGTGAAAATAAAATACAATAGAATATAATAAAAGCCATTTTGTCAGGATTAAAACATGTTCTACGCAACCTTATAATAATAATAAATGTGGACAGTGCATGGGGCCTCAGATCAGCTTGCATAATAGGTTATACCCCCTGGTTATTTTTCCCGTATTTTATATCCCGCCCGGGGAAGGGGGTCTGATCAGGCCAATATAAATTGTTATTACCCAACTGTTGGACCAGCTAGATTTGCACCACGGGGGGGGGGGGGGGGCTTTAATTAACCAATTTGTCTATACTATAATTTTTTATTATTTATGTTTTATTAATAAATCATCACATACCAATCCTTTACATCAAAGTGTTCACAATAAATTTAATGATAAATCATAATTACGAAAGATTGAAGTGATCAGGAAAATAAAGAGGGGAAAAAAGAGATAGAAGGCAGAGTACATACATATCATTTCATTTAAATAAAATTATACTATTACTGTAGTCACTTGCATCGCATGTAGGCCTTTTTTTTATTATAACGTGATTTTTTTTATAACATTTTGAATAAATAATCTTGAACTTGCTTTTGATACAGTGACCTAAATGTTTTAATAATTGGTTATTTGGCCAACCTCTCCTTCCGCCCCCCCCCCCCCCCGTTCTGTTTATGTTTCTTTCATTTTTTTTTTAATATTCTTTAACAGATCCTTACCTTTCTCTTGCTCTTCCTCCCCTCCATCTCCGACTTCTTCTCTGAGTAATCACTTTCTTCATTTCCGCTGACAATGGGGAAGGGGTGCAGCTCCTTTGTCTCCTTACAAGAGGAGTTGCACCCTGATAGGGCAAAATGTTTTCCTTTTAAGGGAGACCATCCTGATGTGCAAGTTTAATGAAGTGCATACTTTCAAAGTAATGACATTTCAGAAACTTTTTAAATTTTGCTGAGATTTGATATAAACGAGACGACACTCAAAACTTCTTTTTTTTAAATCTTGTACCATTATTTGAGAACTCGGATGGCGTATTATCAATAAATCATGTCATCGACCTTGGCACTCTTCATCAATACAGCAAATCAGATGATCGATTGATACACGCTTGTAAAAAGTAAAACCCATACATTAATTATTTAATTGATTTATCCTTTTTTTCTCATAACTGTCTTGAAGATAAAATAGGCGAAATGTTTTTTTATCATGAAGACCATTCAGGGTTAATTCACATTCAAACCGCTACGTTTGAGATCTGAGTATAACTTCAATTGAAACGGATTCTTCCTATTGTTGGCTGCTTTGTGATTTTCACACCTTCGTCCATTGTTCTCAAAACGTGCTAGACGGCGTAATTGACGAATATTGATCCCAGTCAGGTTCAACAGGTCGTAGTAGCTATATAGGGTCATTAACTTCAACCATACACCAACGCTTCTATAACACAGTACGTGCAGGCACATTATGGCCCACTCTAGACCGTTGCATGAAATCCCCCGAAATCACTCATTATGCAGTGACTATATTTCTTAGTTCTAAAGGATCAAGGTATATGAAATATATTTTAATTCCTTTATTAGCACCTCAAAACAATTTTGAAACATGTCCTGATCATTCGTTCATTAATCTGAGATGTTTGTGACTTCTCTTTTATTTTATTTCCTTTTCGCCGTTGACGGAATATGATTGCTTCTTCTATATTTCTTAGAGAATTTATAACGAAAGGTATATACAATATATTTTAACTCTTAAGCACCTCTCGGCTAAAATAAAAGAGAAGTCACAAACATCTCAGATTAAGGAACGAATGATCAGGACATGTTTCAAAATTGATTTGAGGTGCAAGGAGTTAAAATATATTTTATATACCTTTTGTTATATAAACTCTCTAAGAAATATAAAGAAACATTCCGACAACGGCAAAAGGAAATAAAATAGAAGTCACAAACATCTCAGATTAAGGAACGAATGATCAGGACATGTTTCAAAATTGATTTGTGGTGCAAGGAGTTAAAATATATTTTATATACCTTTCTTTATGAGCCCTCTATTGGGGTGTTGCAAGAAACTTGCGATCAATTGCAAGTCTATTCTTGGTCCCTAAATCAATCATAAGTCTTGTAATTAATTGCAAATTAGTGATTGATTGTTAATCTGCTCCTTGAAACAAGAAGTTTAATCTGATTTGCTACAGCTAACGTTGTAAAAATCAGTTGTGAATTGCAACAGAATATTTGCAATTGAATTGCAAATATTTTCTTGCAACACCCCCTAAGAAATATATATATAAATATGAAACATTATTCCGAAAACGGCAAAAGGAAATTAAGTAGAAGTCACAAACATCTCAGATTAATGAACGAATGATCAGGACATGTTTCAAAATTGTTTTGAGATGCTAAGGAGTTAAAATATATTTTATATACCTTTCGATGTGAACTCTCTAAGAAAGATAAATGAAGCACTATTCCGAGAACGGCAAATAAGAAACAAAATAAAAGAGAATTCACAAACATCTCAGATTAATGAACGAATGACCAGGATATGTTTCAAAATTGTTTTGAGGTGCTAAGGAGTTAAAATGTATTTTATATACCTTTTGTTATAAACTCTCTAAGAAATATAAAGAAACATTCCGACAACGGCAAAAGGAAATAAAATAGAAGTCACAAACATCTCAGATTTAATGAACGAATGATCAGGACATGTTTCAAAATTGTTTTGAGATGATATAAGGAGTTAACATATATTTTATATACCTTTTGTTATGAACTCTAAGAAATATAAAAGAAACATTATTCTGACAATGGCGAAAAGGAAATGAAATAAAAGAGAAGTCACCATGATGTTCCCCCTCTTTTTGTGTTTAAATATCACGCATTGAGCTAATAATGCCCGAGCACAATTATAAAAAAATCCTGTTCGTGTTACCATGATATGACCGGGAATTTTTTTGCTCTTGCCCCCCCCCCCCCCCCCCCCCCCCCGGCCACCGACCATGGCTGTACGCTGATACGCCCCTGATGGGTAGATCTAGACTATCAGAAATAAAACTATTAGAATTTAACCAATTATTTTTTTTTTCAATACAAGTGGCCTAACGTTTGAGCGAAATTGACATTTTTCCCCAAAAAAATAAATCATAGAGGTTTAGGAAAGGAAAATGCTTTATTTTGTAGCTTACATCTTGCCTTTCACACTTTGAGCTCTTCTTCGAAATTTCAGAGCATCTATGTCATTTGCGGGTAGTATTTACTTCTCCCTTGCTGCATAGCATACTTGTCTTCTACTCCGGGCTTCTACTCTGTTTTTAGTGCTGCTGAATATTTTTCTATCAAATCTGATTATACTAAAGTAGGCATTTGTTATCATTTTTCATAATACAATTAAGCATCCGCGCTTAGTACTACACCATCAAAGGGATCTTGAATACTTGACAGAAACAGGGGCGGGATCCAGCTCCCGCAAATAAGGGGGGGGGGGGGTTTTAACCAGTTCCCTGAACTGCAGGTAAAAGCTGATTTTTTGTGGTTTCTTTAAACAGTTGAAGATGTAGCCGTGATAGTTACTTTAATTGCTTTACTCTTACATGTAACAAGTTCATGGTTGATACTCACAACACAGGGGTACAACACGCGCGTATTATCTTGTATCCACTGGCGGATCCAGGGGAGGGGGGCACAGACGGCCCTTGCCCCCCCCCCCCCACTTTCGAGAAGCACCATGAATATTTGTAAATGTAAAAATGCTGTGAAAACAAAAGTGTGGCCTCTTTTGAAAGTGAAGACATTTATTTTATTTTCTAAAAATTTATTTCTGCTTGTCAACAACTTTCTTTAATAGACGAAATGTCTTTATTTAAGTTGAAAATTTTTTTTTTCCTGTCATTTTTTTCCTCGGGGGAAATGTGCCCCCCCCCCTGAAATATCAGGGCGGTATTCTGAACATTGTCTTTTCTCCATATTTTATCTTTTCTCAGAGATATGACAAAATCGGTATTCTGGTGGATGTCAAAACTTTTGTCACAAAAATTGTCATAAATTTTGTCTCTTCTCTTTAGCGCACACCAAAAATACGCGGCTTTAAATACGCGTAATCCTTTTATACAAGCAAAAGATATGACAAAAGTTATGACAGGGGGGTAGCAGTCATAAATTTTGTCATATCTTTTAGTACCAAATATCTCGATACCCTGTCGACTGAATGTCAAGCATATAATGATATTATTTAGATTAGATTGTGGTATTAGTTTCACTCGTCACCCATGACAATTTTCAAAATTATTTTTTCATGCTACAATTAGTTAGGCCCCACATATCTATTCCTCCTTTTTTTCTCTGTTTTCCTTCTTTTTCTACTTCTCCTCTAAAATCCTTCACAGCTCCCTGTCTCTCTTTGTAATTAAGCGCATTAATAATCACGTAGTTGCGCGATACCAACAACTGTATTGGGGATACGCCCAACCTGTCACGGGGCCTTCATATTGGCTAGAAGGGCTCCCACTGAGAACTAACGATGATTTTGATTGGACTGCTTCCGAAAAGATGGGCGGGATCTTTGACAGATATGACAGGGAAAAGACAATGTTCAGAATACCGATTTGTGACAATCATAGCGGTGTCACATCTCGGAGAGAAATGACAAAATTTATGACAAAAGTTATGCCAGTGTTCCAGAATACCACCCCTGTGGAACAAGATAAGAAAATTGAGAATTCTTAAACAGTGACACTAGTTAAAACGAATATATTAATGAATCATGGGGAAAACAACTGAACTCCAAATCAGAACGGATCGAGCTTCATGATGGCGCGAGACGAGTGTTCTGCCATCTCCGAGGTCTGGCCATACCAAGTCACCTCCTCCGAGACGGCTTGAGTTTGTTGACTTGTCAACTAGCGCACCGTTAATCAACCCAAATCGACACCCTTGGATTTCCTGGATTTCGATCTCCGTGAGGGTAGTAAATTTCAAGATATTTACACGAGGTTTTAGTAAAACATCGGCGCGCCGATTCATCTTATTATGACAATCTTCCTGTTTATTGCGCTATTATCGCGTTCATTATCGCGATAATAATGCGACGTACGTCTACGAGGTACTTTTTTTTTGTTTTTGTTTGATATCCTTCCGCGCTGGCAATAACGCGCGTGAACGTTAATGAAAAAATAAACGCAGTACGGGCCGGTGCGGCGTTACGTCCGTTAATGGTGTCAACTTTATTTTGAGCGATACTGTAGATCTGATTAGAGCGGATTCTACTGCCTTGTTGGTAGTGGCAGATACAAATTTTGACCAGCGTGAGTGTTGTGATATTGCCACTGAATGGGTTAACGGAATCGTTAATTTTTTATTTACACAAAGTCTATGGGGAAACAGAATTTCTGTTTTCTGACATGCTGAAACGGAATTTAAGATTTTCTGATACGGAAAAGGCAATTTTTGAAATGGAAAATCACTGTCCCTACTTGTCTATATGCACTTTTTTGCAATACATTATCACTCTCGGGGGCATTGGAACCTCTACAACATTGACAAATCTGCCAGAGTAGTCGAACATTCAAGCACCATTGTACAAAAATCAGTTATTTAATCAAAACTTTTACCTTAGATATAATTTGTGATATACATGTATAAACTGCACCATACAATAATTAATTTCACTCAAAAAAGTTTGGAATTAATATTGAAAATAATAAAATCACTAGACAATTCAATCAGCCGAAAAGCCTTGTCGTCATCATTGTGTTCATTTGTGTTACCGCCAACTTTTTCTAAAAATGCACTATATGCACGCGCTATTGATATTTTTACCTCACAATGGTAAGAGAAGTGTTACTCTGACAAAAACCTCTAAAGACAAGACCAGGGCTTCGTAAGTATGAAAGAACGGCACTGATCGGTTCCTGGTCAGAATTCTCAACCAAATGCGTGTGTGACATTGATATTGATTGGTCAGTTCATTTAGCGATTGATCACTAATCTTTGCGTTACGGAGCCCAAGTTGGGGCTTTGCTGAGCTGAGAGTGAACTTATATACTATAGGCTTTTCAGTTTCATATCTTCATGATCTTCTGGCACTAATCCAGTTTTGCACCAGCCGATCTGGCGATGCTAGGAAACTAAATTCATCTCAAAATTTGTCAGGATTTTTTGCCGAATATCTATCTAATCGATCCTTGACCTGAATTTCAGCTACATCAGGCATAGGTTGTATATCGGCTTCGATCTCAATGTCATTACAAATTCTCAGTCAGACATCGAGTCAGACATCGAGGCACTTGGCCATCGCCGTAATTTTTATATTGACGAAAAGTAAAAAGTTACCAAAATCTTGCGAACGCGCGGGGGAGCTGCCACAGCCAAATATTTTGGTCGGTGACTTTCAGTCCATATCGAAACTATGGCGATGGCCAAGCGCTGCGATGCCTGACTGAGTATTTGAACTATCACATCGAGATCGAAGGTGAAATACAGCCGTACAGAATGCCCGATGTCGATGTGGCTGATATCATTTAGGGATCCAAAAGATATATATGGCAAAAAAATTTGACAATATTTGAGGTGAAATTGGTTTTCTATCATCGCCAGATCAGCCGGTGCATTCTCATTACATTGTTCTTCGCCAACGTTACGGAAGCACAAGTCAGTAACGTTTGCGAAGAACAATGAGAAACAAGATAGTGGCGTAAAAGCCGTAATAAAATACATCGGGCAAGTCTCACCCGTCTTTTCAAATATTTTTCTCATTTTTTTGATGAATTCTTGTTCAAAAATGAAATTGATTGCATAGAAATGTCGGAAATGAAGTTGTAACATTATTCCATTTACATAATTTCGGGCTAAATTTGTTAGATCTTTAGACTAGCCTGGAAAATAGAAATCTCGGGGCCGGGCCGGGCCGGGGGCGAAAGTTTCAGGCATTTTGGTGGTACACGCAGATGAATGGGATGGAATCCCTGGCTCTGTGGAGCGTAAGCATATATTAGTACATGATTTTTACTCTCTAGGACTAGCCTCCTGGCTACTCAGCCTGTTACTATACAACAAGGCAAACATTGCAAAGGATGAGAGCCGAAGTGGGCCTTGGGCTTGGGATAAAAGTACAATCACAATTACCATGACACATTACTATTACCTGTGCATGCAATTCTTACGCACATATATCCTACGGGGGTTATCACGATTCTATGATACAATCGTTCGATTTGCACAAGAAATTAGTCCTGTCTAGCATGCACATTGGTTGGGCAAGGCCAAGGTTAGTCCTCAATAGTTTAGAGTTCTCCAACGTAATAAAACTACTTTTTTCTCACCTGTAACACATCCATTAACAGCTGTTGGTTTGTGCGCAGTAACAACGTAGTTGTACGCCATTTTTCTGAATGTTTCAGATCAACTGAGGTAGAAATAATGTAATTTTCCTCTTCAAACAAGACCCCAAAATCTTTCGTCGCGGGAGTCAGAACAACAGCGCGCTACCCTAAATTCGTGGCGCGCGTTTCCAAAAAATGACAGGGACTTCAGTTTGCGGGACTGTACTAAACCCAGGCATTGCCATTGGAGGAAAAACGTGCACATAACATTTACCCTTGTTACACAACATGCACACGCGCACCTGGGGAATCCCCCCCCCCCCCCCCCCCCAGGAAATAGGCCCCTACTTGAAAAGTTTGATATTTCTTCAAATCATTAGTTTCGTCAATTATACATTATAAAAAAGAAAATGAACAAAACAGGAAAATGGTCGATAACCATCCTACACTACCTATTTTTTCTATCTATCTATGATCTAGCTAGGAGAAGGTGAAGAAGTAAGAAAGCCTTAAAGAAGAAGCCTTATAAAGAAGAAGAAGGTGAAGGAGAAGAAGAGGAAGAAGAAGAAATAGAAGGAAGTGAGGGAGGGAAGCAAGAAGGAAAGAAGATAGAAATATAAAGAAAAAAAATAAAAATAAGAAAGAAAGAATTAAGAAAGAAGATGAAAAAAGAAGACGGAAAAGGAAGGAGTAGGAAGAGGAAGTAAAATAATGATCTAATCATTTGATACCCTATTTGAATAAAAATGTGTTTCTTTTTATTTTTATTTAAGGTGCTTTTTTTGGGGGGCAGCATTTCAACTTAAGCATGTGGATCTCAGCAATGTGTTCATAGGAGTCGGGAGAATAGAGGGTGAGATAGGACTAAGTGGGAGCAGTAGGTTGATGGAATAAGGGTCATTTAGCCCCCCCCCCCTTCCTTTCTTCCGCTCTCTCCTCCTGTTGAGAGACTGATTGCTATTGTTACGTACGCGTGAAGTCCAGAGCAGAATGTTGATTTAATGATAATTAAATTCTGAATGGGGCATCAGCTTTTCCTATCAATCACTTAATCAACAATTTATCAGTAAATCAACTCATTCAATGTGCAATGTCGTCAATCAATCATTCAGTTTTTTTCAATAAATTATTTCATAGATCATTATAATCAGTAAATTTTTTGGTAATCATTCAATGAAAAAAAAACTGACCATCAGCGACCGGTCACTTGGCAGTTAGGTTTTTAATAGCTAGGCTAAAATCCAGAAAGTGAGACAGAGAGAGAGAGGGGGGGAGGGAGCCTGGGAAATGGAGGTGGAGGGGGGTGGTACATAATTATGACTTTTAATTTGTAAAAGGACAAAAAGAAGAGGAATGCCCTTTTAACCAAGACACCATATCTCGCCCACTTGCTTGTAACAGGTACCATCACATTACTCTGACTCTCACGAACACACTGCTGAGGTCCACAAGATGAATATGCTACACTAAAATTAAGTTCCTGTTCACTCATGCATTAAATTTCAATGTAGTAACTCGTGAAATTTGCCTAAGAAACCAAAACTTATCTCACTCATTAATTTGGCATAACACCTTTAGCTTTGCAAGTTTCAAAGGACTAACCACTCAAAAAACCTGTAAGGCTAATTCCTGCCCAGCCTATCCGAGCTTAGTCTCACAGGAGGAGAGAAGTGGGAGGGGGGTAGAGATGGGAGGGGTTGCCAAATGTTTTGTTGACCTTTATCCCATCCACGTACTTCACCTACTTAAGTCCTATCTTACCCCCTATTCTCCTGACTCTCATGAACACAGTGCTGAGATCCACATGATAAAGTCAAAATGCTGCAGTAAAAATTGAAATTCATGATCACTCATGCATTAAATTTCAATTCAATAACGCATGAAATTTTCTAAAACAGCAAACTGATCACAACTGATCATTAATTCTTCACAAAACCCTCAACTTTGCAAGTACCAAACAAAATAACCTGAAAGAAATTGTAAGGCTAATTCCAGCCCAGCCTAATTTTCATACCCTTTGTTTCAGTGGGCAGTGCTCGCTCAAGCATGACTAGTTTTCCAACTTTTTGGTGTCATTTGAAAGTTGACTTTATTGGCTTTCCATATATAAAAGTCTTTTTCCCTAAAGTGATATATTTTTTATTTAGCAGCCATTTCAAAAGTGTATAGTTTTTTTGGGGACGCACTGTATATAGCTTACAACTTATTACTCCTCCATCTCAGTTTTAACTATTTCTGATAAAATGCCCAATGGAACTAACAGCAACTGTTAAAACACACCAGGGGGCAGTTTCATAAAGCTGTTTGTAAGTTAAGAGCAACTTTATAAACGACCAGTGAACCTTTCTTATGTGCTAAATCATCACCAATGAACAATTTAGTGTATACCATTTACCACAAGAAAGGATTACCAGTCGTTCTTTAAATCGCTCTTAACATACAAACAGCTTCATGAAAAACCCACCGGCACCAATATTGGGTTAATACAATCCAGATTTTTGTGTGATCCACGGGCATAAATTCAAGCAGCAGGGGTGGGGGGAGTGAACAATTGTGCTATCTCTCTCCCACTTGAATAGTATTACATCATGTAGTTATGCATGTGGAGTGATCAGTGACCATAAGGGTGAATTTTCAGGGTAAGAGAAGAGGGATGTCCACCCCCCTTAGAAGTTATTCTTTTTTCACTTTGTGTTTAATGGGCAATTTGGTGCAAATGACTACCTGCTTATTTACCATAGAAATGTCCTGATATAATACATGCCATGCCTTTTAAAGGGAAATCACCCTGACAAAAAAGTTTATTGTAAAAACGGCAGAAGATGAAGGTTTGAGTAAAATCCATCAAAAATGTAAAAAGTTATCACAATTTTTGTTTGATTGGTGACATCATATGCAGCAGCTTTACATCATAAAGTAAAAAATTCTATTAAATGAAATGTAATTTTCTCAAAAAAAATGAAAATGGGTTTAATTATACTAATAGTCACAGTCCATTCATGCCCGTTCCTGAAAGAACAAACATTTTAGTCATCATTAACCATTAACTAATTGAAATCAATGCATTTTATATTACATAACAAATGCAGCTGCTCATACAAGACGTCACAAATCAAAAATTTAAAATTCTAATAACTTTTTTAACCTTTGATGCATTTTCCTCAAATCTTCATCACTATTTTAAATCACTTTTTTTTTCTGGCATTTTTACAACAAACTTTTTGTTAGGGTAAAATTGGCGGTGACACGACATATGCTCCAGTCGTAATATCACAGAGGTTAAAAACAATGTAAAGATAAGGATTAGGGTTTATTTAGTTTTGGAAATTAAGTTTTATGTTTGGCTTAACGTGCAGATTTTCCATAGGAGTGCTTGTCGCCAGAGCAAATGTCATAGAACTCTTCCCCCTTTAAGATTTTCATCAAATTCACCACATCCTGTATAACTTTACACTAAGTTAAGTCTTAGCTTCACACTAATAAAAGGCATTTCAATGCAAGAATCACTATTTACAGATATCATATCTATTCTCATCAAGAAAAAAAGACAAAGAAAAAACATGGTCTCAATACTGAAATACAAAGTTTGCGAACTACACTCTATGGCCCGTATTATGAAGTCAGGTTTAACTTAGACCATGGTCTAACTCTGTGCTAAAATTATGGGAAGCCAAAAGTGTCAAAATTTTTATTAAGTTGTATGGGTTTTATGTTAACTGTGCTCTTTCATGATTCATCGATGGTGAAGACAATCATCTATATATTTATACTTCCTAGATAATATGAATGATTTCAGAGCCAAATGAGCTGAAATATAATATCTCTACCGCTAGTAATTTATGTAACAATTGGCTATCCATACTTAAACCACAACTTTAAACCCGAGTTTAAGTTAAGCCCGACTTCAGAATACGGGCCTTTGAAATTAAGCATACACAACCAATCAAATAATAAATTTGGTGAGTGCACTTGTACCCCAGAGGTAATTTCAGTGCATAGCCCCTACCCCCAAATGTTGGGTTTTGACCCCTCTCAAAAGGCCAGTACCGCACACCTTTCGACTGGTCCACGATCCAATTTCGGAACAAATCGCATTTTGCTCATTTTCTGAAATGTGAATCAAATCAACTGAAAGAATATTAGTTTCAAATCATAGCGAGTCGTACGATTGCTATGACGTCATTACAACTAGATATTAAATTTGCTTTTATTCTAATAAGGATGTCAGTGACAGATCGAACATATGTATTTGTACGATGATTTAGAACATTACACAGTAAGATATTCCTTGTCTCAAGTCACATTCTACTACGTTCAATTCCAAAATCGGGTCGCAGACCAAACGGAAGGTGTGCGGTGGCCTTTATGAACATAGTCCCTTCCATTTTAATTCACAAATACTTTAAATCTTTGAAGTGACACGTACCCTAATTTTTCTTGCTTGTGGGCCCTACCTTTCATTATTCATTGATAAAAAACAATAAACTCTGCCCACCGGTGCAACTTCATAATTTTTCAGGCAAATTTGCATAAGTCAACCTTCCATTTATAAGTCAAATTTTCGCCCAAGTTGAGAAAAGTGTTAAGATCAGATTTTGCAAAAATATGTTAAAATTTCTCTTTAATCGAACAGATTTTTTGTACTCCTAATAGATTTGACTGATGTAAAGGTTACCAATAATTTCAACTTGGAAGTTTCGCCCAAGTTGAGAAATGTTTTAAGATCAGATTTTGCCAAAATGTGTTCAAATTTCTCTTTAATCGAACAGATTTTTTGTTCTAATAGATTTGACTGATGTAAGGTTACCAATAATTTCAACTTGGAAGTTTCGCCCAAGTTGAGAAATGTTTTAAGATCAGATTTTGCAAAAGATATGTTAAAATTTCTCTTCAATCGAACAGATTTTGTTCTAATAGATTTGACTGATGTAAGGTTACCAATAATTTCAACTTGGAAGTATCTCGGTGGGTGTTACATAAAGCTGTTCGTCACCTACGAGCAATTTTATGAACGACTGGTAATCCTTTCTAGTGGTTAATAATACACACCAGATTAGGTGCTGATTTAGTTCCTACAAAAGGACCACCAGTCGATCGTAAAGTCTCTCATACGTTCCAAACAGCTTTATGAAACACATACCTGGGCTCCGTAACACAAAGGTATGCGATGAATTTATACGAAAGAACCGCTCTGATTGGTCCCTGGTCAGTATTTTACACCTAATGCGCGTGTAACATTTATATTGATTGGTCAGTTCATTTAGCAATTGATCGCTAATCTTTGTGTTGCGGAGCCAGACATGCAAAACAATGTAATACACAGCAATGGACTAAGGCACTTCCACTTTCAACCTATTTTCAATTACATTTTCATTTATACAAGTCCTGAGAGGCCTGTTTCATGAATATTCACAAAAAATGTACAATTATGTGGAGTTATTCAATTATTATGGTACCAAAGAAAACTTGATTACCTTCTGAGCTCTGTTTCCAAGTTAAAATCATACTGGCACATTTACAATTTATAAATCACAATTGTTTAAACAGTGCAAGGCGATACAAATATAATTTAAAAACCAAAATTTGAATACCTTTCTTCCCCTTTAAAAAGTCTCCTTTAAAAATCAATGATTATTTACAACATGAGAAAAGTTTAACAAGAGTAGGCTTATCAATTGCTAATATCAATACATTCCTAACAAAAAGTTTAAACCCACAAAATGAAATATATATATAATATTACTTAACGACCAAAGCTTAAATTCATTTTCCTAGTCCAAATTCAATCCCACAAAAATCAAATGAATAAAGCAATTGTTGACAAACTTATATTCATTTTCAAGGCCTGAATTCATTAAAATGCTACAATATCAATATTCTTTCTACTTTTCTTCATTATCACCTGAAAAATGTTTGGATCACATACATGTGAATGGCAAATGAATCAAAACAATAAAAATTTCAGAAAAAATTGCCACCCAATTCATACCACATACTAGTACATGTAGATCTATCATCGAAATTGTTTTGGCTGGAAAATAAAATGTGTACATACCACAACTTGGATAAATATAAATGTACAAAAGAATAATAGTTACTTTGAATGTTGTGGTAATTTGACTTCAAATTGTATGCATGATGCATTTTTACAAAAGGCATATCAGCAAATATCTACACCTCTTTATCATTTTACATTATGTACAGTATGAAAAAGTTATTTACAAGAAATTTACAGTGTCATTACAATTTAATTGTTCTTGTTTTATTATCATTACAGTCTACATGTAATGCCATGGTCTAACCTCCCCTATCCCATCATCATTCATCCAAAATCACAGTAATTTGATGGAGGGAGGGGGGGATGTTGCTCTCTGCCCCCATGTTGCGCCACCCCTGCCTGGATTATTTATCAATTGGCCTATTCTCTTGCCGGCATTATTTCTTATATTTTCACCCAAGACATCTATTGCAGGTAATTCCTTGTTTTGATTTTCACCCAAGACATCTATTGCAGGCAATTCCTTATTTTGATTATCACTTTTTTTTCCAATATTTTATTTTCTTAATATTTCTATCATCCATAACACCATGGAAATGAACTTCTTTACATCAAATGAACCCATAAACATCCTAAATTTTCATTTAAATTTTTGCCGATGAAGACTGGTCCTGGAATGGCTGGAATATTCCTTCCTAATCCAACTCAATCCATTTCAGTAATCATTCTCTGATTTACAAAATGGCAGAATTGCGATATCTAATGCAATGCTCGATTTGACAGATAATAATGAATTGTGAAAGGAATTTCCCTGGGCATGACTTGCTCATCCGGTGTCAATGCAAATGGTATTACACCATTTTAAATTAAATGAATAAGCAATGTTAAGCATTACTCCAATAAATGATTCAGTAAGAATAGAAAGCATCATCTTTGTGGAGATCTGCCATTTTTATCCAGATGATCATTTCTGCATACACTTTGTACTTAGTATAGGTTCTATCTTCGCGTTCAATTGCTAAATTTTACACTCCATGCCAATGTTTCAACAATGAAAGCAAAAGTCCTGAAACCGAATTCCAAATTTCATGACAATTTATCATGCAATGGAACATTTACTGGTAACTATTCTGAAGCAAAGTGGAAAATTCTGAATCATATTTTTCATACATATTTCAGATAATAGCTCCTTTTCTGATATCACAAACACGTTATATAAAAAAAATGTGTTGCATACTTGAAGAAAATCTTATGAAGAGGATTCAAACCAATTCCCAGTAAAAAGGGTTAAAATTTGTGAGAAAAATTGCAACATTCTGCACAGTGTATAGTCAATAAAGGACCACTTGAATGATAACACACTAAATCAATACTCAATGCATTCATACCACAATAATTATGTTACCAAGTAGCTAAACAAGTATTTTACCCCTCAGATCACTTTAGTTTCCCTAAAACAAATAAAATCATAGGCTACTTCTTTCTTTGTATCTCAAAAGGTATATTTGAAGACTACCTCGGGAGCGTTTCATGAAAGGACTTGTCAGACATCTATGCGACAAGTCCCATTTTATCCAACAGTTGCCATAGTAAGAGTGCTTCTTAGCCAATCAACATCAAGGAAAGTTGTCAGATCTGACAACTTGCGGATGAAATGCTGCCCAGTAATAACTATGTAGAACACCGTGATAGACGACAAAGAGTTCATTCATCCATGTATGGTTATCCCCATGCTTCGTGAAGCTGCGCTTATTTAATCTTCTTCTGTGCTGTCCCAATGTTACACTGGTTAACCTGTAGACAGGAAGTGATCAAGACAGAAAAGACTTTAGAATTTGACATCATATCCTTTGGGGAGATATCTATCTACAATGTGCTGAACTCAACCCAGGTGAGGTAAATGGAAGGAGGTAATTCCTCAAAAAGCTGTGAGCACCGGAATCGGATGAAGAGCTTAGCCGGGGTAATATAGGAGCACCTTGAGCACTTATCAAGGTGGATATGTGTGCTATTCAAATACCCTATATTATTATTACACGTCTTACTATTATTATTATTTATTAGCACACAACACTGGCGCTGGTCTAACGGTCCCAGACCGGTAAAATTTGCTGTTGGGCCAGTAACTTTTCAGAAATAGCCAGATTTACTGGTCAAACATGACCAGTAAAAAATATATCAAACTGATACAAAAGATATTTTCTCCTCTTTAGTAAATTATAAAAATGGCTCTGGCATCTTTGCTCTTTAAAATTGAGAAATAGCTCTCATGAATTATGTTGTGTGTGTGTGTACTGTTTGTATGGTATTTTGGGGGCAATAAAGGCAATAAAGACAGCAAATAAACTCAAGTCTTTTTTTTAATGATTTTCTTTACTTTTTGGGGACCAGTAAAAAATAGAAAACCTGTATGTCTACTGGTCTGACATTAGCAAAATAATGCAAAATATTTTTTGTGAAGGTTTGAGGAAAATTCATCAAAGATTTATAAAGAAAGTTATTAGTACATGATTTTTATTTGTGATGTTATATACAAGCAGCTGCCCCATACGTTATATAATAAAATATGCATAAATTTCACTTTTTTAAATGGTTCATGAATAAAATTAATTTTCATTGAAGGAGCAGGTGTGAAATGATTTTTCTGTTGATATACTAGAGGTACAAAAAAACTTTTTTTAAATTTTCAAGAAAATGACATTCCATTGATTACTTTCTCCACGATATAATATGTGGGGAAGCTGCTCAATATGATGTCACATATAAAATGAAAAATAAAATTCTCACATTTTTAATATTTGATGGATTTTCCTCAAACCTTCACCAATATTTTTCCATTTTTTCCTGCCATTTAGCAATAAACTATGCAATGGCTTACCTTGGTAGCAAACCTCAGAGAACAGAGTGTCTCTTGAAAGTTCTCTTCTTTGGGTGAAATGTTGACAAACATTAACCTATAAGAAAAAAACAAAACAAACAAACACATGAAGTCACCGATCTGGAAACCACTGGCGTATCATTGAGATAAATTAAAACACAATATTCCATTATATATTAATCATCCCCCTTTAGTTATGTCTCACGTCCGATTTGCTGACTATGACGATTGTACATAAAAGGACAAGATATATATATATTACAGTATCATAATAATAGCATCTACTTCCATGCAAGAAAACATGGAAATAATATTTTTAATTACAAAAACAAAGCAAAATGTCCCTATGCAAATAAATTACAAGAAGAAAATTAAGTCAAAAAGTAAATTAAAAGATCATTTACGACACTACATTTATTAGTATATTAAATACATATCTTTGAAGAAAAAATTTGAATCCAGATCCCCCCCCCCTGATCTGCGTGGCACCAGCTTTTCTAATTGCAGATTTATCACAAAATTTATGTTGAGAGGGGTGGATGGATTCCATCCTTCTCCTTTTGAGGATTCAGGCTGCTGGTACGTAAGCACTTTACACCTAATGCTATTCATTTGAATTGAACCAAAACTAAACAAACAGTTATATGATATATTTTGTTTTGTCATGTATTGTAAATATTGTAACTTGTTTCATGTATTTTTGTTCTTTCCTATGTTTTTATTCAATACTGTAATTTATTTGCTGTATTTGTATCACTGTAATTTAGTTGTCATGGATCCCCCTGCTTTTCAAGCATCTGGCTTTCATAGGGTGTTTGATCCTCACATTTTACAATGTATATATCTACTCATGTGATTTTCTACCTAATAAATAAATTGATTTGAATTTGAAACCCTCAACCGACGTATGAATTAGTTATGACAAGTGGTACAATGTCGCTAATGAGCTTGTTCTGAGAGTACAAGGAGGCCGATAAAAGGTAAACTTACGTCTTTGAATTCCCTCCAAGAGAGTTCTGAAGGAGGTGTGTCAGCTTGCTATTCCTGTAGGGGATGTGAGAGTCTTTGTTTGCCAAGGCCAGGATCACCTTACCGAGGTTACTTAGACTCTTGTTGATGTTCTGTGTTTCTTTGAGACGATCCCCGGTCGAACCAGACGATGATAGTCGCTCGCTACCAGCTAAATCAACCAGGTTCAATGTGCCTATTTCAAGTAGTATGAGAGAGAAATAAATAAAACAGGTTACTGAGACTCTTGTTGATGTTCTGTGTTTCTTTGAGACGATCGCCGGTCGAACCAGAAGACGAAAGTCGCTCGCTACCAGCCAAATCAACCAGGTTCAATGTGCCTATTTCAAGTAGTATGAGAGAGAAATAAATAAAACAGGTTACTGAGACTCTTGTTGATATCCTGGGTTTCTTTGAGGCGATCGCCGGTCGAACCAGAAGACGAAAGTCGCTTGCTACCAGCCAGATCAACCAGGTTCAATGTGCCTATGTCAAGTAGTATGAGAGAGAGAGATAAATAAATAAAACAGGTTACTGAGACTCTTGTTGATGTTCTGGGTTTCTTTGAGGCGATCGCCGGTCGAACCAGATGATGATAGTCGCTCGCTACCAGCCAAATCAACCAGATTCAATGTGCCTATGTCAAGTAGTATGAGAGAGAGAGATAAATAAATCAAACAGGTTACTTAGACTCTTGTTGATGTTTTGGGTTTCTTTGAGACGATCCCCGGTCAAACCAGACGATGATAGTTGCTCACTTCCAGCCAAATCAACCAGATTCAAAGTGCCTATTCCACGAAATAACAAAGAGATTATCAATGTTTTTCAACAATTATTTTGCTATTAGTAAAACAAACTAATCATTAGGGTGAACTTCCCCTTTATTACTGTATAAGCTGTTAATTTCGCGGGGGTTTTATTTTCGCGAATTGCCGATCGGCCGCGAATTTAACAACACGCGAAAATATTTACACATTTCTTAGTCAGTGCCAATGTCCCCAACAGCAAAGCTTTGCTATTGAAAACACCCAATGTAGTTAGAAAGTTGAGATATGCACCTTTATATGTACAAAAAATAAGGCTTAGAAAGTACAGTTACTGATTCAAAAAGTAAGCTAGAATTTCACTTTTTTAATTTCTTAAACAAAATCAGAGCCTAAACTATTTTCTAACATTATTTTATCAATATTTATTCACTCAATGTAATATTAAAATGTATTTTCCATGAAATAATTTGATTTTATTGTCATCTGATTGACTCTATACACACGTATTGGCAGCTATTTGCATACTCACTAATATTCATAAGTCACAATGTCACATGACCTGGGGCGGTATTCTGAAAACGTTCTTATCTTAATTTTGTTCTTATCTACGTCACGTTCTCAAATTGGTATTCTGAAAACGTTCTTATCTTTTTCTTATCTTTTGTTCTTATCTTTTTCCTATCTTGCTTTCCATCGAAGCTGAGCGCGTAAATTTATAATTCACGCATATATTACAAAAGCGCGCTAAAAGATAAGAACAAAATAAAGATAAGTGGTATTCTGAAAACGTTCTTATTTTTTTTCTTTCTTATCTTTCACGATATTTAAGATAATATTTAAGATAGCTAGAGGGTTATCACATCTCACGATGTCCGCGTTTTTTCTTGCTCAAAATCGATGGCCACAATAGTAACAAGTATTCCTCCCACCCTTTCTTTAATTCACCCTTTATTTTGCCCGTCTCTTCTTTTCTATCCTTTCTTTCTTTCTTTTATTTAATTTATTTTATCTTTTTCTTCCTTTCTATCTGTCTGTCTTTCTTATTTTCTTTCATTCTTCAATTATATCTTTTGTTTTATTCTGTTTGAATCTTTTATTATTTTTTCTTTACTTTGCTCATTTTTTTGTTCGTTCTTCATTTACTATTTGTCTTTACTTTCTTTCTTCTCTCTGTCTTTCTTTTATTAAATTTTTCTTTATTCTTTCCATTGATTTTTTTTTTCGTTTCATTTTCCTAACTTTTTATTTTCCCTTTTCGTTTTTTGTTCTTTCTTTCTTTGAATTTAGCTTTCTTTCCTTTATATTTTTGTAGTCTTCATGTTTGCGTTAATTTTCCTTTCATTTTTTTCTCTCTCATCTTTATTTCTTTGTTTCATTTTCCTTTTTTTCTTTCTTCACTTTTTACATTTTTATTCCCTTTTTTCTCTCTTTCTTTCTTTTTTATCTCTCTAACTTTCTTTCATTCATTTTTTCAAACTTTTTTCCTTTTCGGTTCCTTGTTACTTTATTTTTTATTTTTAGTCTGACCTCTTTCTTGTTTTGTTCCTTTTAGATTCTTTCTTTTCTTTATTTTTTCTTTATTTTTTCCCTTCACTTTATCATTGATAATTTGTCTATTTCTTTCTTCTTTTTCGTTCTTTTATTCATTCTTTTCTCTTTTTAAGTTATTTCGCTTGCTTTCTTTTGTTTTACTCTTTATTTTTCTGCTTTGTTCCTTTCATCTTTTTCATTCTGACCCTTTTCTGTCTTCTTACTTCAATACCTACTTACTTTCTTTGTTCATATTTTATTCTTTATTCGTACCTGCTTTATTTACTTTTCTTTATTTTGTGCACGTGGACGTCTCGAAATAATAAAATCAGTCATTGCGTACAAAATGCCTATTTCGCGCAATGCGCCAGAAACAGTGTACGCGCAGCGCCCATGATATTCTCTTCACATAAGGAACGCTTCTATTGGTTAAACTGCCAATATAAAGCGAATTTTGATTGGTTATGTCCTAAAAATGGGCGTGTTGAAGATAAGAAGGAGGCAGTCCCCGGGCAGTCCTTACAGAGATAAGAACGCGTTAAGAAGATTTTCAGAATACCGATTTGCAATGATTTCAGCGTCTTCTTATCTCAGTGAGATAAGATAAAAGATAAGAACAAAGATAAGAACGTTTTCAGAATACCACCCCAGAGCTTTTAGAGGTGAAGATTCTGTTCACAAAGTTCAACATTTTTGCAGTTTAACCAACTTTTTGAAAAATGAATCGAACAAAGCACAATTCCAAAGATTGCTAAACCCTATGGATTACAGATCAAACTGTGACATGATGAATTTTTAGATCTAAAGGTAAAAAAAGTGAAATTTAAGTAGGAGTGGGCTATACATGGGTCAAAAATACTTTTTTTGTAATTTCAATAGGACAACAGTTTTTTTTTATTCCTTGTAATGTATCTCAACATGAAATGACAATATTTTTTGTCTCGGGTCCGAGAAAAAAGTGTGCCGGGCCAAAATCCAAAATGGCCGCCAAAACCCCCCAAAATCACAGTTTTGGCCACAACTTTTTTATTTGGTGGTCAATTTCTCTGGTTTTGGTGTCTATTCATATGTTTTTTGGGGCAGGCAATTTGTTTTCCCTGTAATTAGTACTTTTTAACCATTATTTGTAGAGTTAAAAGGTAATTATACCTAAATTTTCCCATTTTTGTAGCCTTTTTTCAGCCAAAAAGTGGGTTTTATCATCCTGGGGTTCTGGGATATTAGATGGTACGAGGTCAACAATAGCAAGCAGCTTCATATACATGTAGCTATATTGCTTTTATTCCTCCACTTTGGGTTTTACGGATATTTGTGAAATATATCTTATTAAATAAAAAATGTCAATTATCCATTGGGGCTATACAGTATACATATGTACAATATACTGTACATACATACTGCACTGCATAAATGCATTGGCCACCATGACAGATAACAAGGCTTGTATAAACTATAGTGTCATAGAAATGAGCTCTCAGGTTTAGAATTAGATGCCTCAGAAATTGAAGATATGTTTTGTCTCAGAAATTGAGGACATGTTTTGTCAAATATGCTAATTCAGGGGGCGGAGAGAGGTAATTTACACTGTAGCTATTCTGGGCCCCAATGCATAAAACTTTACCATTATGTTAATAACTTAACTTAATGGTAACTTGCATGCAATCCTTTATCTGATTGGCTGTTGATCAGCGTTACCATGATACTAGTAGTTACCTGACCCCATAAACATAGGCCAGTTAGACACCAGAACCAGGTTTAAAAAAAGCCTCCAAATGAAGAAGATATGGCTAAAAATGTGATGTACGTATATATACATGTACAGTATGTGATATTTACATGTAAGTGTAATTTACGTTGCTGGTTTCACAATGTACATCAGCTGACAAGGAATCAAATTCACAATCTAATTCTAAACCTTTGAAGCTCATTTCTATGACACTATAGTTTGTATACAGGCCTTGTCATATGCCATGGTGGTCAATGCATGGATATATGCAGTGTAGTATCAGAGTATGTACAGTGCATTGTACACCGTATAGCCCCTATGGATAAATGACATTTTCTTTTATTTGATAAGATATATTTCACAAATATCCGTAAAACCCAAAGTGGAGGAATAAAAGCAATATAGCTACATGAAGCTGCTTGCTATCGTTGACCTCGTACCATCTAATATCCCAGAACCCCCAGATGATAAAACCCACTTTTTGGCTGAAAAAAGGCTACAAAAATTTGAAAATTTAGGTATAATTACCTTTTAACTCTAAAAATAATGGTTTAAAAGTACTGATTATAGGAAAAACAAATTGCCTGCCTCCCAAAACATATGAATAGACACCAAAACCAGAGAAAATGACCACCAAATAAAAAAGTTGTGGCCAAAACTGTGATTTTGGGGGGGTTTGGGCGGCCATTTTGGATTTTGGCCCGGCACACTTTTTTCTCGGACCCGAGACAAAAAATATTGTCATTTCATGTTGAGATAAGGTAAAAGGAACACAAAAAAACTGTTCCCACAGTAAAACCAAAAATCACCCATTTATAGCCCACTCCTAATTTAAGCCACCTTTTTCCACAGTTTGTAACTGTTTTTACAGGGACAAATTTATGTACAAAAGAGGCATCAGCATGGAGACTTTGAGTATAGATTTGCACATGATTTGCACTAGTTTTGCTTCTTTGAAATGCTGTGGAAGTGTTTTGTACATCTTCCGATCGTGAATATAACAACCCGCGAAAATGTCGGGACCCCCGCGATTCGCGAAAAGTTCTGTACGCGAAAATCACAGCTTGTACAGTAAATGGTATAAGAGCTCACCTTGGCAATTTTCTGATGTGATTGTGTTCTGACCGGTGAGTTTCAATCTGAACACGCTGTGACTTCTTGAAGATCTCTCGTTGCAGTTAGTCGCTGCTACGGCTCGGTTCTGCGATGCTTTATGTAAAAGACTGTTCACCTGCAGCGAATGGGTATTACGGAGAGAATTATTGATTCATCTTACTCATATTACAACAGTAAGATAGAGAAGCTGGTTATTTCATAAAGCTGTCCATAAGTCAGGAGCAACTTTACGAGCGACTGTCACTGGTGACCCTTTCTCCAATTTCTCGTGGTAATAGTTGTTGATGTAATTCCAAAAAAAAAGGGCCACCAGTCGTCGATAAAGTCGCTCGTATATTACGAACAGCCTCACAAAACATCCACCTGGCCAATGAAAGACAATGTGGAGCAAGGTGCTATTCATTCCCTTGGAGCAATAGTACAGTACAGATGAAGTGAAAATTAGAATGTTTGGATAGAAGACCAAATGATGGTTGAACTAAGCAGTAATAAGACCAGGTGGGTGTTTCATAAAGCTGTTCGTAAGATAAGAGCGACTTTAAGAACGACTGGTGATCCTTTCTTTTGGTAAATGGTATACACCATTGGCGATGGTTTAGCGCGTAAGAAACATTCACCAGTCGTTCTTAAAGTCGCTCTTAACTTACGAACAGCTTTATGAAACGGCCCCCAGGGCCCTTAACAGAAAGGCTAGCGATAAATCGTTAATTTGAATTCTGATTGGTTCCAAGTCAGTCTACTGAGCAAAATGCGCATGCAACACTGATCTTAATAGGCCATTTTATTTAGCGATTAATCAGTAACCTTTGTGTTACAGGGCCCACATAGGTTTAGGCATAATGGTGTTAGATAATCTAAGAATTAATAACTGGACCACATGACCATGACCAAATCTTTAAAAAATCATCTTTTCCCCCTCAATTTTCAGGGACTACATTTTAGATCGTACTACCTAAATCTGCATCATTTGATAAGCATTGGCATTGGAATGAATGGGGATTTTCTAGTGTACTAGTGTATTCTTTCCCCCAGGACCAAATTGAAAGTGGACTAAGTGGATAAAAACCCTTCACTTTGGACTCACCTGATTCTCTGACGTGACATCAACGATGTTGATATTCGTCACCTCCACTTCACTGGACTTGGCTTCCACCATACGGACCTCGTGCTTGACCTTAGAGTTAGGCGATCCTAACAGATCACGGATAGTCTCATTGTAGATCTCCAAGAAGCTTGCTTGGAATGTATACTACAATAATAAGAGAAGAGTTAGGTATTTCTAACACATCACAGACAGTCTCATTTTAAATATCAAGGAAGCTTGCTTGGAATGTGTACTACAATTTTAGAATTAGGTATTTCTAACAGATCACCAAGTCTTTTGTAGGTTTCAAGGAAACTCGTTAGGAATGTGTACTGCAATAAATGAAATTCTATATCAAGAACGAGATCACATATGGACCTTATGCTTGACCTTAAAAGTTAGGTGCTCCTAGCAGATCATAGATTGTCTCGTTGTATAGCCAGGAAGCTGGCTTGGAATGTGTACTATAATAAATTATATTATATTTACACCTAGTAAGTGTTGCTACATTCGTTATTAAAAATTTGATATTGGGTGACTAGTGATACGTAAAGGATTATATCACTTCTCAAATAAAATATATTACTGTAATGCATCACTATGATGCAAAGACTTGCTGACCAACTACAGATGGGGACTACATCAACCACAACCACCCTGTCATTTATTTATAGGGTTTCGCAATCATACTACCCAACTTCCATCCTTTATCTTCTAGATCTGCAGCTGTTGTGAAGACTTGCTCAACGGCTCTGGGGGTCATACCAACATTGTCTTCATTTAGGTGGAAATTGCTATCTAACCCCAATCCCCTAATATTTATTTGGCATAAGTGATCATGCTACCTACCTTCCAACCTTTCTCTTCTAGATCTGCAGCCGTTGTAAAGACTTGCTGAACGGCTCTCGGGATCATACCAACGTTCTCTTCATTGACTTCTTCAGGTCCTTCCATCGTGTAGGTTTTACCGCTTCCCGTCTGACCGTAGGCGAAGATACATACGTTGTATCCATCCAAGGTACTCTGTTGTATAAAACAATGGAGATAAAAACCCAAACATTAAAGCCAATATAACAAATCCACATTGAAAAAACACCAGCAAAAGATAGTTAATTGGTGATTGGCTTTTTAAGTATTTAGGACTTGGGGACGTGAATCAGTCTATGGCAGTTTTTCCCACATTTTTTCCTCACATGAAATTCAGAAATCAGGACACTGGCCATTTTGAATATTGAAAATTAGGACAATCCTGATAAAATCAGGACAGCTGACAGGGCTGCGATTTGTCCACTTTCTGTTTGTGTCATCCCACTTCCCTCCAACAAGTTTGTCTCGTAGATCAAGTGGGTTTAGCCGTGAAGGTGTTAGATAATCTGAGAATTAGACCATCTGCTAGTAGACCAAGTGGGTTTAGCCAACGATGGTGTTAGACAATAAACAGCAATAATAATAATTATAATATTTGTAGGGCACTTAATACAGGTGTTTCTAAGCATTCAGACAATCTGAGAATTATATTATCTGCTAGTAGACCAAATTAGTTTGGCCATGATGGAGTAAACAATCTGAGAATTAGACTACCAGCTAGTAGACCATGTGGATTAAATCCAGTATTTACCTGGACAAGCTGGGAGATTTCCTCAAAGACCTCGGACTGCTTTGAAACAGGTTCAAAGACACGATCAAAATTGAACTCGTAATGGGATGTTCCGTTTCGCCCATTCCTCGTGCTCATTGTACTCTAGAAAAAAGAAACGCATTGTCAACACATAAATTATCCAGTAACACAGTTAAAGATAAAGGCCAGGGGGTGTTTCACAAAGATTTAAGTATGACTTAAGTCGTACTTAAATGCCGACGCGAATATGATATGCAACGCGTGATCTTATTGATAGATACGCAGTGCTGCGCGTCCTCATGACACAATCTGACCAATGCAGTCAAGCCTTTTATACCGTATGCAACTCGGTATTTAAGTGCGACTCTAAGTCATACTTAAATCTTTGTGAAACACTCCCCAGTTGTGATAATAATTCAAATTGAGATTCTACAGAATCCAATCGAATTACACCAAGGTGTCTGTATGCATTTATAAAACTCTGTAGCAAAGAATTCTGTAATGTATTGCGTAATTGCTGAGAAATTAGCAAAGCATGAAATCCCATCAAATTGTCGGGTCACTTCTAATTGATCATGAATAATATAAGAGGGGGCTGAAACATGCATGAGTTTTCATTATATTTAGAGAACGTATGCATTCTAGCTTTTAGCGTTGCAGGCTTTCCATAGTTGCGACTAATGAACGGATCAATTGCACATTTTTGTTAAAAGGGCTAAGGAAGTATTTTGGTTTTTCAGAGAGGGACGAGGGATACCTAGAACACAGGCAAAAAAAAACAGGCAAAACTTAATTATTTTTCATTTTATTTCCGGGGGCTACTTTTACTGCCTACTTACTGCCTAAATCTGCAACATTGCAATGAAAGGGAATTTTTCAGCCCTGGCTCATTTTTTTTTAGTTTGCAGGGCTCTTTAGAGCATTCCGGGGGTGATATCGCCTCAAGCCCCTGTGTATTTTTCCCCCTGCAACTACGTACACATCTACATAGGGGCTATTCCATGGTTACCCACGTTACATTTGGAGACACCTTGACTCATACTTGGAGCTGTAACTCCAATATTATTGATAGGAACTAAACATCTCTTTATCACAACAAAGTACGCAGTCTGACTATCCTTTGTATAAAAACAAAACTTGGGAAATTTTATTATGCTCCTGCAAAATCTTTGAAATGTGTCGGTTACTCATGTTACATGATTTGGACATGCATAAAATGAAGTGTCCTCATACAAGGCTTTTATGAAAGTTGATTATATCCATTTCAAAGAAGTATATTACTATTAGGGAGACAAACTTTGTATATAATTCAAAAAATAAAGAACACATTGTTTTTACTAGGGGTGCAGATAAAGTGGTTACTCACGTTACGGTTCAGATGGGCTATACAGTACAAAGACACATTGAGCTCATGTCCACCAACCTATGGAATTGCCCATAGACAGATCTCGTTGAGACTAACATCACTGAGTTTGTCCGGAACAAGTGTTTTACTGACGACATCAGGGAAGTTAATATGAGGGACACTTATAAACACAATATACTCAAGTAGGATTCTATATAGACAATATTTTTTAAAGATTGAATTGAACAATATGAGACATACCTCATTGAGGCTAACGTCACTGAGTTTGTCCAGCACCAGTGTTTTACCGTCGACGTCGGGGAAGTTAATATGAGGGATATCATCTCCTGCAACCAGTTCAGAGCTAAGGAGAGGGCGCACTCTGCAGAAGACACGAATGTTACCCTAGATGAAAATTGAGAAATGGAGTTTTATTTATAAAAATAATAATAAAATAGGGTATTTTTATAGCACACATATCTACCTTGTTAGGTCCTCACTCCTATTTTACCCTGGCTAGCAAGGACACTGATTCAAGGGGTAACTGATTCGTTGCAAAAGCGGATGTAACTACACAAGTGCTTACTACATTACGAGCAGACTGGAATTTGTTGGGTCACACGTCACTGAACAAGCAGACTTTCTAGTTCGGTGCACAGAAAGTGGATGGCAAATACACGCTGTGTCCTACATCCCAGACCTTTGGTTATTGTCGATAACGAGAATTAACATAGAAGCTTGTGCTATGATAATCTTGGCACGGTTAGGCTTGTATCCAAACCCACGACCCCCTTGGCTTTGTCTGAAGACTCACCTTCAATTCCTGTATAGTATTATGGAGCTTTCTCCTGATGGACTCCTCCTCCCTGATCCGGCTTTCTTTCTCCGCTACACTGGCCTTCAGCGCCTCGACCTCCGCCTCCAGATCAGATATCCTTGTGTCCTTTTGCCTACCAGACTCCACAGACTGCTCCAGCTGGTGCTATGTCAGGAAAGCAATGAAAACACATATGTACTCCTACTCTCTTCCCTTTATTATTTCTAACATTACTTCTTCCTTTGTTTGCATTTCTCTCTGTATCCCCTTCCCTATATCATACATCAATATACGTTGTTGTTTTTTTACTATCTATTTGTATATTGAAATTTTACTCTGTACAAATTCATGTTATTCAGCCTTTGGCTGCGAAGTGAATTTATCATAATAAATACCATTTATCTATCTATCTATGTTGAACTTGTATATTTCAGAATACCTGCACCAGTAATATACATATATATTTTTTTTTACATTTTAATGCTTTCCATATTTGCATGATTAATGTTCATAATCAAGAGGCCTAACTTTATTACTTAAGCATCACAAGCGATTCCTCACCGAACAAACACGAGGGAGAATGGGTGAATAAAATTAGTATACAACTGAATGCTGAATCGCAAGGAAGAAAGCCCAGAACACGCAAGACTTGAAATGACGCAATTTCTTAACATCTTGACTGAAATGAGAGATTTCCATGAAGTAAAATTATTACATTTGAAGTTCAGCTTGATAATATGAATACTACAGAATTCTGATTGCTCCAAGCCATTTTTGATGAAATTTGTCAGTGAAACTGCATAAAACATCGCCACCCGATAACTATGTCTGATCATTGTATTGCTATCAGTGTTTCATTTCTGTACTCTTTCTTGCCTTATTACTTTGGTACAGTGTATTTCATGTTATTTAAATATTTATTGAATTTAATTGAATAAAATCATGGAATTAATTTGATAGCTCCTAATAATAATTTCCTTTTCTACCACAAATTATATTTAATCAATACCTTAGTGGCGTCCAACTGGGCAACATAACCGGCCTGAGCTGCTGTCATTGACGCTATAGAGCTCTTCAGACCAGAACACTCCTGACGAGACGCTGAAAGGTCACCCTCTAATGTCTCTATTTGTCTTTTGAGACTTGATCTCGTCATCTCCAAGTCTTCCTTCTCTCGATTTAGACGCCGTTCAACTATAGCGTGTTCGTCTTCAGCATCCCTATAATCACAAATAAAGAGATGAATGTTCAAAGTTCATTTCCTACATAATGATTCCCTCTTTTAGAATTGGTTGCACTGATAGAGTATGCGAGTTCATGGTCCCATCTTTACAAAGATTTGTAAATGATCCAATCATCCTAAACTACATGCATATATGGAAAACAATCATTGTCATATTTTTTCCCCTACAGTGTTCATGAAATTTGGACAATGTCCTTTGTTAAAAAAATGAGGAAGATTGAATTGTGAAGACAGCGATGAATGCAGGAGTATGCCATATAGAAAACATTTTGAACAAACATGCATTTTAGGTAGTGGCATTGCTGGTTAGAGGCTGATTGGATCAATAGGGGGTGAGGGGGGTGGTTGAAGAAGACGGTTCCCTCTAAAATTCCTGCATTTAGCAACTTTAACCCTATAAGGACTGGGCTATGGATTGAGGACTGGGGACATGAATGGGTCTAGGGTGATTGTTTTCCTCACATGATATTTCAGAAATCAGGATGTCCTGATTCATAATAAAATCAAGACAGTTGGCAGGTCTGAAATTCAGCATTTCTAGATAAGCTACTACAGGTAGCTAAATTGGTTTCTAGAATTGTTGCTAGTTTTATGGTTAGTAGATTGCTTATTAGATTTCTTACCTGAGTTTCCTCTCCAAAGACCTTATAGTCTCCTCGGCCTGATTGGATAAAGACTCCTTGATCTGAACAGTGCCTTTCAGCTCTTGATTCAAGCTTTCCAAGTAGGCAATTCTGTCATTGTTTTCTGTGATCCTTCCTTCGAGGTTCTAGAGGAAATACAAATGAAATAGCCAGTGACTGATACTAAACTCATCTGGACAACATATCGGGGTAACTAGAATGTACAGGATCTATCTTGATTGGATAAAGTCTCTTAACTCAACAGTGCCTTGCAGCTGTTGATTTAGGCGTTCCAAGTATGCAATTGTGTCATTGTTTTCAGTGATCCTTCCTTCGAGGTCCAAGAGAAAATACAAAAGAAATAGCCCCTGGCTGATACTCAACTCATCTTGGTAATGTAACTAAACAATGTAGAGAAATTAAACCATGATAGACATCTAATGACCAAAGCTGATTTTTCTTCTCGACATTGAAAAGCAGCATACACCAAATGTTTCAACCGCTTCAAGTTCATAGGGGTGGGTTTAACCTGAGCAGAATCATAATACCCTGGGACTATAAAGCCTAAGCTGGCTGCAAATACTTTTTGTACATAAAAAAGGCAAAAAATGAAAGAAAATTTCTGTCATTCACTGGGCCAGAAAAAAAAACATTTTAAAAAACCCATGTGCCTGAACTGGCAAGTTGTCAGGGCCTGAAATCGGGTAAAACCCAGACGACTGGCACCTCTGATAATTACCTGGTTCGCTGCCACCCTGCTTCCCATAGCGGCTTCCATGTCTGCTAACCGACCTTTCAAGTCCCATGGCTGCCTCTTGCTCTTTGGACCAGCTGTAAAAAAACCAAGATTAACAATAATCAATATTTCAAGAGGTTCTTCAATGAGAGAAAGTTTTTCATGTTGGCATTTTTCTTCTTTATCCCTTCTACATGACAATTTAAACAAATGTTTTCACTGCATCTTGCACGTCTGTCTGATACGTTAGTGAACCACAGACGTTTAACCCTATCTAGGCCGGGGTATTTTGGGAGTTCATATGGCCGGGGGGGGGGGGGGGGGGGGCCTCCCAGGCCCCCCCTTGAGATCTCGGCCATCGAACGCGCCGAAAATTGGCATGCGCTTTGTCTAGGACATAATCTACAAAATTGTATAGTAATCTATTTCATGCGAATCGCTATTAAATGATTATGCTAATTTATGCGTAATTAGTATGCGAAATCATACTTTTTCCTTTAACTCCCTAAATAAAGCTCCAAAAGTTCTAATTTTTGGTATAGAAACTCTTTGTGGTGTTCTTAGCAAGTGTACATGAACAAAATTGCAATATCAAATCATTTTCTTATGTATTATATTGTTCTTTGCAATTTCTTATGTATTTTTTTTGACCTTTTGTTTTTCATTGTTTTTTTCAATCAAATTTGTTGGGGACTCTTTTGAGATCATAAAAAGCATAAAATTAATACATTTAGACCAGAAAAACTAAAAATAATCATACATTTATGATTTTTGGTTGAAAACACAATTTGAATTGACTTTGTACACAAAATCACGTTTTTGAGCAATTTTGGGTTTGACATGCACTTACATAATGTTGCGTAATTTCAGAACCACGTACTCACTACTCACTACTCACTAATATTGCGCGAATCGTTGAGGGGGGGGGGCCTCGGAGGCCCCCCCCCCCCCCCCCCGGCCTAGATAGGGTTAAAGGAGAATGAAACTCTTGGAGCAAGTTAGCTTTTGTGAAAGCAGAAAAATCAAAGAATAAGATCAACAAAAGTTTGAGTAAAATAGGACTAGCAATAGAAGAGTTATGAGCATTTGAATGTCGAGATCACTAATGCTATGGAGATCCTCCCATAGGCAATGCGACCAAGATCTATGATGTCACTGATGAACAACTCTCCCCTTTTGGACACTGAAAATATACCCCAAAACATATCTTTTTGCTCATTCTAATCATATGACAAACGATTCATCAATGATATAATGTTGTGAAACCTCTGTACTTGTCCTCTCATAAAGAGAACACCTCACCTTGTGATAGAGTCTATAAAAGTGAGAATATAAGTGAAATAAGTACTAAAGTAATGAGGGAGTTGTACGTGTGTGACATCACAGATCTTGGTCGCATTGCCAATGGGAGGATCTACATGGCATTAGTGATCTCAATATTCAAATGCTCATAACTTTCTTATTATTCATTCAATCTTCCTCAAACTTTCAACAATATGTTTCTTTGATTTTTCTCTTTGATATGGATTCAGCTGGTTTCAAGGGTTTCATTCTCCTTTAAAATGTGACTGAATATAGTATCTCAAATGCACCTACAATCATTCAAGCAGGAAATTAGATTATGGGAATTAGAAACAAGAAAAGTTTTATTTTTACATGTATATCATTTAAAAGCATTTTCAATTAGTGAAATTCATATGCAAAGTCCATTTCGGCCAACTATCTGTTCAAGATTCAAGAAAATATACTTGCCAACCCTAACCTAAACTAAATTTGTTTTCAGACACTACAAAGTGCATGCACAACAAAAATTGAATAAACATCTATGAGTAGATAAAATAAAGAAATGTATAAAATTCAATCTAGCAAAGTGCAAAGTTGAGCAAAGAGAGTGATCATAATTGTCTTTGACTAGACGTCTTGGGATGTTACCTGTTTTGCTTGGTGGTGGAGCTGTTGTCCTGGTGCCAGGTCTGGTGGTAGCGGGGGCTGCTCTTGATTTAGGGGCTGGTTTTACTTTTGGGGGTTAGATGGTTGCATGAGAGTTAGTGAGCTAATTGATATATTGTTGCTGGGCTGTTTATGTATCTCAAAATGTACGTAACAAATTCAAGACACAAACTAAAAGGCTGGATTTTCTATTCATGAATTCAGTGGCAACCTTGTCTGGAAAAAGTTCTCTCCGGGTATAAAAAGTACATTCATGTTTCACCCAAAGAGGTTGCTATATTCCTTTTCCTAAATTCTGAGACACAAGATTTTAACAGCTCTATGGCGAAATGCAGGAGTAATGATGCTTTTAATACATTCTTTGCATTTTCACATTATGGAGATGCAATCTTCTCTAGTTTTGGGGTGCACTTTCGCTGGGGTGCAAGAAAATTACAGTCAAACCTGTCAATTGACCACTTGTAAAGAAGGACCAAATGTTCACTACGACCATAATTTTGTGGGTTTCCATTGAATAGCATTCCCCCATTACCTGTTCGTAAAGGCCACAAACTCAGTTTCCATTACAACATTCCCCATTTCCAAAGTGTATTTCATGAACCTATTCATAAAGACAACAAGTTTGTTTACCCTTGAATTCCCTATTGAATTAGTCCATAAAGAACACCAGCTCAAAATACCACTTTTCTTGGCTCCCTTGAGCGGTCTTTATTACAGGTTTGACTGTACAGTGTATATAAAAAAAACTTGTACAGGTGGGTGTTTCATAAAGCTGTTTGTGAGTGACTTTACGAAGGACTGGTGATCCTTTCTTAGAAGCTAAATCAACACCAATTAAAATTTGCAGTATGATATTTACCACAAGAAAGGATCACCAGTCGTTCATAAAATTGCATGCAACTTTATACAAAAGGCTTTATGAAACACCAAACTGAATGACAAAGAATACAATGTGATACAAGCAGGTCAAAAGAAAACCAATGGAATGGATAGGACAAATGAGGAATAAGATGGAGAAAGAGCTCCAATAAATCTAATAGCAAGAAGTATGTGATGAACGAAGGTACTGCCTGATAACAGCACTCTTTGTAGGCGGCTAATGATTGCAAAGAAATGAAATGTGTTCCAAAGCCTGGATTATTGAGAGCTCTGCAAGTTTTTTTCTAAAATAAGTTCAAAGCAATATCTGACATTGCTATAATAAGTGTGCTCAAGACTAGCTCATGAATATTACATTTGCTGGGGCCTCCTTTATAGTGCAATGCTTTTATAACGTTTGTAACCGTTTTAATGAAAATAATTTAAAAGAATTCAATAACAAACCTGATTTAGAAGGTGCAGCTGGTTTAGACTGCGCTCCGAGGCGTGGCTTTGATGTGGCCAAACCAGGTCTAGCAGCTACCGGTTTACTAATTGGTTTCGCAGTTCCTCCCCTTGCTAACACGGCTGAACCTGTTTTCCGCACAGCAGGAAGGGCAGGTCTCCTTGCAGGCGCAGCCTCGGTCGTATCAAGTCGAGTTTTCTTTTTCTCTGGGGCAGCATTTTCTGCCTGTTTATTAGAGAAATTAAAAGAATATCAATTCTATTAAACTTTGAACTTTGAAATTAGGTGGGGGAGAGCAGGAGGGTTCGACGAATCTGTCACTTTGTCTCCAAGTAGATTCTCTTGGGACCGTAGAAATTTGTTTGACTCGTAAAAATTTGACTTTGAAGATGGGTGATTTCAAGTCCGGTGTTGGCATTGGCATTGGCTTTGGAATTTGGATGCTTCCCCTCGCTCTAAAATCTATTCTGAGTTTGTAAAACTGATCCAGATCACATTATTGACATCTAAAAAACTAGTGAGTGACTTTTCAGTACCATCTTCATGTTATGTTTGGTGTTAAACTCGTGTAAAAATTTACCTAACACCAACACCAATCTAGGTCAACACTGAACTTGAAATCACCCACTGTATTGTCTCAAACAGAATTTTATGTTGAAGAATGGTGACTGTTCGACTAATGGAAGGAGGACTACAGAGTCTACTGTATACAGTCCCATTCTCTTATTGAGTTCGTCCGCAATCGTGTAGCAATCACCCATGATTATTTAGGTCTGGGGTAGGTGGGGCCTACTTTAATTAACGTCACGATCTGAAAGATAAGTGGAGCGTTGTGGCCCAGTGGATTAGTCTCCGGACTTTGAAACAGAGGGTCGTGGGTTCGAATCCCAGCCATGGCGTAATTTCCTTCAGCAAAAAATTTATCCACATTGTGCTGCACTCGACCCAGGTGAGGCGAATGGGTACCCGGTAGGATTTATTCCTTGAACGCTTTAGCGCCTATTAATATGGCGGCTTAGCTACAGCCGGGGTAATAATATGATACCAAGTATCAAAGCGCAGTTGAGTATATGCACATAGTAACTGCACTATATAAATGGACATATTATTAGTGCCCTCAATGATGCATTATTACACTTTACCTGATTGTCTGCCACTAGCGCCCTCTTGAAGCCAGGTTGGGGAAGCTTGGTAGGAAGTTTAGAAGGAGGTCTCAGCTTGCTTACACGGCTGACCACATTAGGATCCTGAGTGGACAGTGCCGATCCCTGCATGGGAGTTAGATACAGAATCACAGAATTAGCTTAATGAATACAGTCAAACTCGTATATCAAGGCCACCCATGGAAATAGAAAAAGAAACCCCTAGAGTAGTCCAGGGGGGCATTTCATCAACATTTCCGTCCGACAAGTTGTCAGATCTGACAACTTTCCTTGATAATGATTGGCTGAGAGTCACTGTTACCATAGTAAATGTCGGATAAAACAGTACTTGTCGGATAAAACGTCCGACAAGTCCTTTCATGAAACGCTCCCCAGATTGGACTTTGATACAGAAGCCCTCTTACCAAAGCTACTAAAACGTAGAGGGCCTCTTGACTCCCAATTGTGCTAACCCACTCATCTTGCAATCGCATCCGCCAATGCAATATGGGGGAGGCCGGGGTGGAAAAATTGTATTTTAATAGGGGGGGAGTAAATATGAAATTTTTTTCCTGAATTGAATAACTGGTGTAGAAATAAGTAGAATACTATAATTTAGTTACACAATCCAGAGTGCACTTTTTAAATCTTCAATTTTCTTCCTCTCTTGTCTTCTTTTTCACCACTTGAAAAACCATCCAATTCTTGTGGTGATAAACACAAGACACAGAACTTGGTTTAATGCTACATCCCCTTTACAATTCAAGGATTCTTGTCTTACCTGACGAGACATGATGAATTCTGATCGATGAAAGAGCTCTCCTCGATCCTCTCTCCCTGCATGAAAAAAATATATATTGAAGAGATATTGTTAGATTTTATAGTGAGCTCAGTTTAAGTTTCAGGGATACACAGCATAATTGTGCAAATTCACTAACAAGTTAGGTTTTTAACAATCTAAAGCCTTCAGCTTATATACTAGCACTCTCAATTCTGGTCATTGCTGTCTATGTGACGGTCAAGTGAAGAGAAACCATTCTCATATTCTCATGAGTTTTAAGCCTTTCTCCACTTCTCTTGTAAATAGAGGAGCCTGTGGTGACTCATGTATACCATTCTGAAAATAAGGACCGTCATTGAAAATGAGATCAAGGGTACTGCACATCCTCAAACACAAGACAGATAATGTCTGCATTGAGATCAAGGCATGCCTCTAATGGCTCTATAACTGAGACTGAGAGAACTGGATTCATGGAGAAAGGCTCAAAATCTGAAATTGAAAAGGGGGCACACGTAGGCCTAGATTCTCGAATCTAAAATTAATTTCACAATTGCATGCCCCCTCCCCCATTTCACTAGGAAAATAAATGGAGAAAAAGAAAATGAAAAGGGGCGAAACAGAAATGAAGCATCAAGACTTGAGCTGCAATATCATCTCACAGTCGATCTGACTCAAATTCAAAATAGGGTGTCTGGACTGAAGCTACACTGCAAAGAGTCAGCATGAAACAGGCTAATTTCGGAAGAAAAAAAAGGCACGTTTTTTTTTTTGGGGGGGGGGGGGAATTCAGCGTGTGATCTGAACTGATTTTTTTTTACTGTTTGGCCTAGGCTTAGCCGCTTAGTTTGGGATGTACAGTGTATGGAAAGATGAAAATCAGGGGCTTCTTTTGACACTATGGACAAGAACACATAATCATCTGAAATAAGGACAAAGAGATAATTGCAAACCCTTTATTTTGTGTGTGTGTGTTGATCTTGCCATTTCCCCAAGTGTTTATTATGGGGAAATGAAACTTCAGTTTGGCACATTTTTTTTTACTGTGATCTGATTTCTAAGACTAAATCTTTAAAAAAATCATACCATGGCATTAGAACATGCACCAAATTGGACAGGGCAAATCTGCAAATCGCGCGCTGTCGCCAAGGGAAAGACAATGAAATCAAGATGGTGACATATTATTAACTGTCACTCTGCAGTCACAATTCCACACACAAACAGAGTGCGCATTTGCCATTAAATTTAAAAACTGCATGCGCGACGAATGGTGCATAGGCATAGCTATACTATAGTCTATAGTCTAGACCCGCGCAGCTTTAGGACCCCCTACCATACACAGCCTACAGTCACCTACTCACTATTAGTTGAGACTGAAAAAGTGTGAGCTGTGCTGTGGGCAGTTTGGCTGTTCATTAACCCAGAGAGCTCCCGCCCGCGCAGCGGGCGGGAGCCCAGAAGCTCACAGTGTATTCTACCATTGCCACCGGACAAGGGTGATTTATGGTCTAAATATTTCTCCAAATGAATTGTGAAAACAAAAAGTGTACAATTACCACGATTATATGGATGAAGGTCTAGCGAGTGGCAGATTCCTGACATCTGAGCACAGTCTGGAACCTCAAAAAAAACAAAAGTTCTTTCCTTCTACCCAGTCTCGATCGGCCGTTTTGTTACGATTTTTAACAAAAATGGCCGATCGAGACGGGGTAGAAGCAGAGAACTTTTCGTTTTTTTGAGGTTCCAGACTGTGCTCAGATGTCAGGAATCTGCCACTCGCTAGACCTTCATCCATATAATCGTGGTAATTGTACACTTTTTGTTTTCACAATTCATTTGGAGAAATATTTAGACCATAAATCACCCTTGTCCGGTGGCAATGGTAGAATACACTGTGAGCTTCTGGGCTCCCGCCCGCTGCGCGGACGGGAGCTCTCTGGGTTAGCTGTTCATGTGAAGCCGCGCTGCAAACGCGAAGCCGAAGGAGCTTCATACGAAAGCCAGGCCGGGCGCAGGGGCAGGGACAGGCAGCGTTGCCGGTACACTAGTCTTCAGCGAGCCGATTCGCGTGCACAGACAGTACAGGGGCAAATCTCACTGGAGTGAAATTAATAATGGTTACAATGTAAAACACATAACATTTTGGTATTAGAACAAAAGACATCATGATAATAAAGGCATGGAAACAATTACAATTCTTGTATCTTACCGGTTTCTTCGTGATTCAGTTTATTCACCACCGATTGCGGCCTGCGGAAACAGTTCGTCGCTTGCCTTTCTTGTTTTCAAATTCATCACACATACGCGCATGCGCAAATCCGCTCGACGTGATTGGCTAATAGTACGATACACAAACGGGGGGGGGGGCGGAGGAAAAAATTAATGTAAGCAGTTTGTTTTTTGCATCGGGATTCGGGAGAGTCTGCGACATGGGTGTCGATCACGGGGGGGATGGGGGGGATATATCCCCCCCAATATTTCAAGTGGGGGGGATGGCCTGTATTATCATCCCCCCCAATAATTTAGGGTAGAAAATTTATAATAATGATGATGAAAAAATGAAAAGGTTTGATCATGATGATTATAGTGATGATTTATAGTATGCCATCAATCAGTTTGTTTCCCTCGCAATTTGTGTATATTGTTATTAAATAAAAACATTCTTTTCCAGGACTTTTAAACAGATGGGTGGAGGTTCAAGATAAAAAAGAATGAAATGTTTACGTATATGATATTTTTTAACACATGACATAAAAGGACCCCGACGAAAAACAACTTTTGTTGATAGGGTGTTCCATCCCACCAGTGGTAATATGATCATATTTTTACAATTTTTAATAAGTGAAATCAATTAATGGTTTCAGAAAGAATAATCATTCATTTCTCTCTAAAGAGTATATTCGGATATGAACATCGGATTTTTTTTTTCATGTTATTTTTGTTATTGTTATGGACTTGAAAAACTAAACTTGATTGGCTCTTTCTTATTTTGGCAAAAAGAAATCTCTTTTGAGCTTGGAAAATGACAGTTTTGCATTCTATATGAGCACACTCATGCGGTACGTAAATTTCATTTTAACACATATATTAGCTGATATCACACACTGATGGTTCAAGAAAATGTTGGAGAAATATCATAACATGACAGTTGAGTTTTGATTGTTTTTATGTTTGTTTTTGTTTTATGCACTTATAAAGCATTTAAAACATGTTAAAATCCAGGGTTAAAATCGTCTAAGGAATGACGGTAAGCCCGATGGCGCACGAGAAGCCACACAGTTTGTAATTAGTGCTAGTCTTAATTTGTCCGAATCTGCATTTTATCATCATGTATTAACAAGAAAAAAGATATCGCCAGTCGGGTTCGATTTAAGAGAGAAGTTGTATACATCATGTCCAATAAACAGATCACTTTGTACATGGTCCATACAATTTTTGTCATTTTTTTCTTTCGTATGAGTTTAGAATAGGCTTACTTGTAACACAAATTGAATTTAAAAAAAAAATGTATAAGTACAGTACACTGCAATAATGAAAGAATTTCCAAGAACACAGTGGCGTAACTACGGGGGGGGGGCATGGGGGCACGTGCCCCCCAATCGGCTGGCCAAAAAAAACGGGGAAGAGGAGAAAGGAAGAGAAACGTAGTGGAAATGAAGAAATTATTGTTCATTATAATGTTATATTATAATGATGTTATGTTATAATATATAAGAAACATTTTTTCATAACTTTATTTTGCTCAGGCCTAGATTTCTTCATTGTTCCCGGTACTCGCATTGTCTGTTTAACGTTTTTAAGTCAATATACACCAAATATATTTCCTCGCACTTTGACTTATTATTGTTTTATGTAGTAACATATGGTTCTTTTTCATGACTACTTAAAGTGATTGCCCCATTTTAAGGTGTTAATATAAAACATACCCTGTCCGTGCTTACGTTCGCACTAGTAGATTGGTGAGATATGACTGCTCTTCATGAATTCCTAAAAATCAGTCCTTAAAATGTCCCTTTTTCTGATCTGAATATCAAAAATTTTCGATCGCATCATTTGTTTAGTGAAATACGTATCGTATGGTCTTAGTGAATTCTTACAAACAGGCCTTAGAATGTCTCTCTTCAGGTCTGAATATCCTAAATTTTCAGCTCGCGCTTCGCGCTCGCAATATTTGATGAGTGAGATGCGTATTATCATGATTACAATGACTACAAAAGTGCTTCATGTGTTTAGATGTAGCAAAATCAGCAAGCGCTTTGCACTCGCATTAGATGACTATGGTGAGATATGTATACTCTTAATGGATTCCTAAAATATAGTCCTTAACATGTCCTTGTTTGGGGTAAATATTTACAAAAATTTCAGCTCGCGCTTCGCACTCTCATTGTTTGTTTAGCGAGACAGGTATGTATCATGATTACAAAATTTGAGCAGTGAGATACATATCCGTTTAATGGCACTGTCCTTAAAATGTCCCTATATTAGGTCAGTATACCTGGCAACTGAGCGCGCTTCGCGCGCTCACTAAGTGACTCAACATTTTGCTGGTACCCCCCCCCCCCCAATGTCGTGACTCACGGTACGCCACCGCAAGAACACCATGCATATCAACCACTCCCAAATGTCCTAACTTGTGATTTTAGTGGGGGTAATGTTGAAAGATCCCCATCCATAAGAACATTTGTGTCAATCATCCCCCCCCCAACCAAGAATACCGATCGACACCCATGGTCTGCGACAAGTCGGATACCTGCAAACTACCCCGAAACTACCACTCATCTATAACCACAGAAACACGAATAAATCCATGATAACGCTCACAAATGACTCCACCTTTTTTTATCATTTTGCGACCTGCGTAGTTTTCACTTATTTTTTTACCAAACTTCACCCGGCCCTCCAATTTCATCCCTCTTTTTCACCAACAATTTACATTTTAACCTCAGTACTCTCTGCTTATACTTAGTACGTTCAGCTGGTCCTGTACGGCCATTATGTCCACACATGTTCAACCATATACCATATACAATTAAACAATGCCAATTCCACATGTTCAGGGAGGAATTAATCGTTGTTTCACTTGACAATGAGAAGAAAATATAATTTTTTCATATTTCATATAATAAAATACAAAAGAAATAGTGAGTGGATGACGTCATCAGTCTCCTCATTTGCATACCGACCAGGATGTGCATATAACTGTTTTGTGAAATAGAGCAAAACTTTAAAATGTCATAACTTTCTTATTTTACATCCGATTTCGATGAAATTTTCAGTGTTGAGCTTGTTGGATTTTTCTCTTTTTATTTAAATATACTTTATGTTTGGGTGGACTTGTCCTTTGATTGGGGGACATATACAGTGCGTATAAAAACAAGTGGAACGCCTCTGGCAGTCTCGCCTGCATTACGCGATTTAATATAGCAGCAGTGCTAACTTTGAAAACTACTATAAAATAATCATTCACAAAAACACCATTCATATAATGACTAATACCACATTCATTGGCCATAAATGACATTTGAACGGTGACTTAAGACTTGTCAACTACACCCATTTCATTCACTCTATCCATAAACTTTGATGGCAATTCAACAATTACCCCAACATGGCCTAAGTTTATTGACCTTAACTGACCTTTGACCTTGGTTTTGTGACCTGAAACTCACAGGGGATGTTCAGTGATACTTGATTACTCTTGTATCCCAAGTTTTATGAACTAGATCCATAAACTTTCATAGTTAGGATGGTAATTCAACAAATACCCCCAACATGGCCAAAGTTTATTGACCTTTAATGACCTTTGACCATGGTCATGTGACCTGAAACTCGTACAGGATGTTCAGTGATACTTGATTACTCTTATGTCCAAGTTTTATGAACTAGATCCATAAACTTTCAGAGTTAGGATGGTAATTCAACAAATACCCCCAACTTGACCAAAGTTCATTGACCCTTAATGACCTTTGACCTTGGTCATGTGACCTGAAACTCGAGCAGGATCTTTACTAATACTTGATTAACCTTATGCCCAATTTTTTTATGAACTAGGTCTCTATACTTTCTAAGTTATGATGTCATTTCAAAATCTTAACCGAAGCTAGGTTAAGATTTGATGTTGACGCCGCCGCCGCCGTCGCCGTCGGAAAAGCGGCGCCTATAGTCTCGCTCTGCTATGCAGGCGAGACAAAACACCGGGACAGTTTTAAAAAGTCTATACAATTTTTGTTTCAAATTATGATGTCTATATAAGATGCTCTGAAGTCTCATTTTTCAAATGCCATTAAAAAGATTTAGTTTCGTTCATATGCTTGAGTGAACACGGAATGTTTTTGTGTGGGGTTAAAAAGGAGGCTTGCGCCAAAATGGCATAAAATGATAAATATATATGATGGGACTGTTTGCTAATCATCAGACTTCCTCTTAACCTTTTCATTATCTTTGCCATAATTTTTGAATTATGCGGTCAAAATTCATTTTCAAATCTGTTTATTTGCTTGAATTGTTCTGTTGTTGTTTCTTTTTATATATATTCTCTTTAAGCTTTGAATATTCCTTCGTTAAGCAAAAACAAATTTTTTTCAACCGAAGTATGGGAGAGCATGCATTTTTATTTTTCAATTCCTTTCATTGTGTGCTACAAAGGTTATGGTGCTTTAAACAGTGGCATACAGATGGGCGGGGGCTCGGGTTGCTCCCCCAATAAAAAAAAAAGAAAAAAGTGGAAAGGAAATAAAACGAAAGATAGAAAGTGAAATATGATTTTTTTTTTATTATGTCAAAATCTATCACAAAATTTGATATTTTAATTTAAAAAAGGATTTTTTTTTTGCTTGCTCGCTTTGCTCGTTCACAACATTTTAATACATTTTATCCAATCTGCCATATCTAGCTCCTTCAAAATTGACTCAATACACCATTGCCAATGAATGAATCCTTTCCTGTTTGTCCTGTCAAGCACATAATAAATTTGGTCAAGGAATCAATAACCCCTTAAAAATAGGATTCATGTTTTTTACAGGTACCATAACATTATTCGTTTCACATATAAAAGAATTTGAATAATTACAAGTTCTCCCAATTAATAATGCAAATCTATTCTTAATTGCTTCTGGTTGACAAAAAGTCTTATTTTCTTACTTATGAAGGAAAATTCAAAGGTAAAAGAAGTTTAAATGAAAAAACAAAATAATTCAAGTAAATAAATAAATTTGTAAATGAAATTTGACAGCATAATTCGAGAATCATTGCAAAGATAATGAAAAGGTTAAGAGAAAGTCTGCTGATTAGCAAGAAGTCTGATCATCAAATTTCTCATTTCTGCCATTTTGGCGCAAGCCTTTTTGAACCCCCGACAAAAACGTCCCGTGTTCGCACAAGCATGAACAAAATTTAGATTTTTTTAAATGGCATTTCAAAGATAAGATTTCAGAGCATCTATTAACATCAAAATAGAGATATCATAATTTGAAAAAAGTTTTTTATAGAATTTTCAAAACTGTCCCGGCCTATATGCACTGCATGTATACTTGTCAAATCTTCAAGCCGACATTTGGCAAACCCCCTTGATTGAAATCCCTGGCTGCAGGGCTGCTATAGGCCTATAAAAGATATCCAGATATGCAGGCGCGGATCCAGGTGCCCCCCCCCCCTTTTGAGAAGCAAAATTAAACATTTGTAATGTAAAAATGCCATTAAAACAGAGGTGTGCCCCCTCTTTAGCAATTAAAGACCTTTTTTTTTTTTTTGCATGTCAAATTTTTTCTGGTACGAAATATTCTTATTTGTGGTTGAAAACCTTTTTTTTTTGGCTTGCAAATTTTGTCGGGTACGAAATATCCTCCGAGAGCGGTGATGGCTCAGTCGGTAACGCGTCTGCCCGTCGAACCAAAGATCGTGGGTTCTAGTCCACCCCGGGCGGATGACTGAAGCCAGTACGTTGTGTGTAAACGTCTCTCCCATGTTTCATAGATGCAGGCTATGTTTCAATGGAAAACACTCCGTCCCTCGGATAGGACGTTAAATGCAACCGCGTAGCCAGGATTTCATTTTGGAGGGGGCGGTAAATGCACGCGAAGCGTGCCAACACTTACAGAGCGCGCGAAGCGCGATCCCTAGGGGGTGGGTGCAGGGAGGGGGAGTTTCCCCCTCCCGCGCGAAGCGCGAAGCTTTTGGTGTCTCATAAATTAAAATGAAAATAGGAGCCGTCTCTCTTGTCTCTAGTACCTATATCAGCTCCAATTCAGTTGACTATATTGTGATTTTGAACCTTGTTTTCGAAAGTGATTGTGAACGCACAAAAAAGGAATACAATGGAGGAAATTAAAGTAATAATAACCCCGCGCGAAGCGCGGAAGCTAAAGCGTTTTATCATTTTTTTCAAAGAAAAGGGTTCCAAGAAAAGGGTATTCTCTAAGATATATTGAATACTTCCCTTGAAAAGATTTGATTACAAACAATTAGCGACAGTGCATATCTTTAATTCGCAAAACAGAGGAGAAGTGTATATGCCGGGAGGAAGATATTCCTCCCCGCGCAGAGCAATGAAACTCTGAAATTTTAAAGGGCGGACGTTTCATCAAATGCAGATATCTCTAATACCACATTGGCTCTAATTCAAATGATTATCTAAGATTATTGAACTTCATTACAAGGAAAATAGTGCGCAAAAAGTTGAAACTTCTGTGATTTATTGAAATTATATAAAAAAGGATGCCTAATTTCTTTGACTTATCCTGAAGCGCTTCATTTTGAATGATAAAGAAACTTAATTGTCATTCAAAATTTCAATCTGAGGGCGCAAAACAGGAGATGAATGTGCAGGGAAATGACATGAAGTTTAATAGAATTTGATAAAAAAATATTGTACTTTTTTATTTAATACGACACGAAATTTATACCTTCCTCTTTTTAAATTAGGAACCTGTTTGCCCCAAAATTATGGTTGTTTAGTGATGAGATGAAAAGCGGGAGAATTTGCCTATATGGAGGTGACGGCAGAAATTGATATAAAGATTTTACCTGCCCGGAGCCGACCCGACCAGAAGTTGCGCGATAAATAAAAAAAAAGGTAACTTCATATTTCGGCCTAACCTTACTCTAATTCCATGCCCTAATGCAGGGATTCTCAAATGGTGGCACGCGCGCCACTTGTGGCGCACCGAGCCTTCCGGAGTGGCGCGTGGGAGCCGGTATAGAAAAAGAAAAGACATTAGAAAATAAAAGGTTGATCTACTATTAATCTGGAATTGAGGTTTGATCATTTAATTACAAAGGGAAAATAAAAACTCGGCTCTTTTTAAAATCTAAATGCTTTGATTTCCTCTGATTTTGTGTAATCTAGCATTCGATAACCCCTATTATGGATGAACTATTTAATATATTCATTTACGATTGGTACAAAGACTATGTACATAATATGTGAACATAGATTTGTGAACAGTGCTTTTAATAATAACAATAATAATCATAATTACGTTTTATTTACTCAGGGTAGCCATTTCGGTTAGGGAACTGCAGCGGGCCCTGCATTTCCATGTATGTTATTACTACCCTTCTCCAATCTAAATGCTGAGCGCCAAGCAAGAAGGCAGAAGGTCCCATTCCTATATATATTTTTGTACGACTCTGTTGGGGATCGAACCCACGGCCTCCCGTTCATGAGGCTGACGCTCTACCACTGATCAACATACCCGGTTTGCTTTTTAAACACGACCCTCATCAAGAACAAACTTTAATATACAGCAACATAATAATTAACACTAATTTGAGCAAGTCACTTATCATTTTTTTTTCAAATAAATTGTGTAGTATATTGGTATTTTTATATCTTCTGTTGATTGAGAATCCTTCTCTGCCATTTAAGGACGTTCCACAGTTAAAATGAAATCCATGTCATTTTCACCAAACTTTGCACATAGATACTTTAGAACCTGAATATTCGAAATATGCAAAAATTAACATAGGTCCATGTGCTTGATTTTTTGCTATGGAGCTTCAAAGTTCACCCGAATGAATGTTCTTACGGATTGCGCATTCAAAAGAATTTGGCATTTTTAGACCTCGCAAGATCACTACAATGAGTTTAAACCTCTATTACTCAGTCAAAATACATGAAAAAGTCATCAAATTTCGCAAGAGAGTTAATAAGTGTATCGTTAGAATGGAGAATCTATTTATAGTGTTATTTGTTTGCAATTTTAAGTCTAACAGCACTGTGAGTTCTTAAAAATGGCGTAAAACATAACAAAAACCCAATCTCAAAAAAGTGAAATTTCAATAACAAACTACAAAAGTACAATAAATGCTGCACTTTATTCAAAATCCATGTCATTTTCACCAAAATTTGCAAATTTGTAGAGGAAGGTATACCCAAGAGGTGCAAACATTAAAAAATAGGGCTTCATGTGCTTGTTTTCAAACTATCAGCATTTTCATTAGAGCAAATGTGCTTTTTAAAACACCAAAAATGCGCCAAATGCTTTGTATCTATGAGAAGAAAAAAATCAAAACCACTCTACCATTTATTTAAACTCGGGGTCATATTTGTGATTTTTGGCAGCACTGCAGAGTAAAGTATTTTAAAATTGTAGAGATGTTTTTTTTTTAATGGTCCATGGAATAATTAAAGTTTTTTAGCTTCATAAACTAACGCATCGGATCTGCAGTTAGAGTGCAGATGATGAGAAAATTCAGTTCATACCCACAGCTAATTAATCACCTGTTCATTCATTGTGACGTCAGCGCGCAGAGTGTAAAATATGCGCAGATCATAATGCACACAAACATAACTGTGGAACGTCCTTAAAAGGTTTTCTGCTCTTCAGGTGGTCCTGCATCCCCCCCATACCACAATATTTCGCTCTTCGCGTATTGGATAGTGGAGCAGTCCAGATTCTCAACAAGAAATTTGGCGCTTCAACAAAATTAATTGAGAATGGCTGCCCTAATGTATACATTTGAACTTTAACTGGCAAGAAACACATATAGCTGAGGTGGAAAAACAAGGTTAGAGAAAGGGTGGGGGAAACAATGGAGAACTGCAATATTGTCATTTAACCGCGCGCAGCGCGGAAGCAAAAATAGAAATTTAGAGCAAGAGTGAAGGAGTTTCTCTTTTGAGAAAAAAATAAAATAAAAAGAAAAAACCCACAAAGCTACCCTTTTCCCTTTCTTCCCTTCGCTTTTCCTTTTCTCCTCTCTTTTTCTCTTCTTTTTTTTTTCTTTTTGGGGACGTTTTGGGGGGGGCGACCGCCCCCACCGCCCCCCTGGCTACGCGCCTGGTTAAATGGAGGCCCCGTGTAGAGGAGAGTCACCACCTTTGCACGTTAAGAACCCACTGCACTATTCGTATAAGAGTAGGGGGAAACCCCGGTGTAGTGGTCCCCCTGCATTCCCCCCAATCAGTTATATCGGAAGGAGAGACCTGCGGGTCATAGTGATTCAGTTCGCTTTTCGCCTCCCAGGCACAGGTGACGCCAAACAAAATAATAATTATAATAATAATAAATTTGCCCCCCTTTTAGAAAACCCTAGATCCGCCCCTGTAGATATGTCAGTGACATCCCCTCCGTTTTTAACAGCTCAGGGAGGCGCTATACGCTCCCGGGTATACGCTATACTACTTTGAGTAGGGGGGACACTTCCCCCTGGGATTTCCGCCCATGGTATGAAGGATCAGAACAGGGAATTATGCTGATGTAAGTCGAGCTAACAAAAAAATAGAATACACACAAATATTTGTTTTTTTAAATGAAACGGACAGTGCTAATAACGTATACGTGAAGCGGTATAACAAGCATTTTTTATATGAAAGATTTGCTATATGAAAGATTTGCTATAATTGCTAATCAGGGCCATGGGAACGATTATTTTGCTTGGGGTGCGGAGGTAAAACTGACAAGCAAAAAGAAAAAGGATTCGCTACAAAGTGAAGGTCGGTTAGGTGCCACAAAAAATTTGACAAGCAAAAAAAAAAAAAACATTTTCACTAAAGAAAAAAATTCCTATATATTTTTCCCAATTTGCGGCATATATGGGGAATAATGCAGGCAGCACCCCCAACACCCCTGCTTCTCAGGGCCATGTTCTTAATGCTCTTTATCTTTTGAATTCCCCTCATTGATAACTTTTTTGTCATCTACTTCCTTTCTTCATCACTTCTTTAAGCTTTTTCATCCATTTTTAAAAATTATATCCATTTTTTTACACCAATAAGGGAACGCATTCACTTTTAGCCATACAGATTCGCCTATATCTTTTGATTTCATTTCTATATTCATTTGGTAGGGCCTACAAGGTGAGGCAATTATGGACTTTAGGCTCTTATCGTTTTTTAGTAAAAGAAGGAAACAATTAGGCATTTCTTCCCTAACACCCTCTTTCTTTCTAATTTCTCTCCATTAAAAAAGAAAATATCCTTTTTATTTCATTTATTTCCGCCTTTTTTCTTTCATTTTTTATTGGATGGGGCCGGGTATATCCATAGGCGGATCCATGGGGGGCCCGAGGGGCCCGGGCCCCCCTATTGGCGGAGCAAAAAAAGGAAAGAAAAAAAAAAGGGAGGGAATAGAGAGGAGAAAAAAGAAGAGGAGGAAGACGAGTGAATAAAATAAGATGAGGGGAAGACTTGGAAAAATAAAAATAATCTTCCATGTCACTATATAAAATTTTCGCTCGTGCTTCGCGCTCGCATTGCCTTTTTAGGTGATTTTCATTTCTTGTTCAATATGGAGTTCAATTATCAAGTTTGGAAGTCAATATACAAAACATATTTGACCGCGGAAATCCAACTTTCATTATTTTTTGTGAAACACAAATTTATTTTTAAAAATTGTTCTGTAAAAATGTCGGTTTTATGGTCTGAATATTAACATTTTCTGCTTGCGCTGCGCGCTCGCAAATTTTGATTTATCAGGTACCTATTATTTTCGTGTATTCCATAAAGTTTTCAAAATATCCCTTTTCAGGTCTGATTGTCCAAACGTATCAGCTATTGCGCTGCACGCTCGCATTTTGTTTGGCGAGTGATATATGTCTCAATATTGATTATACAACAAACTACTTAAAATCCCCTTTTCATGACAGTTTATTAAAAAAATTTGGCTCGCAATTAACTGATGCAATTACAAAAGTGCTTGAAATGTCCAGTGTTCAGGCCATAATATCAGATTATCGCGCCCTCATTAGGCATTAATGAATAAGATATTGATTTAATAATTTAATTGTCCCTTTTGTTTCATCTCCCGCTTAGCAAGAGTAATATAAAAATAGTCATCATTTTCATATGATGACATGTCCTAAGGACATTATCAATATCCAGTTTCAGTTCACAATATATAAACTTTTCTGCTCGCGCTTTGTGCTCTCATTATTAATGTAGAAAGATCCCCTATTACTCATTCTTTTCATGATTTACAAAACATGAATAGAGTGTCCCGTTTTTAGGTCTAAATCTCGATTTTTTTTCCGCTCGCGCTTCTAACTCGCATGATTTGATTGCTGAAATATGTAACGTCTCCATGGATTAGTGGCAGTCCTTAACAGGTACCTTTTCGATCAGTTCAAAACGCATATGAAAATTTTCTGCTCGCGCATTGCGCTCGCATTATTAATGTAAGGAAGATCCCCAATTACTCATCTTATTCATGATTTACAAAACATAAATATGAGTGTCTCGTTCAGTAGGTCTGAATCTTGAAATTTTCCGCTCGCACTTCACGCTCGCATTAATTGTTTAATTATATACCTACATTGTTTAAGTTACACAAGGTGCTTAGAATTTCCATTCTTCGGGTAAAAATGTCAAAAAAATTCAGCTCGCGCTTCGCGCTCGCATTATTTGATTTTTAAAATATGTAACGTCTTCATGGCTAACTGCATGCAATCTTTAACAGGTACCTTTTCCATCAGTTCATTTCTGCTCGCGTTCGTAGTAATTATTTAGTTGCATATACACATCTTTTTCAGGATAACTTTTTAGGAAAAATTTTAGGAAAACATACACAAGATTTCCAAAATATTTAGTTCGCGCTTCGCGCTCGCATTATATCAAGAATTATAATATTATATATTCATGTTGATTAATCAGAATAAAGCTAAAAAGTGACTATTAGGACTACCCCTTCAAAGACCCAAAAATCATCTTCGAGCGGCCGATCGGGGAAAATATGGCTGAAAAAAAAAATTCCGGCCACCCCCCCCTATTGGCGAAGGCTGGATTCGTCCCTGTTATTTGACTTTTGAAATATGTAACGTCTTTATGGCTCAGTTCAAGTAGTCCTTAACAGGTTCCTTTTCGATCAATTCAAAATGTATATAAAATTAATGTAAGGAAGATCCCCAATTACTTATCCTTTAAAGGAGAATGAAACTCTTGGAGCAAGTTAGCTTTTGTGAAAGCAGAAAAATCAAAGAATAAGATCAACAAAAGTTTGAGTAAAATAGGACTAGCAATAGAAGAGTTATGAGCATTTGAATGTCGAGATCACTAATGCTATGGAGATCCTCCAATTGGCAATGCGACCAAGATCTATGATGTCACAGATGAACAACTCTCCCCTTTTGGACACTGAAAATATACCCCAAAACATCTCTTTTTACTCATTCTAATCATATGACAAACGATTCATCAATTATATAATGTTGTGAAACCTCTGTAATTGTCCTCTCATAAAGAGAACACCTCACCTTGTGATAGACTCTATAAAAGTGAGAATATAAGTGAAATAAGTACTAAAGTAATGAGGGAGTTGTACGTGTGTGACATCACAGATCTTGGTCGCATTGCCAATGGGAGGATCTACATGGCATTAGTGATCTCAATATTCAAATGCTCATAACTTTCTTATTATTCATTCAATCTTCCTCAACCTTTCAACAATATGTTTCTTTGATTTTTCTCTTTGATATGGATTCAGCTGGTTTCAAGGGTTTCATTCTCCTTTAAATGGTTTACAAAACATGAATAGAGTGTCTCGTTCAGCAGGTCTAAATCTCGAAATTTTCCGCTCGCGCTTCGCGCTCGCATCAATTGTTTAGTTATATACCTATTAATAATAGCTGGATTCTGTTTAAGTTACAAAAAGTGCTTAGAATTTCCATTCTTTAGGTAAAACAGGTGGAACGCCTCTGGCAGTCTCGCCTGCATTACGCGATTTAATATAGCAACAGTGCTAACTTTGAAAACTACTATAAAATAATCATTCATAAAAACACCATTCATATAATGACATAATACCACGTTCATTGACCATAAATGACATTTGAACGGTGGCTTAAGACTTGTCAACTACACCCATGTCGACATTACATTCACTCTAGCCATAAACTTTCAAAGTTATGATGGCAATTCAACAATTACCCCAACATGGCCTAAGTTTATTGACCTTAACTGACCTTTGACCTTGGTTTTGTGACCTGAAAGTCCAGGGACCTGGGAAGCGGGGGTGCTGGGGGTGCTGGTGGTGCTGGGGGTGCTGCGTGTATTTTTTTCCATAGGCAGCACCCCCACGAAATCCCCCCTGTATTTTTTTTTGATATGTTACGATGTACATAATTATTACATCCGACAATCGCAAATCATTTACATAGTCTTTCACATCATAGGCGGATCCAGCTTTTGGCGAAGGGGGGGGGGGCGCACTGCCGAGCGGCGCACATATTTTTGCACTTCACCGGCGCCATAAAAGAAAATGTTGAAAAAGGGGTAAAGTCTGACCCTGTCAAATGCTCTTTTCAAAATGTAGGATTTCCAGTCATGCCATTTTGCATGACCACACGCAGATAATATTTCCGGGGGGGGGGGGGCAAGACTCGAACAAATTTTTGAAAAAAAATAAAAACGATAGAGTAAACGGACCGAGCTGCTCAATGGGGCGATTATTTTTTTTTACAAGTGTAATAAAAGTATTTGGTGCACATCTCACATTTGCACATTTTTCATAGTTATCATGAAATGTTAAGGAAATTTTTTTTTCACAACAGCTGATCGCGAATTTGCCCCCCCCTTCCCCCTTGCTGCATACGACCATTCCCTGAAGTCCACTTAAAAATATCTCATTATAACAGAAAATATATATCAATTTAAACATATAATCTTTCTAAAACATAAATAGAGAGAGATTGAAAAACTTATTAAAGAAAGAAACAAGCAAAAAGTAACACAAATTATGCGTGTTATGTGCGATTTCAAAATCTCGTGTATTAACCCTTTTATTGCGATGAGGCCAATACTTTTGTATAATAATAGAGATACAAGTTTTTTTTTACTATATGTATATATATATATATATATACACATGAGCGTCGATCCTTTTTTTCAGATTTGGAGGGCAAAATCATGAATCAACTTTCCAAAGGCGCTCGATAGCACACAAAACAAACAAACACACACACACATATGCATATATATATATATATATTTATATGACTCATGAGATAGAGACACATATCTCACCAACATATTAATGCGAGCGCGAAGCGCGAGCTGAAATTTTTAAGTATACTGACCTGAAAACAGGAAAAAGGTGCCTGTTTAGGAATGTTTGTAGTAACTCATTAAGAGGATACATATATCACTACACAGATAATGCGAGTGCCGAGGGCGAGCTGAAATTTCTTTATATTCTGACCAGAAAGCTTTATATTCTATGCATTTTTGGTACCAATGATTAAGATGGGTATCTAAAAAAAACAATAGATGCGAGCGCGAAGCGCGAGCTTAAAATTTTGATATTTCGATCTGAAATAAAATGACAGTTTAATGGACGTTTGTAATAAAGAACAAGATTATATCCAACAAAAGGTTATTGCAAATCGAAGCGGGAGTTCTTTTGACGTTTAGAACTGAAAACGGGACATTCTATTCACCTATTTAATCATGAAAAGTATGGGGTTTTGCTACAGAAATGATGCGAGCGCGAAGCGCGAGCTGAAAATCTTTATATTCCAATCTGAGAAGCGGACAATTTGAGCACGATTTTAAATGAAGAACGAGTGGTGTAGCTCAATCTCGCTTGCTGATTTCTGTGTATAATTGCCATCTTATTTTATTTTTGCACATGCGGAATTATTTGGGGGGGGGGGGACAAAACGATATGTTTGCCCCCTAAATATTTTCATTGGTGGGGCTATCGCCCCCCCAGGATCGACGCCTCTGTATATACAATGATACTCCATCATAAATCATTCGGAATACATCACCAATCCATGTTTATATAATTATCATTCAATTTTCATGTACATGATGTATAGGCCTATATACAGAATTTGGTATATACATGTATTGTGATGCTTTTCACTAAATCTAATGCAATTTGTAATGATGAGTAATTTTTATCTAACTACTTTGATGAAACTGAATATGATGCTTATGACCTGAATTCAGAAAGAGATCCTTCAAGACAGAGCTTTGGAAATAGTTCTCCAGTTTTACAGGTATCGTTATCTTTGTTTTTAACTTCTTCCTGAGTGATCAGATGAATAATATTTAACTTAATGGAAGATGAAAATAAATCAAATTTTGTGGCGTAAACATTTAAACGTTAAAACAAAGGTACTGACAAACTGTATTTATACATTGAAAATGATATTTAGTGGTTTAAGGTCTAACGAATATACGTCTGGTTGCGTAATTATAGACTCCCGGTACTAGCAACGGGTTTTAGCAAAGTTTTGGACTAAAATATCGAATCATCTTCATTAAACACTATAGTATCTGTCTTACACTAAAGGCCATAGAGGTGGCACAATGTGGAATGTGTAAAGAAGAAAAGTGACTGATCTTTTTTTTTATTAAAGCATTGGAAAATAAGATCAAAATTAGAGGATTTGCTCTACGCTTTTGTATGATTCTGGGATTTTTTTTAATACGTTAAAGATTTCATGACATCTGTGGGCAACTGCCCCGCCCCAGTCCACTCTGTAAGGGCATGCGATACGCTTTGTTATGACCATTCAACAATAAAATGTATAACCAGGTGCCGCTGATCATTCTTGACCGGCGCCGATCTAGATTTGGTTGGCAACAGGCCCTTCTTCATTATTCTACCGGCGCCTATTTATTGGAACCAGGGGACGCTGATTATTCTTGACCGGCGCCGATTTATAACAAGTAGTGCTGATTATTTTTACCGACGTCACGTAAGATTCAGGCAGCGGCAATTCACAATCGACTGGCGCCGATTTAGAACCAGGAAGCGCCGATTATTCTTGACTGGCGCCGATTTTTAACCAGGCGGTGCTGATTATTCTTGTCCGGCGCCGATTTAGATTTAGGTGGAGCTGATTATTCTTGATCGGCGCCGGTTAAGACTTAGGCAGCGCCGATTTATAACCAGATGGCGCTGATTATTCTTGACCAACCCCGATTTAGATATAGGTGGCGCTGATTATCCTTGATCGGCGCCGATTTTTCTATACCGGCGCCGATTTGACCAGATGGCGCCGATTATTCTTGCCCGGTGCCTATTTAGATTTAGGTGGAGCTGATTATTCTTGATCGGCGCCGGTTAAGACTCTGGCAGCGCCGATTTATAACCAGATAGCGCTGATTATTCTTGTCCGGCCCCGATTTAGATTTAGGTGGCGCTGATTATCCTTAATCGGCGCCGGTTAAAGGGGAATCCAACCCAAATATGAACTTGTTTTTATAAGAAAAAGAAAAATCAGACAAGTTGATAGGTGAAAGTTTGAACAATATTGGACAAACAACAAGAAAGTTATGAATTTTTAAAAGTTGTAAATATTAGTAATCACTATACTCATGGAGACTTCAAATTGGCCGCATATGGGATGTCATATGAGGCTGTTCACACCGCAAGGGGGGACCGTGGGCGGACCGTGGATCGCGCTATCGTAGCGCGATCCACGGTCCGCCCATTGGCATTCGCCGGATTCACACCGCAGTGAGATAGCGCGGTCTATCGTAGCACCCCCTTTTTTGAGAGGTCCTGTTGCCATGACGCGTGACGTCATGAGGTCAGAGCGGTCAAAGATTTCGCGCGCTATTACGAACCCGTACTAGTTAGTTGAGAGCTCGATATCGCTGTGCCTATTATGCACGTACGTGCAGTCGCCGCTGGCTAACGTCAGCTTAATGGACGACGCCATATTGCCAGATTCAGGCAGATTTGGCCCGCGCCCTCTCCGGCTAACGCTCGGCTAAAGCTCGAACGCCATTCACCCATACACTAATTCCCCTTGATTACCGTTGTTAAAAACCTCTGTCAAATCTTTTCCAGCATTTTTATGAATTAGCGATTGATGTTTTTCCGTTTATCAGATATCCTTCATTATACACATATTTTTTTCATATTTATAACATTTTTATTTTAATCACAATTTTAGTCCAAACGCGGGTCAGTTTTTGTTAACCCACGTTGTTTGTGCATGCCCACGTATAGCCTTACGCGTATTGAAAGAAATGATGTTGGGTCGAAAAACAGAATTGTTATTGTTTGTTCCTTGTTTGTTGGGGATGAAACTATGATGGCGACCAGTCACGTTTGACTGTACCGCCAAATAGTTAAGATTAATTAATTAAGGTCAAGGTGAGATAAGAGAAATGAGCAAGGGGCATTGTGGTGGGGGAGGGGGAGAGGGAGAGAGGGGGGGGGGGTTACGAGGGCCGAGTGGGGATACAGTTTCATCATGCAGTACAGGGCGTCGATGAACACTTTTATTTTTTTCTCCAAAATATGGAAAGTGACAGAATAATCAGAAAAAGGTTGATTGGTTCTGATTTTGAAAAAAAAAACAGAATTTATCAAGATTGCTGTTATTCTTCATGGTTGTAGAATTTAATTTAGTTTCTCTGATAAGTATAATTCTTTCAAACAACTCAAATTTTGATTAATCGTATTTCATTTATTTCACTCTTTTCTTTCGCCTCGTTTTTTTTTCTTCCAAAAAACCAGGGAGCTGAAAAATATGAGAGCTAGAACCTAAAGATATGGGGTAGCTATGACGTTGGAGGGGGCGCAGCCTCATGCACTTGCAGATCCAAATCAATTTTCACAGGGGACACTTAGAGTAGCCCCTATTTCTTTAATATTATTTTTACAAGCAAAAAGAAGTCAATGAAGACATCAGGCCACCGACAGCTGCCTCGTCAAAGGGGGGGGGGCGGTCGATTATTTTGAGTATTTTTTTTTTCATTTTGTCCTCAATAAGGGGGGGGGGGGTCAATTAATTCTATATACACTTCTATTGTCTTTATATATGGGGGGGGGGTCTGCTACTGAGCATGTTTTTAAAAGGGCTTAATAAGGGGCTTAATACAACAGAAATTGTACGATTTAATACAATAAAATGTATCATCGAGGTTAATACTAAATTAATACATAATTAATAATTGTTTTAATTGAAAATGAAAATAATAAAGGCACCCATAGATCTTAACATCTCATAAATACAGGCCTAAACCTGTATTGGAAGTTGAACAGGCATAAAGTATAAATGTTTAGCTATATAGCTGATGCTTTGATCCCGCAACCAAATAATGTTATCAATCATAAACTAGTAAATGTTATATCAGTCATGTCAGTGGCGTAACAAGTGAAAATAATTGAGGGTACTACGATATGGCGTATCAGGCAAAATTTATAAAATATATAGTTGCAAGCAAGCGACATAAGCATAATTTTGACTTTTGGTTACAAAAATCCAATTGAACAATTTCGCAAGATTCTCTTACCTTTTCCTTTTTTTTCTTGTTCGTGAATTGGGGGCATGCAAGACCCCCCCCCCCCCCATACAGCACCACTCTTTTTTGTCACTGTCTAAAATTTGATTTAAACTTTGAGAATTTGAATTTCTTATCTAAGTAATCCAAAGGGATAAGACAAAAATATTTGCAGATTACTTATTATTTCAAAGTATTTTTATACCTATAACTCCCCAACTCTGCTATAGCTGCACTGCACGTTGCCTAACGGCCTTCCACCAAAGGGCCAGGCCGACTCGCCCCGTGAGCAAGTGACCGCGTTCGCGTAAGTTCACCCGAAGCCATGACTAAATTCTGACCATAAACATCACCTAACTAATCACTCTCTGACAATATTTCAAAGTATCTTTTATTACAGTCGATCCTTTGGGCCATTAAACGATAATATTTCCAATGTTATCATGACAAACAATTTTAATGAGATAGTGGCATTGTAGAAAAAACAAATTTATAAGCACGAAATGGCACCAGATAAATCATCAAACATACAGCGCAGCGTTCGGGACTGGTGAGTGGTACGGCTCTCTTGGAGTTTTCGCCCCGACGAATTCGGCGAAAACGCTACCATTGCGCCGTGCGAATGTTCAATCTGCGGCTCTCAATCAGAGACTTGAATGTCTCTTTTTGCATTATCGAAAATGTATCATAGACTTTGTTTGATTTGTTTACAAGTAAGTTGCATATCCGTCGTGATAATTAGGACAATCCATGATGTCTTCTTCTAATTCTGTAAAAATTACCTCTTCAAAGTGCCTGTGTCAGAAAATTGCCGGAAATCGTAAAAACTTGCCTAAAATGTCTCTTTTTGAAAGTTCATCCATGGTCTGGAAAAAAATGTTATAATTTATGTAGACGTATACCGTAAACAAATACATCCTCGATCACTGAAATGAAGTGTTTGCTAAGCTTTTATATCTCAGACCGCGTTACCATGGCAACTTGGGAAAACCTTTATTTTTTACTAATAAAATTCTGGTTTTGAGGGTCATTTTAGGGACATAAAACTAACCATATTTTGAAGTATTGGGTTTAAATTTCACATAAAACTGAATTATCTATGTTTATACTTTCGTATATGAATATTCATATTTCTTGTAGAATCTTAGTTTTTGATTGGTCAATGTTTCAGTCATGGATAATAACTGAGCGTTAAAAAATCTGAAAATGCGCATTTTATCGGCAACCAACAAGCAAGATGGCGGAACACATTAAGTTGGCGCTATGCACGTACGTGTATGCTAGCCGGCCTACGTTTATTTCATGGCGTTGTAGAACGATGACTTCCGGCGTGCTATCGTAGCTCGGGTTCACACCGGCAGAGATAGCGCGATCTAGCGCGCGCTAGACCGCGCTATCTCTCGTGGACCACCCCCAAGAGGTGCTCCAGTGGCACGCCGTTTTGGCTCGCCGTGGCTCGCTGTTGGGCGGACCGAAACGACGTTGTACCTTCCACACCGCAGAGATAGCGCGATCTAGCGCGCGCTAGATCGCGCTATCTCTGCCGGTCTGAACAGGCTCTATGTAAGGCAAGAACTACTCTTCCATGTACTCCAATACATATTATGGCTAAAATGTCATTTTCCCCAAAAGTTTTACTTCAAATTATATTTTTCTTTCATGAGGACATTAAACAATATACTACCTGGGTTATATTTAGATTACTGCCCCAGGGGAATGGGTACTTGAGAGAAAACCACGAATCCCTGATAATAAAGTACATGGCCTATGGGAAAGTTGTCCTTGCCCCTTGTCATAATTTACTTACCCAGTTGCCAATTTGAAATGTACATACTATTAGTGATCCCAATTTTAAAGCAGCTATAACTTTCTTATTGCTTGTCCGATTTCTTTCAAACTTTCACCATTCTATTTAATTTATTTTTCTCCTTCCCAACAAAACATTTTATGGCCAAGGCTGGATTCCCCTTTAAGAACTCAGGCAGCGTCGATTTTTCTTGACTGGCGCCGATTTATAACCAAATGGCGCTGGTTATTCTTGATTGGCGCCAGTTATATGCAGGCAGCGCACTGCTGATTATTTTTAAGAGGCGAAGTTGTTGGAAAAGGGGTGTTAAAAGAAAAGATAAGGAAGATGATATGATTGTGCTTTGCTGGGGGATAGTCTTTCCTTTACTGTTGCTAATATTATATCAGTGTATAATTTTTTTAAGCGGCGCCTTTCTTTTCTTTCCTTTATTTTCATTTTTTTAAGCAGCGCCTTTTCTTTCTTTTACTTTTCTTTTATTTTTTTTTGAGCGGCGCCTTCCGCGAGGCGGAAATCCCAGGGGGGACAGGGGGGTCGCGTCCCCCCTACCCAAAATAGTAGGGGGGACATAATATCAAATGTCCCCCCTACTATTTTTGGTCTTTTATGATGGAGCAAAATACATCACTTTACAATCGAAATAATACATGTATTTTGGACTAAATGACCTTTTTTTTTTTGGTCCTCATCAGAGGTATTTATTACATTAAAATCAATAATCAAACACATACAATATATACTGTACAATTAGTTTCATATTTCACAACCTTTTGATTTCATTATACTGTTTTTCTGATATTTTTATCATGTTACTCTTTTACATTGAAATCAATAAACAAACACAAACAATACATACAATTAGTTTCACATTTCACAGGCTTTTGATTTCGTTGTACTGTTTTTCTGTTAGTTTTATCTTATTACTCTTTTCAAGAAATCTTAAATTAATGACTAATTCTCTCTTGAAATCTGACAACATAGAAAAATAGCTGAATTTTTTTGAAGTGAACTGAGCCAACATATAGACTCTATAAATCGTATATTGTGCGAAAACCAAAATTACATTAAGAAAAGCCATGTTTTCATTTTCAACATCGTGGCCAATCGATAATGTTTTCTCATTAATCTGAATATTCACATTAAACTGGATCTTGATGAAATACCGTAGTTTTTTGCCAAAATAAATTCACATGTGGGCAATGCAACAAAATATGATCTAGAGTTTCAATTTGTTTACAATGGTTACAAGTCATGTCTGATGTGATATTCCATCGAACTAAATTCTCTTTATACGGCAAAATCCGATGCAGCAATTTGAAATTATATTGTTTAACTCTGTTATTAAATAGTTTTCCAAACTTAAATTTTAGCAATTTGCTCCAATCATAATCTTCTGCAAGTGATAAACTGTCTTGCCAAAAATTTAACACCGTTGGGTGTAAATTCTTTTTTATATCTACAAAATATGTGTAGAATTGTTTTGTTTTTGATATTGTAATGTCAATTGAGTCACCGGTTTTAATTTGAATAAATTTATCGTTTTGCGTTCGTTGATCATCTTGATTTTCAAGCTGAGCAGTGTTCAACTTATCGAACCAATATTTTGGAAAAGCAGTTTTAATTTTAGCATATTGAAATAAGATACAAAGAGAATTCATCGACAGTAAGTCTGTAATACTTTTAGAGTTTTTCCATGAACCATTTTCAATTAAATGGTGTACTTTAACTATACCCTCATCGTACCATTTTCTGAAATACAGTAACTTGTTTTCATGTTTTATATTTGAATTATTCCATATGATTTCATTTTCAAATTGAGTTACTTCGAATATATTAAGATAGTGAAGTTCAGCCCATGAAGTTAGTAGGTCTGTATAAAATGTAGGTAATGAATATTTTTTGCATAATTTGATCATGTAAATGACCTTACATTTTGGGTGAAGACCTTTTTTTTTTTTTTTTTTTTTGCTTGTTAAATTTTCTAGGCCCTGGTCCCCCTACCTTTGGGGACAGATTTCCGCCCATGCCGCCTCGCATTCCTCACTTCCCCGGCGAAGAAAAAAATGTACCCTTTCGCACTGACATTTCTTCCCCGGCGAAAGTCAACGGGCGATTGCAGAACAAACGAAAGAAAATTGTAAACATGTCTTACCTATTACAAAAAGGTATCAAAAATTAATTACAACATATTTTGGAAGTATTACGATAAAAACAAACAATATCACCTTGTTTTTATATTTTAGCGCATTTTATACATGTAAAAAGTGCTTTTTAATAAATATTGTAGCAAAAAAAAATTATGTTCAAGGGTATCTACTTGGCCATAGCATTCAGCTGAGCTTGCAACTATCACGCGCGGAATCTCGGTACAGGGGACTTCGGGAGAAAAAAAAAATGACTTCTGACGTCATTAAAGAGGAGAAGTTCTCCGGTTTGCTTTCATACTGGCCTTTTCACCGGCGAACTTCGCCGGTGAAACAGTTTCGCCGGCGAAGTTCTCCACCTCTAGAGGTGGAGAAGTTCGCCGGCGAACTTCACCGGTGAAGTTCTCCTGTGTACCTTTCATACTGGACACTTTCCCCTTCGCTGGCGAACTCCGCCGGGGAAGTTCGCCGGTGAAAAGCGCAATATGAAAGGGGGGTATAAGCATGGACCTATTACGAATGGACATTCAACGAATCCCCTCCTTTGACACAAAGACCGTCGCCGCTAATCCTTTTATAAACAGAGCGCTGGCAGCTGACACCCATCAAGCCGGTCGTAAAAAACGCTCTCACCATGCTCTCACTGATGGACAGCGGAAATCAATTGTACGCTGCTCCTACACATTGCGATGTTGTTCGTTCACTTTATCAACAGCAACGCACAGCAGCGAACGTTAGCGCTATGAAAATGATAGCAGAAACAAGAAAACAGGCGTGCATAAACGTATTTTTTACGTACATCGCTAACAACCGGAAATGAAATGCATTGACATCACCTTGCAGATCCGTATATCTATGGCAAAAAAGCACTTGAAATTCGACGAAAAAATCTGCGGAAAAACGTTAAAATTTCATCTTTTTCGGACAGTATTGATGTCGATAGTAGCGCTTACCTTCGGTCAGAAGTTGATTTTCATTTGGGCATAAAATTCCACAGGATTGATGAAATTTAACAGGATTTTTTTGATGGACAGACGACAATCGCACATTATAGACAGCCTAAAATAATGTACTGAAAAACCGGATATGAATTGCGCATTGCATTCTAGGTAATGTAGGGACTTTCCCTTTTGGCAATCGGGGCTAAAACATGACCGCCTTTGGTCGAAAGAGGGCCAGTGATCGATCGGTGACGATCAATGGGCGAAAGGAGCTTGTGTAAACAATCGCCCCGGGCGGTGGTCGTAAAAACCGCGTAAAGAGAAAGTTAAGGGTTAGACAGCGATTTTGACAGCTGGAAACAGGTGGTGGTCATAAAATACTCTCGTTGAATGTCCATTCGTAATAGGTCCATGGTATAAGGGAGAGATCAGTGTGATTTCCCCGTCCTAATAACGTGTAGTCTCTCTTACGCAGACCCTTATTTCTACTTTCAATCGAAGTTGGATGTAATGTGTTATTTGTGACATGAATCACATGATAAAAATTACGTATTTCGTATGGTTAATATATTGTGTATTTATATCTGTATATTTTTGCACAGATGAGGTCTCATCAGGTCGGTAGATCATGGACTGTTCCTGGACGTGAAATATTGGAAGAAAGTCATTACCCTTGATGAATGAAATATAAGCATGGAGAATTGAAATGGATTATTAACCCACACCCTCCTCATTCCCCTCCATGTTATTTAGGCCTACTACATCATGACGTATTTAGTTTATCCCATTTAAACCATGGTTTAACTTTTGCTGTCAACATGTACCATTTATATAGTTTCGTATCAAGTATCACCACCGTATGCATATTATGACAGTGCTATTTGTTGTTTTATGTTTGGACATGTTTGCAATGAATGTAAACAATATATGTATACCCAAAAGACGTATGCGATATCCCGTTTGAAGGGAATGAAGAGCGCCATCTATGTCATAAACGTCAGTAATAACATGTGCTTTATTGATGATGGTATTCCTTTTTTATCATATATAATGGAGGTCGAGTAGCGGGATGATTTTGGAATGAAAAGGGGAAAGGTTATTCACCCCAATTGAATGGTTATCTGGAATGAAATAAATATTTTATTACGTTTTTTTCCGTTTACGACATAGAAGGACATAAGTAGTATTGTTTATATTTGATCAGGTATCCTGTGCTGGAAATAGTTTGGGGACACATAACATTAAATGTCCCACCTAATATTTATTTGAAGGGGTAGTCCATTAGCTGTATTCCTATAAATCAACATAAATATTTAATAATCTCATACGCCTTATATAAATAGTTCGAGCGCGAAGCGCGAGCTAATTTTGTATTTGAAATTTTAACATTCTGTGCAATGTTTGTGAGCCTGAACGAATCGTGTATATATGCAACTAAATAATTACTGCGAAGCGTGAACAGAAATTTTAAATATACGTTTTGATCTGATCGAAAAGGAACCATGCACCTGTCAAGGACGTCTTGCAGTTAGCCATGAATGCGTTGCATATTTCAACAATCAAATAGAAGTACATTTTTACCTAAAGAAGGGAAATTCTAAGCTTTTTTGTAAACGTAAACAGGATATGTATATCACTGAACTATTGATGCGAGGGCGAAGCGCGAGAGTAAAAAAAAGAGATTTAGACTAAAACGGGACACATCATTCATGTTTTGTAAATAATGAAAAGGATGAGTAATTTGGGATCTTTCTAGATTAATAACATGAATAATGCGAGCGCGGATCCAGGGCGAAGTTCCCGGGTCCCTCTAGGAGTGGGGAAAATAAAAAAAGGGAAAAGAGAGGAGAAAAAAAGGAGGAATAGAGGAGGAAGACAAATGAAAAAAATAAGGTGAGAAGAAGACTTGGAAAATACAAAAAAAATAAGAATCTTTCATATCACTATATGAATTTTTCGCTCGCACTTGCATGTTTGATATCGAGATACAAATAATCCTCAATGGGCTGATATGGAGCTTAAAATATCACGTTGCTTGATTTACAAATTGATTTTTTTTAATGTGCAGCCGTAGTCCGTTTATGGTCTGATCGAGTATCAATGCAGCTCGCGCTACGCGCTCGCATTATTTGTCAAGTACCCAATCTCTAGTCTTCGTATTTACAATAAATTCTCAAAATATTCTTATTCAGGTCTGATTGTCAAAACATATCAGCTCTGATTGTCAAAACCTATCAGCTAGCGCTGCGCGCTCACATTTCGATTGGTTAGTTATTTATCTCTATAACAAACTATTTAAAATCCCTTTTCATGACAATTTATTTAAAAAAAAATCGGTTCGTGATTTGCGCTCGCATTAATTGTTAAAGATATATCAACCAATGCCTTCTATTCATAAATAGAAAAATACTTAGAATATCCAGTTTTCAGAAATTGATATTAACAAATTTCTCGCTCTTATTGGGCTTATTAGAGTAATAAATAAGATAATAACAATAACATTTCATGAATTGCTAATAACTATATTGTCTTTTTTTATAATTGAAAGAATTTTCATCTCGCGCTTGGGGACACTTAATAGGTAGATAATTTCTATTTTCATATGACAAAATGTCCTTAGAATGTTCCCGTCCTAGGTCAGAATAATTTCCGAAAAATATCCGCTCGAGCTTCGCGCTTGAATCATTTATTGAGTGCGATCCACATCCAGTCAGTTTCATTTTCAGTGTTTGAAATAGTTTTCAGATTAGAATTCTGCTCGCACTTCCCGCTCGCATTACGTAGGAAGATGCCTAATTACCCATCTTCACGCCTTACAAAACGTGAACTAGTGTCCCGTTTTTAGCTCTAAATCTTAATTTTCCCCATCGCGCTTATCTATTCAGTTCAGGATTAATGCTTAGAATGTCAATTTTCTTGTTGGAATGTCAAAAATGTTCAGCCCGCACTTCGCGCTCGCATTATTCCATTCTTGAAATAGGCCATCATAATTATATAGGCCTATGTATCGTCTTCATGGCTACTACAATCAGAACAGGTCCCTTGTTTATCAGGCCAGAATATATATGAAAAAAAAATCTGCTCGTGCTTCGTATTTGCAGTATAGTTATTAGTTAGATGTTTTATTTTCAGGACAAAATATGACATTTACGAAAATTTTTAACTCGCGCATCACTCGCACTATATTGAATAGTACGTATAGGATTATACATTTCAAGGGTCGCGGAAGCGAGGGGGGGCTCCAGCCCCTGCTTTTTTCCATAACCGTGTTCAAAAAAGTAAAAATGACCATTTGATTGTGATTTTTTGCATGGTCACCCCCCCCCCCCAAAAAAAAACATTTGACTCAGCCCCCCTCACTTTGAAAACCATTCTGCGGCCCCTGCATTTATGTTGTTTTATAAGAATAAAGCTGACTGTTAGGTCTACACCTTCAAAGAAAGAAACAAACAAAAATCAACTCAGAGCGGTCGATCGTGGAAAATAATGGGTGAAAAATTCCCCCCCCCCCCATATATTCGTGATATTGGCCGCGAAATTGATCTGCCTCTGCTATCATGTTAGCTCGTTCCATTCTTATTTCCTGTTTCCCTTGCCTCATTTGTTCTTTCTTTTCCTTTACTTGTTATCCTCTTTTTTTTACCTTTCCCTTTCTTCTTTTCTCCCTTTTCCCACTTCCAAATTAATTTCCCTTCCCCAATGCATGCGCTGAAATATGACGTGAAAGACATGAACACATCGTACACGCAAAACTGTGTATGAACAGAATGCATAGAGTTGGATAAAGCGTGAGAGAATGTCAGGCCGAAGCGCCGAGCTGAGCGAGCGTGACCAATGTCCATCGCATCGCATCGCATGCAGCATGCAGTATAATGTATCTCGCAGTTTCAAGAACCATGAACCAATCTTGTCGCACGTGGAAATTTGTAGCCAAAATTTTGACAGACTCATCTCTAATACGTTTTCATGAACGTCAAAATAAACTACTGTAACATGTGAACTACAGGTTGGAGGGACAGCATAAGGGGTAAGTTAGTCCACATTTTTTTAAATAATTATGTAACCCATCTAACAAAAATTCAACGGTTTCCTGTGCTCCTCGCCGAACTCGCTGGGGGAGAAACTCGACGGAGGCCATGCTAAAACTAAGAACAATGATCGACGAGCGGGTACACGGAATTAGCAGACTACGCTCGCAGGGATATTTCGGTTTGCTAAAAGTGGAACGGCTAGTGATCAACTAACAGGGGGAAAAATCAGTCGTGGACGAAAGTGGGCGCTATATAAGTGCGCATAAATTCAGCGAACTGTCTTTGAAATTCAGCCGAGGAGAATGATTTTATTTCTCGGAGTTTATTTAAAATTTAATATTTCCAAGAAGAAATTCTGTCAATTTCGCATTGAATCATCATCAGCAATCGTTATTCAATAGGAAAGATCCATTCAACTGGAATTTTTGTATCCTTTACCAACACTATCCACGAGCTTTAATGTTCTGTGTTGATAAGAAATACGTCACTCAAAATCGGAGTAAAACATGTATATTTGGTTCATAAATTGTTTCGGTTTCTCAAATTTTGCGGTCCTTTTTGGAGAGATTTCCGCCCTTGGTAATCTGTATTTGACCTTGAGCGTTGTTATTATAAAAACGAATCGATAGTTGTTTCGGTTGCTGTAAGCATGACATAGAATTATTTATGTTTTGTGTAAGTTATATTGTTCTTCCATCTTAAATTGTATTTAATCAGGGCTTAATACATGGTTTATTGTCAATATATCCAAGACGTAATAAAATGATTGTCTTGTCCTACATCAGTAACCTTTATCAATGATAATGTCATTAGTTTCTGGTCTTTTTTTGTTGTTGAATTTATACCCCTTGCTCTAATGGGAATTATTATTGAAAATATGTAATATCTTTTATTTTTCCCATACTACAAAAAATATTTTTAATACATTTTTAATAAAATTTTATCCCTTCTCAAAAATGCTATTAATGCCCGGTATTAATGGAAGATATTGATTGCACTATGAACACGAGCAGGAATTGCTCTCGTACTTACTCTCAATAAAACGAGAGCCACTTCTCGCTAAAAAGTGTCTCATTTTTAACTATTTCTAACGGATTTTTATCTCAAAATTTTCGAGAGCAAAGTAAGTTTTTATGATCCTCCAGAAGGCCACACCTAGCATCTGTCTCAAATTTAATGGCCGTTTGGCCCTGAATGGCCCAAGCGAATCACTTCGCTGATGGGATTTACGATCCTACAGGGAATATCCGTTCCCTCTCGATTGTGGCCACTTATGCGCTTATTCTCAGTCCCAGCCTTTCACGAAAAAAATAAATACAGGCTTATAGTGAATTTTATATCTAGTTTTTTTAGTTTAAAAATAAAACAGAGCTTTTGGTAGAGCATGCGTTTTGGATGAAAAACGAGTTGACATGGCGGTGTTCTGTAACATTCTTTGGCAGTAAAGAAGGTGAACTATACAATTGGGATAATGATGTTAAATCATTAGTCCACAAAATGGAATTATGATATAGCTACATCGCATTTGTGTTTTTTTTCTGAAAGGCCCAGAATTATGTGACACTGTCAAACAGGAAAAAAGAAAGTGTTGATATAGTGACTGTTCCAACCTCATTATTTTTTTAATTAACTGGGAAAACTCCAACAGCATCTTCATCATAATTTTCTTCGAACCTATCACAGCATGACTTAAAAAATATTTTATAAATCTTAAAAGTTATCATAAATTTGTCACATTTAATATCTATACATATTGAAGTTTAAGTATGGATCACAGTAGTAGGCCTAATCCATGATTTTTACCTTTCCATTCATATTCCTGCATTCCATTCTTTTTTTACTTATAGTTAATGCAAAATTTGTTCAATTCAAATCAACATTTATTTTCGTCCATTTCATTACATCTTTCGGAAACATTAATTCATACAAAAATCAATTTGTTATGAAGAATATAAATATGTATATGTTGGGTTTAAAGAAGAAGGCGTATATACCCTAAACACTGAGACTTGTGGCGGGATAAGCCTATAGACAAAAATACAATAAACACACAATACAAATGAATGGGCAGAGAAAAGAAGAGAAGGAAAGGGAACAAGAGAGGGAGACGTGAGCGGGGAGGCGGGCATGAATTACTAAATAAAATAGAATGCTCAACAAATGTATCGGGGGGGGGGGGGCAAAGTATAATTGCCGCAACAATTGCCCATGGTTCATGATAATTAATGTCACAATACATTGTGACATAATGAGTGTATGTCACGTTTGTAATCCTTGCAAAATGATGAGGGACTTGGGACGATACTTGACGTTACTTATTGTTTCGATAACAGTACTGTTCTGTGCTATTTTTCACAGATCCCTGTAGAAAGCGTAATGGCAATAACGGGTTAAAAGCAACGTTACAGATGGTTTTTCTTCAGTTGCTGTATATTGGAAAAAATAGATAGAATGCAAAGTTAACCCAATGTAATGGTTTTGTTTTTGTTTCTAATGTGCAGACTGCATTCATCGCAATGGCTGAACACTCACCATTCGCAGCGAATTAAAGGAGAATGAAACTCTTGGAGCAATTTAGCTTTTGTGAAAGCAGAAAAATCAAAGAATAAGATCAACAACAGTTTGAGTAAAATAGGACTAGCAATAGAAGAGTTATGAGCATTTGAATGTCGAGATCACTAATGCTATGGAGATCCTCCCATTGGCAATGCGACCAAGATCTATGATGTCACAGATGAACAACTCTCCCCTTTTGGACACTGAAAATATACCCCAAAACATCTCTTTTTGCTCATTCTAATCATATGACAAACGATTCATCAATGATATAATGTTGTGAAACCTCTGTACTTGTCCTCTCATAAAGAGAACACCTCACCTTGTGATAGACTCTATAAAAGTGAGAATATAAGTGAAATAAGTACTAAAGTAATGAGGGAGTTGTACGTGTGTGACATCACAGATCTTGGTCGCATTGCCAATTGGAGGATCTACATGGCATTAGTGATCTCAATATTCAAATGCTCATAACTTTCTTATTCATTCAATCTTCCTCAAACTTTCAACAATACGTTTCTTTGATTTTTCTCTTTGATATGGATTCAGCTGGTTTCAAGGGTTTCATTCTCCTTTAAGTTGAAACGTGAAGAATAGATATGAAAAATGAAACTTTTAAACGAGACAACATTCTCCCAGACAACATCCTAAAGAATAATAATTCCTACTTTCACCTTTTCATTTTATTTTGCATTTCGAACATACAAATCAATTTTAAACAAAATCAACAAAATGAATGAGAGTACAGATGCAAATCATCGGGTTATAGCAAAGCAAACCAAATACAATAATCTTATATCACCATTTTCAAAAGGGAATGAAAGCGTTCAAAATGAGAGCAATATAAAAACAGCTAAGAAATAAACTGACTTTTAGAACACCAATCCCTCGAACTGAACGCGAATATGAAAGGAACCTAAATAGACTGTAAGCAGATAGTAAATGTCTGGTCATGGATAAATGGGGTGGGGGCTCCACTAAAGAGATAATATGATACATCAGAATAATCAGACAGCAATTATGAAATATGCCTAATCAAGGAGGCACAATCGCACAAGTCATACTTAAAAGATCTCTCTTTTACTGATAGGAAGGGAATATGGGGGGGGGGGGGTAGTGAGTGTAAAGAGCATGTGAAAGTGTTTTACGAGTTCTTGTCAGGTGATACATTTTCTAGAAATATATTGTTAAAAGCGTAGGGTAATTCTTGGTGGTTATACCTGAGTATACATCGCAAGATTCGATCGATAAATGCCCTTAATTTTAGGACATTGTTTCAATAAAAGAGACTGTTTGAAGAATGTCTAATATCAAACATACTTATGATCTGCACAGGTTTTTTTATATTTTTTTTTATTAATAATGATTTAACATACACGTTGCACTAATATTACGAGTATTAAGTAATGAGATGGAGTAGAACTGAGGATGAATATAGGCCAAATGATTTGTACGTGGGGGCGTAGTCCATTTGAGTTTGCTTATTACATGCATGTATACCAACACTTCTATTATGGAGGATCTATATCCCCATGAATATGGACACTAAAGGGGAATCCAGCCTTGGTCATAAAATGTCGCGGTAGAAAGGAGAAAATAAATTAAACAGAACGGTGAACGTTTGAAAGGAGTTGGAGAAGCAGTTCGTCCGCTATTCAACATGTTCAACTTTCACCTATATTTATTTTGGTTTGATTCCCCTTAAATACCAGTAGGATCCATAAATAGCGACATCAGTCAACTGGCGACTGCTTTATGAGATCAGATATTTAATAAAACCCTAGGTAAAGATAATCTTATCACTTCCTTTTAAGTCAATGAGTAGGCATGCTTCCCTAATAAGCCCTTTAGGTCATTATGTGTTATGATTAATTGAATTGAACATATCTACGCTTTGCTAATTTGTAATCATAATGTTTAAGGGTTTGCACCGAAAACTAGTCAATAATGTCACATTGTTAGTAACATATTACTTTTAAGGACAAGTCCATCCCAACAAAAAGTTAATTTGAATAAAAACAGAAAAATCCAACAAGCATAACACTGAAAATTTCATCAAAATCGGATGTAAAATAAGAAAGTTATGACATTTTAAAGTTTCGCTTTATAATTTCACAAAACAGTTATATGCACATCCTGGTTGGTATGCAAATAGAGACTGATGATGGCATCCACTCAGCATTTATTTTGTATTTTATTATATGAAATTTTCTAATTTTCTCATCGTCAAGTGAAACAATTATTAATTCCTCCCTGAACACATGGAATTAGCTTTGTGTAATACTGACTGGGCTTACTCTAAGCAAGTTAAGACTAACAACGTGACGTCTAACCATCCAAGAGTGATTTGTTCCTAAATCTTTTACCCCGATAATTGTATGGGTTCTTTTATGAGGAACGATGGGAAACGAATTGGGTATCCGCGAATTTTGGCATTTTTATAATCTTTTGACAAACGCAAACTCAAAATGCGTAAGGCCAGGAATTTTAGATATTCAGTGAAATGTAATAGTTCATTGCCCCGAAAACGATTTGAAAGAATAGGCGAGATGAAGAATGAAACAAACAATTACAGTTTTTTGGCAAAATATCATATGTGATAGCGAGGCACCCGCATGCTATAATATGCAACGGGCTAATGTCTGTCATTTTTACGTATATTATATACATATATTACATAGATTATGTAGGTTCGAATCAGTGATAGGTCAATACGCCATCACGTGATCATAGCTGCGAGGATCGCATTTTGTATATTCGATGTTTTGACGTCACCTCAGTGAATATAACTGCGTCGTATTTTCAATTGCGGCGTTATATTCACTAAGGTGACGTCACTCGCTGCTTACAAGTTGCGTAATCATGTAGTTTATTTGATGTACGCGCTAGTGTTAATGCGTCGATTGCATGAAGAACGCGCTTGATGTATTTTCCAATTTTTTTCTATTATGACGTAGACGGATCAGAGCTGTAGCAAGAATTTCGGGTTGGGGCCAGATGATGAAGGCAATCTCTGATGGCGAATCCATATAGACTATATAATATAACAGATATTGCCTGGTCTGTCGTTTTAATAAATTACATTTCATCTCCCCTCCGAAGCTATATTTTTCCCTCGGGAGAATATTTTCCCTCAGCGCTGCGCGCTTCGGGCAAAATATAATCCCTTGGGAAAAATATAACTCCGTCGGGGAGAGGAAATGTTATATTCAAACTCTAGGTAGGCAATATCTGTATAATATTTGGAGGGGTTGGGTGAGACAGGCCCCATATGGGCCAGATGTATAACCATCCCCCTTTCGTTCTTTTTTTCTTTTCTCCCCCCCCCCCTCCTCTCTCTTTCTCTCTCCCTCTCTCTATACTAATTGAGGCCATGGGTGCGATCTGCACCCGTTGGGCCGGTCATCATGAAGCTGTTCGTAAGCTAACTTAGTCTAGATTCTATCCTTTGGTGTGTAATACCCCTTTCATATTACCCTCTTCATTTTTCACCGGTGAACTTCACCGGCGAACTTCTCCGCCTCGCATTCCTCACTTCCCCGGCGAAGAAAAAAATGTACCCTTTCGCACTGACATTTCTTCCCCGGCGAAAGGTCAACGGGCGATTGCAGAACAAACGAAAGAAAATTGTAAACATTACTTCTAACCTATTACAAAAAGGTATCAAAAAAATTAATTACAACATATTTTGGAAGTATTACGATAAAAACAAACAATATCACCTTGTTTTTATATCTTAGCGCATTTTATACATGTAAAAAGTGCTTTTTAATAAATATTGTTAGTAAAAAAAAAAAATGTTCGAGGGAATCTACTTGGCCATAGCATTCAGCTGAGCTTGCAACTATCGCGCGCGGAATCTCGGTGCAGGGGACTTTGGGAGAGAAAAAAATTGACCTCTGACGTCATTAAAGAGGAGAAGTTCTCCGGTTTGCTTTCATACTGGCCTTTTCACCGGCGAACTTCACCGGTGAAACAGTTTCGCCGGCGAAGTTCTCCACCTCTAGAGGTGGAGAAGTTCACCGGCGAACTTCACCGGTGAAGTTCTCCTGTGTACCTTTCATACTGGACACTTTCCCCTTCGCTGGCGAACTTCGCCGGTGAAGTTCGCCGGTGAAAGGCGCAATATGAAAGGGGTATTATTTCTCTCCTCTTCCTCCTCTGCAGGCGCGCTATTCCCATTGATAGCGATATCCACTCTTACACATCCCCCAAAAGAGGGGATATTGCGATCAATGGGGGTACTGGGCTGCAGAGGAGGCAGATCACGGATAGATTCTAGGCTAAAGCTAACTTGAAATACTACCATGACGACTGGCGACAGTGTCAATCGTTCTTTGAGTAATAGTAAAATTCACAAAGCAAAATGCTGAAGATTTGATCAACAATCGGATAACAAATAACGAAGTTATTGAATTTTAAAGATTTGCATTATTTCGGTAGGCATGTCTTTATGAATATTCATTAGGTGGGCTGATGATGTCACATCCCCATTTGTTTTTTTTTGTATTTTATCATATCAAATTAGGTTTAGTCAATGTTTTCCTACCAAGAACTAAAATAATTGGATTGACAACTGATTAAGTGCATCAGTTATTTATTGCCACAACTTAATTCATCATAATGGAGACACATCATTGGCACATGAATGAAAAAATGAAACATTTATGATTTCATGTATTTTACGATAAGAAAAAGGAAAGTGGGGATGTGACGTCATCAGCCCACATGTGCATATAAGTGCTTCAATAACTTCGTTATTTGTTATCCGATTTTGATGAAAATTTTTCAGCATTTTGCTTTATGAATTTAACTTTATTTATTTAGATATAAATATTTTCAGCCCGGACCATCCCTTTAACCTACGAACAGCTTTATAAACACCAACCAGGTTTAAACTAAAAAATGATGAACACACAACAAGACCCCCAACAAACACTCGCACACACACTACCAAAACTACCACTTCCGACAACCGTCAAACGCTCTCCAACATCGATAAACCATGCATGGAAATGAGAGTTTCCCGGGAGAACAATAAAATTGATGCCACCAATTGGAAATTTAAATGTTCGGTCCATAGGATCACGAATCTTCATGGCACAATCATCATAATCATGGACTTATACACGGTACAGTAAAGGTCTACGAGCTTGGCATATTCAAAATATATACAAAGTTGGTTTTAATAATCGATCTTTCATTCATTACAATATCATTTGCGTTTGGTCTTTCTTTATAACAAAAAATCATGAACAAAAAATATGAATATCATGAACAATGAAAAGTTAAAAATAAATTGTAAAAAAATACAAAGATTTACATTTTCTTTCCTGATTGGCATTTTTGTTCTGTACCTGTTTAAATCACATGTACATGCATGTGGAATATAAAGGGAATCAGTGGTCTTGTGGTCTAAAAGCTGTCAGCTCTTCTTAACAAGCCCACCCTAACATTATCAAAAAAAAAACTATTCAGAGAACAAATCATAGAGGCATAATTCTGAAAATTTCAATCAGGTATAAAGTGAGACATTTATGAAATTTCAAATCTTATTTTACTTTCACATCCTGGCCAGTGACGTCACTCATTATTTGCTTGGCATTTTGTAACATGAAATATGGATTAATTCAAAGGGGAAGTTCAACCAGACAAACAATATTGTTAGAATATCAACAACAAAAAAAGAATACAAAATGTTGCTGATTTTTCGTAGACAAATCCATCAAAGTATCAAAAAATGTTATTAGAATTTTAGTCATTCGATTTGACGTCATGTGCGAGCAGCATTCCGGCAAGCGAATGGTAAAAAATCAATGAATGTCATTTTCTCAGAAAATTAAAAATGGTTTTCAGTGCACCTTTTGTATATCAATAGACAAATTATTTCACAATCATGAAAAGAAAACAAAAATATGCCATCAGGATACATTAAAAAAATGAAATTCATGCATTAGATATTAGATAACATGTGGGGCACCTTTTCGTTTAACGTTTTCGTAGAATAAAGAACGTACAATTGTAATAAACTTCTTAATCGTTAACAGATTTCCCTCAAACCTTCACCAATAGTCATTATGACTTTTATGCTATCTTTACAACAAACTTTTCTTCGGTTTGAACTTCCCCTTTCATTTGTTCTCACTGTGAAACAATCACTGATCGTAAATGTGCAATGGCCATTCGTAGCAACCAACCAACCTATATGATTAAATTTTTAGTTTTCGGATAAGAATACCAAAGGAATAGCCAATGTGTGTTATCCATTCAAATCAGCTTTTTGTTTGGTTTGACCAGTCCTATTAAGTACAATACTTTTAATCACTACCCGACATTACATATATCAGCTCTGTGCTCTTTTCATAAGAAAACGTTTGATTTGATTAATTATTTTTTTTCTGCATCAATAACAGTCGTATACATCTCAATTTTCATTACTTAGCAAACATAATGTGTTGGTAATTGATTTTGATATGAATCATAAAAAACTAAATAAAAGTCATTCTAAACAAATATGATCTACTACCAAAAATAAAAAAAATATAACATTTACAGTTTGCAGGAGAAGGATTGTCATTATAAGCAGATTGCTTGAAAAAATGAGAACCCCGGAATAAAACTCATTAAATTAATAAACACATTTATATAGCAGAATGGAAATGTTATTTTGTTCAGCGTGTATATAAACGCGACGCAAGATAATCCACCAGCCGAGTCTGCATCCGCTAGCGGGTCTGCACCGTGAGCCGATGCAGCGTGTGAACACAGTTAATAAAGTATAATTACGTATTATTTTTATGGAGTTGTCATCGCTTGACCCAGCAATTTTTTTTTAAATCTATTTTTCATTGGACCGAACTTAGCCTTAACAAAAAGTTGTTGTTCTGAATGAATAAGAGAAAAATTATGCAAATTTAATCGAAATCGGATGTAAAATGCGAAAATGTTGACGCTTTGAAATCTCACCTATGAACAAATAGACATTCATATGCACGTCCAGGTCAGTATGCAAATGTGAAACCAATGACATCAGCAAGTCACAATATTCATTTTGTTTATTTTATTGTGAGATATGTGGAATATCTTAATTTTCTCCTTGAATAATATACGGTGCGTATTATGTGCCATATAATATGTTTCCTAATTATGAAATCTGAAATATATGACAAGTACATATATACTTAAATGAAATACAAAAGAGAGTGTGTGATCTCACCGATTTCCTTAATTATTATTCTGATCTTAACGTGCAAACCATTATCAACAAATATGCAAGAAGATAAAAGTCCATAACCTTTTTCATTTTAATCCTATATTGCTTGACATTATTTTTCAATTCATTAACATAATTTTTGGGGGCTGGGAAAGAATTGTCTTTTAAAGCAAAAGCTTGTCATACGCAATTGACACAAAAGTTACTATATGAAATATTCTCATTTAGTTCAAGGTACATTTTTCTAAATCTTTAAAAACAAAACTAAATGATATCATTATTTACCCGACATGTCATACATAATTACACATGTCCAATAACAGCAACAAGAAAATAAATTAAAAAGAGAGAAGTAAGAAAACCCGAGAACAGCATAAACCGAAATTACAGTATACTATGCAATCATTAAAAAAGAAAACAACTTGATATGCAGTGATATTCTCTTGGTGTATACACAAACTAATCATTTACCACATGCTTGACAATTTAATTTTTAACATGATCTGAGCATGGAGCTATTGGATCATGTGGGTAGGGTTTTATGATCAGGGGCCCGCAACACAAAGCTTAGCAATGATCGTAGAACAGTTTTCTACGATTGATTGCATTGACTACAATGTACACATTCAATCTTGTAAATCGAGTGTAGGATTAATCGCTAACCTTTCTGTTACGGACCGATGTGATATTTCTTGATTAAAATTATGTGGGATACTATCTTTTCATAGGTCTAGACGTTTTTTGGGGAAGCGGATGCGCTTCCCTCCCTTTTCTTCAAATTTATTTTGGGGGGTCATGTCTTCCTCAGTGTATACCCAAAAGCGGGAGGCTGGGAGGAGAGGAGATGTTGGTGGGTCCGAAGACGGGGTGCCTGGTGAGGTTAGTTGGTGATATGGCGGGTGTGGAAGTAGTGCGTGAGCGTGGTGAGGTATGGGTGAATATACTGGTAGATAGGACGGGTGTGGAAGGAGTGCGTGAGCGTGGTGAGGTATGGGTGAGTGCACTGCGTGATATGGCGGATGTGGAAGGAGTGCGTGTGCGTGGTGAGGTATGCGTGAATGTACTGCGCGTTGCGACGGGTGTGGAAGGAGTGCGTGAGAGTGGTGAGGCATGGGTGAATGTATTGCGTGATGTCGCGATTGTGGAAGGAGTGTGTGTGCGTGGTGAAGTATGCGTGAATGTTCTGCGCGTTGCGGCGGGTGTGGAAGTAGTGCGTGAGCGCGGTGAGGTATGGGTGAATATACTGGTAGATAGGACGGGTGTGGATGGAGTGCGTACGGGTGTGCGTGGTGAGGTATGAGTGAACTTACTGCGTGATGTCGCGGGTGTGGAATGAGTGCGTGTGCGTGGTGAGGTATGCGTGAATGTACTGCGTGTTGCGGCGGGTGTGGAGGAAGTGTGTGATGACGTATGGGTGAATGAACTGCGTGCTGTGGTGGGTGTGGAAGGAGTGCGTGCGAGTGGTGGGGCATGGGTGAATGAAGTGGTTGATGAGACGGATGTGTAGGGGGTGCGATGTGGGGCGAATCTGGACTTTACCGGTGTTGAGGTTGTGGATGGATTGCGTGGTTGGGCGAGGTTAGAAGATATATGGTTGTATGTGAAGTGATCGCCGGACCAGGTAAATGACGAGGGGGAGAAAGGGGAGGCCGATGTGAAGGGAGCTCGAGCGGATTGATTCATTGATCCGTCCCATGTTGGTGAAGATTGGGTTGAGTTTCTGTTTGAAGCTCCATGATCATGATGATAATTCCTAGGATATGAATCCCGGGGCTGGTGCTCCTCTGACAACGGTCTTTTGGTTCTGCGTAATAATCGAAGGGGGAAAAAGACATCTTTTATTTGTTATCTTGCATAATAGACTTAATATACAAATTGAAAAAAGTAGCTTCACTCAAGGTCCCCTAAAGCTGTCATCTATTCTGAATCATGAGAGGTTGAACAAAAATGCCTCCACCGGTAATCGAACCTATAGACCACGGAGGCGGGACGCAAAGATGCGAGACCGAGTTCAATTAACCGCAGGCAAATTTCCAACCTTTTTATTTATTATATATTTTTTGGTGCAGATGAGTTAAATGAACAGCTAGTGAGAAGCTGCGTGCCAAAGTTAGATCCCAGCTAAAACAAGCCTGAATACATGCACAACATTCATCAGAAATCGGACATTACATTGAAGGAAATTAGATAAATGCAAACAACATGTGGCAACTCTGTCGTTAAATGGATCATTTCATATTTTACCTCATGAAGTATCTTATCAATTGCACTCATTAAAGTCCTTATTTGTGTAATATATGTACAGTGCGTCCCACAAAAAGGAAACCAGTTTTCAGAGACAGATTTCACAATTGATGTTTGTACTATGGATTTGATATTAAATGGTAAGAGTGGAATGTCATCTGCAATATGAGACCAACTTCTTAGCAAATCGTTTGCGCATGGCAGATAACTTACAATGATTATTGAGGCATGTCAGAAACGATTTGCGCGGAAACCGCTCTATAATAAATCCCAATACACTCTCATTTCAGGGATCAGTGATAGAAACTTTTCCAAACAAAAATACATGAGCCACTCGTCGAAAAAGCATGGTCGTCGTATCAAGAACCATTCTTGTTCAACATTTCTGCGCAACCTGATTTTGACATTAAAATTTCAAACTCGTCTTGCTCATTAATGCGTGAAGTGTTCTTATCATATTAGGTATAAAAAAGAGAAATAATTTGATTGTATGATGATGCAGATAAAACATCATAATTCATTTCCCTCTGAAGAAAAACAAAACATGGGAATCCCGGTTTTCTTGGACGCACTGTATATAAGTGTATTCAACTTTATGTTTGAAATAACATTTTCAAGTGGATATGTTTCCAAATTATTCACAAATTGAGTATTGACTGTTGGAATGCGTATAAATTCTTAACAATAAATGATCTGTTTAATTGGTACTTGGTAGGATTCACTCCCCTCAAGCAGTTGCATGAACTAAACCCCGTGTATAATTATTAAATTACCCTTGACAAGACTACACAGTAACAACGAGTAATATTAATTAAAATGGCAAGTCCAGCTGGAATAAAGTTGACTATAAACCTCAATTCATAAAGAAAAATCAAATTGGCGTATAATACTGCAAATTTCATAAAAAGCGAATTATCATATTTCAAATTTTCGCTTATTTCACAAAACAGTTTACCAAAACAATTGATAATTTGAAATACCCACCTTTCTCCCTTTCTGTTCGTAGTATACTTCTGATTAGTTACATGTTTTCGGACATCATTCGTGAGCTCTCTGTAAGCTGGTGTCCAAATCGAAATATGGAGATGCTCTGATAACTCATGAACAACATCGTTAAACGCAATTGTACCCGCTGTCTTTATACCTCGGTGTCTAACCACACGCCTTATAAGGCTCTGTAGAAATATATAGAAATGGGCACTTATTATTACAAGTGGCAGCTCTACAATCTACCTACCAAAAATGTCTACTTATTTACCGACAATTAGATGGGTGCTCCAGGCTGAAAATAATACGATAGATATCAAAGATCTATGAGAGAAAATCAGAGAAGCAAGATTCTTAAAAGTTTATCTAAATCGGATGAAGAATAATGAATTTTAAAGTTTTGCAATATTTTGAAGAGACAGTTCTATGCGTGTCCTGATGATACCATATATCCATACTTCTTATTTTGTAATATACAGTATAATAGGAAATTCTAACTACTAATTTTTCCTTTAATCATGGTAGTTCCAGCGTTACGGAAATAACATTTTTTTAGGGGGGTTGGGGACTGAAGCTCCCCCCCCCAAAAAAAAAGTCGACGACAAAGATAAAATATGTAGGCCCTATATGTATAGATTAATCCAGTATATCATTCATGTCCTGACGTCCTCTAGATTCAAAGTTCTTGAATTCGAAAATATTCTCGCTCGGTCGCTAAACGCTCCCTGGCAACACCCCCCCCCCCCATCTGAATACATCATACAATAGTGCTCAATTAAAGCGCGGGTATATGAATTCAAAGATCTCCTACAATACAGTGCGTATAAAAAAAACGGGACAGATTTGAAGTCTATACAATTTTTGTTTTAAAATTATGATGTCTATATTTTGGTGCTAATAGGTGCTCTGAAGTCTTATCTTTCAAATGTCATTTAAAAAAATGTAGTTTCGTTCATGCTTGAGCGAACACGGAATGTTTTTGTCTGGGGTTATAAAGGAGGCTTGCGCCAAATTGGCATAATTTCCTTGAATGCTTTAGCGCCTATATGGCCGCTCAGCTACAGCCGGTGTAATAATAATATACCAAGTATATTTTAGCGCCTTGAGCACATATCAATGTGGATTTGGCGCTTTAGAAATACTCTATATTATTATTATTGTAATAAAATGAGAAATATGATGATCGGACTTATTGCTAATCAGTAGATTTCCCCTTAACCTTTTCATTATCTTTGCCATAATTTTCAAATTATGCGGTCAAAAATAATTTTCACATCTATTTATTTGCTTAAATTGTCCTGTTGTTGTTTCTTTTTCATATGTTCTCTTTAGCTTTGAATATTCCTTCTTCAAGCAAAAATAATTTTTATTTACCGAAGTATGGAAGAGCATGTATTTTTTTTCGAATCCTTTCATTGTGTGCTACAAAGATTATGGTGCCTTTGAACAGTGCCATATAGATGGGCGGGGGCTCGGGGATGCTCCCCTCCTGCTCAATTAAAAAAAAATAATGACCAAAAAGTGGAAAGGAAATAAAAGGAAAGATAGAAAGTAAAATATATTATTTTCTGAATATTATGTCAAAATCTATCACAAAATTTGATATTGTAATAAAAAGTGGGAATATTTGCGTGCGCGCTTCGCTCGCTTACAACGTTTTAATACATTTCCCCCGATCTGCCACATCTAGCTCCTTCAAAATTGACTCAATACACCATTGCCATTGAAAGACATGAATCCCTTCCTGTTTGTCCTGTCAAGCATATTCAAACTTGTTCAAGGAATCAATAGCCCTTGAAAATGGATTTATGTCTTTTAAAGGTACCAAAACATAATTTGTTTCACATAATAAAAGGATTTGAATAATTACAAGTTTTCCCAATTATTAATGCAAATCTTCTTGCTCGGGTAAATAAATAAATTTGTAAATGCAATTTGACAGCATAATGAGAAAATTATGGCACAGATAATGAAAAGGTTAAGAGGAACTCATTAGCAAGAAGTCTGATCATCATATTACTTATATTCTGCCATTCTGGCGCAAGCCTCTTTTTGCACCCCCGACAAAAACGTCATGTGTTCACTCAAGCATGAACAAAATTACTTTTTTTAAATGGCATGTCAAAGATGAGATTTCAGAGCATCTATTTACATCAAATTATAGATATCATAATTTGAAATAAATTTTAATAGACTTTTAAAAATTGTCCCGTTTTTTTAATACGCACTGTATAGTAGACTGCCTACCATTTTTTTATTAACCTCCCTGTATATGTTGCCACCCACGAATATAACAATAATGCCATACACATAATAGATTTGAAGTTTTAACTCTAAACCTGACTGTTTTGTCAAAAGCGCTCCGATTTTTTTGTCATTCTTTGATAGTTTTGTTTTCATTAAATAGAAAATGGCCCTGTCGCTAAATACTCTTTGACTGACGCTAAACTCAATTAAGTCATAATAGTTTAGAGTCAGAAATGTCGATCTATGTTATGGAAAGTAAGAAGAGGTAAAAGCAGTGTTCTAAATATTTGAAAAATATTTTAATGCAGAATTTGGCATGTAAAGCACAGCGAAAAATTTAAAATTGTATATGTTCAAGATTTTTGATACAGGTTTTCCCTTCCAATTTAGTTGAAATTTCATCCGATTTAATGATGGAACGAATTAAATGACCTACAATATCAACGTTCAAAAAGTCAAATACTTAATTTAATTTAATTTCATTGGCCTACGATGTCATGGGTAACTTATACTGAAACATGTAAAAAGACCGATCCAATTCAAACAGCTCAAGTGTTTTCGAATTCGCACTGAAATCCTCTTTGCGAACGTTTAGGAATTCAAATTTATGAATATGCAATCATGTACAGGATATGGGCAGTGTTTTTCGTTGTTGGTTGTATTTTAACTGCATTCAAATCAATCATGATGATTGCGAAAATGTAATTTGCTTTATTTACCATTCATTTAAATTTATCATTTTGCCTGAGAAAATGTCATCGGAGAAAGTCTGTTAACCTCCATAAGTTTCGATAGTCTATGGTCAATATCATGTATCTAAACTACTTCTGCATATGAATTACAACTATTTTTCTTAAGAAAAATTAATTAAAATACCACCTTAAGTCGCCCATCACTCACCAATTACATATCAAGGGCCGCGGAAAAGGGGATGCATGGGTGCGGTGGGCTTCAGGCTTCCCCCTCACCCACTTACAAAACGGTTCCCCTGCATATCTTGTATGTATAGTATTTTTATTCCGGTTTGATGGTTTTATAGCGCTTTCAGATGTTTTGAAATTGATTCCTATTTTTTATTTTGCCGCATCTCCAATATTTTCATGGCGATCGCCCCCTGCCCCATGATAGAAGTAACATATAGAATGATTTGACTCTATTCTCTACAATACTCTAATGTGTAGACTTTTGTGTTATACAGGGCAGTGATCATTGGGTCACATTTTTGGCAGCCTATATGCATGCTGATTTAATATTTAAAATAAAAATATCTCAAAATGTAATACATTACAATTTTTGTGTACCCATTATTGCTTAACGTAACTCTCCACTAGTCATGCTAGTAAACAGCTTTTATTCTTAAGGACAGTAATATATATTGTTCATCATCGTGATCATGTTCATCGATCATTCAATCTGACTTATTGAACCATGATAGAACGTTTTCTTCCGCAGTTGGTCACGTAAAAAATAAATGCAGTCTTTACAAGTGTCAGAAATGTGTTTTCAGACATTTGATTTATTTATTTTGCTTCAAAGTCAGTTTCGAAGTAGTAGAAGCAGGTATAGCAGTGATGTGATTCAGCTTTATTTTTCAACGGACTTTTCTTCTTAATTTTACATACACAAGACAAACAATTGCGTGAATATACTGCTAAAGGTCAAATCCACCTAAAAATATGGGATTTAGCCAATAGAGAAATCACACCAACATTAATGCTAGAAATAAACTTTTTGTTGGGGTAGACTTGTCCTTTAAAAAAGATATCACGCACACATCAGTGTAGATGCTTCTTATTTGTGGAATAAAAATTGGAATACAATATGCATTTTTCATATTGCTAATGTCTTGAAAGTAAATATTCCAAATTGATGTTGAAGATGTACTCCAAGGTAGAAATGATATTATTTTAAGAGTAAAATCTCCTTAAAGTATACATGTACATTACTGTGTGTGTATATATATATATATATATATATACAGTGCGTCCCCCAAAAAAACTATACACTTTTGAAATGGCTGCCAAATAAAAGTATATCACTTTGGGGAGATAGACTTATATATATGGAAAGCCAATAAAGTCATATTCATGCTTGAGTGAGCACTATACCCACTTAAACAAAGGGTATGAAAATTAGGGTGGGCAAGAATTAGCCTTTTGGTTTCTTTCAGTTTTTGAGAGGCGAGTCCCTGCGAACTTGCAAACCGAGGGTGTTGTGATGAAGTAATGGTCATTCATCATCAATTTAAATTGTTAGAACAAATTTCATGAATTATCAAATTGATTGATTGATTTTATTCGTCAAGAATATCACAAAAGGTTACAATGAAATTGAAGAATACCTTGACAGGATAGCCCATGAAAGCCGAAAGGCTTATTTCCAATGGGGTCCTATAGTTAGTATAAAATATTAACATATTGTAACAAAAAGTATAAACTACAACAAGTACTGGAATATGGTTTAAAAAACACATACATACATATCCATCAGTCAAACAATATGCAAACATCTGAAGCAAACAACAATTTTCCTAATATGTGAAACAAGATTATATTTTAACATACCCTAATGTATACGTTATCTACAATACTAGAAACCAACTGTACAAAATGTTTGATTTTAATGTTAATAGTGCTCTCGAGTAGCTTCCAGTTTTAGGTGCTTCTTTAATGCACTCTTAGATTGAGAAAATATTTTAACTGCTTTTACTTTATTAGGAAGAGCATTCCAAGATTGGATGCCATTAAAATAAAAAGTGTTCCCTATATGTCCTTCACGTTTTGGTAACACAAAATTGAAATTACTATTTCGAGTACCGTACCTATGGATATTTGATACACGGGTGAAATTATTTGCTATATAATGATCTAATGTATCCGAATAGAATATTTTGTGCACGTGGTGTAGTACTAATTGTTGTGATCTGTGATCTACATGAAGTAATCCTGCCTTTTTCAAGTTCATTACATCCGACATGTGCTCTTGGTCCTAAAACATTTATGTATCTCACAATTTTATTTTGAATTATTCTTAGCTTTTTCTTATCCGTAACACCCAGACTACCGTACCAAGCCGCATTAGCATAGTCGAATAGACATTGTATTAAAGCAAAGCATAAAATACGTCTAGACTTCATATTCAAACAGGTTTGATATCTATACAAAAATTTCAAGCGCGAATTTGCCTTTTTGACGATTGAGTCTACCAAACCCGTCCATGATAGGTTACTTGTCAAATTAATTCCTAAATATTTCACTGAATCTTTTCTGTCAATTACCTGATTATTGTATGAAACCTTGAAATCGTTTGTATATCTTAACTTTCGTTTCGAACAAAATATAATGCTTTCTGTTTTCCCAACGTGTAAACTAAGCTTGTTGTCAGACATCCATTCAATGCAATTTGCCAAATCTGCACTGAGTTTTTTATCAATTATCTTGGGATTTGTATCCGAATATAGCAAGACACTATCATCAGCATATAAAATTAATTTAGATTCGTTAATACAAGTACACATATCATTGATGTATGACATAAAAAGAATGGGGCCTAAAATGCTTCCTTGAGGGACTCCGCATTTAATAGGCAGTGAGTCAGAAATAACCGTCTGCATGGTAACTACCTGATGACGGTTAGATAAATATGATCTAAACCATTTCACACTTGCAGAGTCTAAACCCATCACTTCTAATTTCTTCAAAAGTATGTTATGATTTACAGTATCAAAGGCTTTTTGTAAGTCTAGGAGAACCATTCCAACCATGCGCCCATGTGAAATTTCGTTCCTGATAAAATATGTTAAATGTATTAAACAAGTTTCAGTGGAATATCCGTTACGAAAGCCGGACTGAAATTTATATATTAGCTTGGTTTCTTGAAAGTATTTCTCCACTTGAGCATGAACAGATTTTTCCAAGATTTTCGACACTACACTTAATACACTTATAGGCCTATAATTACTAACGTCAGTTTTATCTTTCTTTTTATGTAGTGGGGTAACTTTTGCAAATTTCATATCATCAGGAAAGGTAGAAGACATAAGAGATAAATTGATAACATAATTCAAAGGTTTGTACAAATTTCCTTCCCCATCTTTTAGAAATCTTGCAGGTATCATATCTAGACCAGTACTTTTTGATATTTTCAACCTATTTAGTTCATCTAAAACAAATTTTTCTGTAACAGGGGAAAAACGAAAACTACTTTTTGAAATACCCTTTTCTTCATAAAACTTTTGAAATTGGTCACTTTCTGCATGAAATTTGTTTGTATTTACTGGTAATTTACAAACTAGCTTGTCGGCCACAGTCGTAAAGTAACGATTAAACTCATTTGCAATTTTAGCCTTATCATGACTTAATTCACCTTGCACGTTAATAACCGTTTTTTGATCAGATTTCCTTTTACTTTTTAGACCTAAACCTTTCAAATTCTTCCACAATTTTCTAGAGTCATGTTTGTTTTCTTCGATTTGTTCTTGAAAGTATTCGTTTTTGGCACTTCTTACCTTTCTTTGAACTAAATTCCTTAAAACTTTATATTTTCTTTCAAGGTCTAAATTGCCAGTATTCCTTTTCATACTTTTATAAGCTACATTTCTCTCTTTAATTAAAACAATAATTTCATGGTTCATCCATTTTTCAGTTGATTGCTTAATTCTTACCTCTTTCAGAGGTGCGCTCATATCTATAATTGATAAGAACATAGATTTAAAATTTGCCCAAGCCATATTTACATCGTTACATTCAGTTACCTTGGACCAGTCTGATCGGGATAAATTTAAGTTGAAATCGTCTACATTATAACCTTTTAATCTCCTGATGGATACAGTTCTGTGGTGCCCAAATACGGGCCTAACAATCTTTCTTGAACAATAAATTAATAAATGATCACTTATACCTAGGTCAATAACACCACTTTGACTAATATGCTCTACTTTATTAGATAATATGTGATCTATCAGGGAGGAAGATGTCTGAGTTGTACGTGTGGGCAGCTTTACAAGTTGGCTCAAACCACTTAGATTAAGTATATTCTCATATTTCTGGGATAAAGGAGACTTTTTCGAAAGGCAAATATTCATGTCCCCTAAGACTATAATCTCCTCATCTTTTTTAAATTTTTCTATAGTGTCAGAGAGTGATTCAATGAAATTATTATCTTTAGGGGGTCTGTAAAGAGCACCCAGTGTAATGGGCTTTGTCCGAGGCAATAGAATATTGATCCACAATGATTCAATATTTCTTGAAGTCAAGTCTTCTCTTGTATTAAATGCAATGTCGTTTCTTATGTACAGACAAACACCACCACATAGCCCACATTCACGATCTTTACGTAATATACAGTATCCATCTATGCATACTTCTTCATCATTTACAGATGAGTTTAACCATGTTTCAGTGATGGCAATAATAGCTATTTTACGTTTAGAAAAAAGAAGCCGAAATTCGGATATTTTATTCAATATTGATCTCACGTTTAAATGAATGAAATGCAACCCTTTTGTTTCAAACTTTTCTTCAAAGGACTCATACACTGTTGTTTTATCAGAAGATGGGGTATTATTTACATGTTCAGTGGGAGGCAAAGGCGGTTCGGTATGACCAACAATTGTTTGAATGGGGTGCAAGAATAAGGAATCACAAAAAGGCGGTAGAGAGCATGTTAAGCAAGCCCAACATTCATTAGGGCTGAAATATAATCTTGTGTATTCCTGGTCACTTATGCCTTCACATTTGGAATGGTGCCACTTATTACAAGTAGAACACAGGAGGCCAGTTTGGTTTTTCTTCACAGGCTTTTGACATTTTCTACATGGAAATTTATAATTTGGACCAGGATTTGTTTCCACATCCCCAGATAATAACAAAAGATAACGAAAATTGTTACTAGGTTGACATAATTCGGCTTGAAAGGTTGCTACAGAGTTATGATAGTACAAAATAGGCGAACGGAAATATTTCAAACGCTTTATCGCTGGAAGACTAACATACTGAGAAATTGTGTTGACATTATGAGAACATATTATAGAAATTAAAAAATAAAGTACCAATACATTCATCTCAGTGTAGTCCCACACCGACAAACAGTGTTTAACAAAAGAAACAAAATACAAAGACAATCAAACGTGGATAAAAAGAAACTCGATTAAAAACGTAAACTTAACTACGATGCTACAAACTACAATACTGCATAAAAGTCTAGTATTCAGTCATGGAGTCCCTCAGTACTAGTGTTGTTTTCTTCAGCCTCGATCTCTAGTAGTAGGTCCATGGGCACCCCTGGCAGCCAGACCTCCACCCTCCAGCTTTCATCTATCCTCCTGTCTGTCCTGCTCCTCCTAGATTCTCCTCCAGCACGAGACTGGAAACGGATCAACTCCATGATGACGATGAGACAGCAGCCCGGGAGGCCACTTCCATTCACGAGTGGATACCATGCGCGACCATGGGGTCTCGAAAAGCACCCTAAAACACGTAATTTCCATATTCTGAAAATGCACCCCTTAACACGTAATGGCGTGTGAAACCATACCCTTAACAAGTATTGGAAACAAAACGATACTCTTGGCAAATAATCCTTGATATGATCCCCTAAACAAGTACAGGAATGTTTTATTGTTACGGGTCCTTCGGTCGTCGGCTTTACCTTATTTGGTTTAGTACGACCCCATCTTCTACACCTCGCGCAAATCGGACTCTAAACACGAAGTGTTGGGGCAAAATGGACATCCTTTATAAAACATTTTAATTTTGTTTTATCATTCCCGCAAATTCAACCCTAAACACGTAATTTTACTAGCGAAATAGACACCCTTTTTTCATTATTTTTGTGTTTTTGACACCCTTATCACGTTACGTACGTAACGTGCCCTATCGTGAAAAGGACATCCTTTTTACGTGTTTTTTTGGTCGCGCATGGTATCCAATCGTCAATGTAAGTGGCCCCCCCGGGGACAGCAGCAAATATACAGAAAATTTCCCCGAAAATTCCAATATTAAAAATGTCATGGATGTAATGGGACAATACAAAGACTGTTCTGAAGTGAGACTAGTAGTAATTGATGGACATAGTCCTGGCTGGTTGACAGATTGTTGACAGGTGGCAGCAATAAAAGAGAGTTTGAGAAGGTAGCGCTCGAAGGAAATTGAGAAGAGGAAAGTTACCTGAATGTGAAAGTGGATCACATTATACTCCTAAAAAGTACTATGGGTGGCAGTGGCGTACCGTGGGTCACGGCATTGGGGGGGGGGGGGGCACCAACAAAAAAATTGGGTCACTTAATGAGCACGCGAATCGCGCTTAGTTGCCAGGTATACTGACCTATAAGTAATAGTGACATTTTAAGGACAGTGCCATTAAAGCGGATATGTATCTCACTGATCATATAATGCGCGCGCGAAGCGCGAGCTGAAATTTTTTTATATTCAGAACTAAAAAGGGACATTATAAGCAAATTTTTGTAATCATGATACATACCTGTCTTGCTAAACAAACAGTATATACATGTCTCACCATAATCATCTAATGCGAGTGCCAAGCTTGCGTATGCTGATTTCGTTAGAATTACATCTAAACACATGAGGCACTTTTTGTAGTCGTTGTAATCATGATTATCATACGCATCTCACTAATCAAATATTGCGAGCGCGAGCTGAAAATTTAGGAGATTCAGACCTTAAGAGAAGCATTCTAAGATTTGTTTGCTGGAATTCACGAAGACCATACATATTTCACTAATCAAATGATGCGAGCGCGAAGCGCGAGCTGAAATTTTTGTATATTTTGACCCTGAACAGGGCTATTTTAAGGGCTATTTTTTTAAGGAATCCATTAAGAGTACACATATCTCACCATAGTCATCTAATGCGAGTGCCAAGTGCATGCTGATGTTACTAGAATTACATCTAAACACATGAAGCACTTTTTGTAGTCATTGTAATCATGATTATTATACGCATCTCACTAATCAAATATTGCGAGCGCGAAGCGCGAGCTGGAAATTTACTTAATTCAGAACTAAAGAGGGGAATTCTAATGCTTGTTGGTAGGAATTCACGAAGACCATGCGTATTTCGCTAACCAAATGATGCGAGCGCGAAGCGCAAGCTGAAAATGTTTGATTTCCAGATTAAAAAAAGTTACATTTTAAGGACTGATTTTAGGAATTCATGAAGAGCAGACATATCTCAGCTATCCAGTAATGCGATCGTAAGCACGGACAGGAAGTGTTTTATATTAAGACCTTAAAATGGGGCAACCACTTTAAGTAGTCATGAAAAAGAAGCATATGTAACTACATAAAACAATAATAATTCGAAGTGCGAGGAAATATATTTGGTGTATATTGACTTGAAAACGGGAGGTTTTAGTACAACGGGATTATATATCTCGTTAAACAGCCGATGCGAGCGCCAGGAACAATGAAGACATAGGCCCTGAGCAAATTATGTTTCATAAAGTTATGATTTTTTAAAAGTAATATAACATAACATAATCATAATATAACATTATAATGAACAATAATTTCTTATTTCCCACTACGTTTCTTTCCCTTTCTCCCTCTTTTTCTCCTTTTCCCCGTTTTTTTTTTGCCAGCCGATTGGGGGGGGGGGGGGGCACGTGCCCCCCCATGCCCCCCGTAGTTACGCCACTGATGGGTGGGACAACAGTAAGCACAGTGTTAGATGAATCACACAAAATGTCTCCAGACAAAATCAGGAAAATAATCAAAGTCCATTCATGATCATGTTACAAAAGATCTCAAAAAGTCTCCAAGAGACCTATATTAAAAATATGTAGCACAATTACATGATGACCGATGTATCAAACAGGTCCAAGGAAGAAAACTAGAAGAGCACACAGAGAGCCATGATAGCCGCCACTTTCAAAAACTTTGAAAATTGAAATTCCATGCATGAGTGAGCGTGAATTGCAATCTTTAGTGCAGCATTTCATTTTAACTTTACAATGTGGGTCTCAGCAGTGTGTTCATTAGAGTCAGGAGAATAGGGATAAGAAACGACTTCAGTGGGTGAAGTAAGCTGATGGGAAAAGGGTCAACAGAACGTTTAGCCTCCCTCCTACAGGTCCGTCCCTCCTCCTCCTCCTCCTCCTGTTGAGATTGAGACTGATTGCCATTACATGTACGCATTAAGTGCAGAGCGGACTGTCAATTTGATAAATAAATTCTGAAAATTAGGTCATCAACGTTTACCTATCAACCATTCAATCAACAATCTGTGAGTAAATCATATCAATCAATGTGATCAATCAAATATTCACCTTTTCAATAGATCATTTCATAAATTATCATATTTAGTCAAGTTCTTAATAATAATACCCGTCAACCATATTAAGTCACTTGGCATTTAAGTTTTCAATACCGTCCAGGAGAAAGAAAGGGGGTGGAGGGCGGGAGTGAGTACATGACATGTTATTACCATCACATTACTCTGACTCTCACAAGCGCACTTGCTAAGATCCACACAATAAGCTAAAAATGCTACACTTAAATTATAAATCCTGTTTACTCATGCATTAGGTTTCAATTTAGTAACCCATGAAATTTATTTAAGAAACCAAAAATGATCTCAATTCATCAGTAATTTAGTATAACTCTCTTAACTTTGCAAGTTTCAAAGTAATCACCTCTAAAAATCTGGAAGGCTAATTCCTGCTCACCCTAGCAAAGGCTAGTCTCTTAATGGATGGAGTGAAAGGGGTATAGAGAGAGAGGGGGGGGGGGGGGGAGTGTTCTGTTGACCCATAACCCGTCAACCTACTTCCACCACCAAATACATTACTAATATCCATTTGAAAAAGTGAAAAATTGTATTTCATGTTCACTCATGCATTAAATTTCAATTTAATAATTCGTGAAATTTGTTCTAAAAACCTAAATTGATAATGCTTGGTCATTGATTTATCAAAACACCCTCAACTTTGCAAGTTCCAAGGAAATCGCATCTCAAAAGCCGAAAGAAACTGGAAGGCTAATTCCTGCCCACCCTAATTTTCATACCCTTTTTTTCAGTGGGCAGTGCTCGCTCAAGCATGAATAGTTTTCAAACTTATTGGTGTCATTTGAAAGTTGACTTTATTGGCTTCCATATATGTAAGTGTTTTCCCCAAAAGTGATATATTTTTTTATTTGCCAGCCATTTCAAAAGTGTACAGTTTTTTTTGGGGACGCACTGTATATATCATTCCAGTATGTCCTTTACCTTCATGACCTTGTATGAATATGTGTTATATCTCTGCTACAAGTGGCTCGGCCAAATGTCTCTAACGCAATGGTGATGACAATGTTCGTAACGCCCTTTTTTCAATGAATTGTGAAAAAAACCCAATTATTTGCAACAAAACATTGGAACCAAAATACACCGTGCTATAAAAACGTGTATACGGAGATTGCATTCCAAGGACGGTGGAAGTAAAAAAAGTTAGTAGAACAGTGTATTTTTCAGAATTTTTTTTATATCCTTCCAAAATGAGATGTCAAAATAGGCCTAATCATATCATAAAATTATCACATGAGAAGCATAATGGTGACAGATTTTTCTTTGTCAGAAGGAATACATGCACAATATACTGACTGTTACGGCAATGTCTTCTGAAGAACCCCCCCCCCCTTTTTTTTTCTTTGGGTGAAATATTTCTTTCCGGGATTGGACTTTTTTCTCTCCTCGTTAAATCTTGTTGAAGTAACCCTTCCTGAATACTTTTCAATTTCTATCACTATTTTCCTTTTTTCATCCTTGGGTATTATTTCCTATGGAATTGCCCATAAGATCATCATGTTTCATTGCTGACACATATTATAGGCCCCATTATCAAAGGGATACAGCCTGTAAGCCCTATATGCTTGAGTGGAATATCAAATATTAAGAAGGTAATACAGGTCCTATCAAAGGGCTAGCCCATCTAAATAAAATATTTATTTGTTATTAAAATCCACCAAAGAAAATACCGAAAATTTTTATCACACTAGGTTGAAAATGAAAGGGTTAAGATAATTAAGATTCGCGTAATTTCTCAAAATATTCTATGCACATCCTAATCAATGACGTCATCCACTCAATATTTCTTTTGTATTTTTCATCCAATATATTTAGTATGATTTTTTATTTTTTTAAATAAATTTCTCCTACATTAGCCTACATAGCGCATAATTTGTCTGTGTATATATTAAAGCAAAAAAAATTAAATTCATTACTTGCTTGTTCGCTTTTTCTTTATCAAGATGCAAGAGGGTGTGATATCGTCGAGCTGTCATATTCATAAGGACACTCATAGAACTGTTTCTGAAGAAACTTGTAACTTTTTTTCGATATTATTCCATATGACGATATTTCAAGTATTTTGATTGTCTGATTTGGATCTATGCATTCAACTCATATTATTTGTAGCCCGGACTACCCATTTAATTGTCCTTTTTACACTGCGGCTTGCAGTGGCGTACCTAGGATTTTCCACAGGGGGGCAAAATCGGCCGCCAAAAAATTTGACAAGCAAAAAAAAAAAAGGTCTTCAATAAAAAAATGAACGTTTTCGCACCAGATAAAAATTGACAAGCAAAAAAAAAAAAAAAAAAAAAAAAAAGGTCTTCAAGCTCATCGGGGGGGGGGGGGGGCAATAAAGGTCTTCAAGCTCGTCAGGGGGGGGGGCAAAACAGGTATTTTAAGCTCGTCAGGGGGGGGCAGGTATATGTCTTTTGTATGGGTTGTGGCTCGTCAGGGGGGGCCCCCTGCCCCCCCTCCGTAGGTACGCTAGAGGCGGCTTGTAAAAGTCGACTACACTAAAAACCCCACCTGTCCTACCCCGTCCAGTCGCCGCCACTTTCCATCCTTGAGATCCCAAAGTGTGTCGTAAATTGTCTCTTACTATTCAGACCCAAGGCCAGAATGAATTTGGCGCTGATTTTTTTTATTAAGGTGAGGGCCGAAATTTCGCACCCTCATTCATTGATTTGGAGCGATATTTTAGCATAATAGCTCCATGATTCTTGTATGGTTTTGAACGATTCCAGGATTGCAAACATTAAGCTTTTTCCAGCTAGAGTAATTTCGAGTACACTAATAACAACTATATTCTTACATTCATATTTACCAGCGCCAGACACATAAAGAACTTCAGAATGAAGTGTGGGGGGTAGAGATAATTCTGTGTTTGCGTTCATACTATCAAAACATGTCATACAATCCTACAATCCAAGAACATGCAAAACATAGGTATTAATTTCTTGACAAGTTTTGATAATATCAAAATGATATAATAATAAAGTGAGGTGAAATAATGTGATTTCGCTTCAAGTGTTAACATAATATTATAATGCCTTGGACGGTTGGTAATGATTTCTGGCAAACCCATAAAAATTATCCAAGAATGCCTTCTTATATGACAACTAAACATAGTTTCCATTGTGATTTTTTTTATCTACATTTGCCCACTCACAGTAAAACAAGTTCATTATGTGAGGATTATTTCTTCTAAATTTGGAAAGAGCTAGATAATAATAATGATATGATAATTAGAAAATGGAATTAACATGGCGTTTTATAATAGGTGTATTATCCTGTCAAACCTGCTCGTGTTGCATTATGAGGGCTTCTCAGGGATGAAATCCCCTTATCATGTCTCTCAACCGTGGACAAGGGGACGCTCATTGTCATAATTTTTATGATTTTATCTCGTTAAAGTATGAAACGACAGAAAATGTGAATGTATTTATAATATTCGTTGTGATATAAATGGAACTAAAATGACCGACTTTAAAGGACTGAAGTGTTAGCTTGCATAATTTTAGGAAACTTGTCATTGCTATGTCATTTTAATAATACAGTCGCCCAATCCTTCCCGCTCTATTTCTTATTTATTTTCTGTAGGCCTACTGAGGAATCACATCAATAAGACAGCGTTGTTATATAACGACTTAGTTTAAGTTTAACAATATTCTAAAGATTTAAATGAAATCATTTCGTAACAGATATCACAACATCATCAATCAGACGTAAAGACATTAGGAGTGTAATATTGCATTAATGTTATCAAAACATTATTTAGAAGGGATTTAAAACCAACAGAATTAAATCTAACAAAACCTCGGGTTTTAGCTGGGAGTTGGAATCAACTGCACTGTCTAAATGTAGGCCTAAACATGTGCATTGTAAAGCATCATACATTCATAAATTCTTTCTAATAAAGAAGACATGATTCTACTTAAAAGACATTTGTATGATAGAATTATAATCGATATAATACAATCAAGTACACTCTAAAAAATGAAGTGCTGATTTAGCAATACCAAAGGCCTTGTATAGTGACTGCTCTTTAAGAGCTGATTTTCTAGTTCAAATTTAAATAACCAAATCAACACTTAAAGTGCAGTCACTATACAAGCCCATTAAGTGCTAAGTTAGCACTTCGTTTTTTTAGAGTGTATAAAGGCATTTCATCATTTAATTTAGACTAAAATAAGTCATATGTAGTGACACTTTAATAAAGGTCAAAAGTATTTATTAAAAAAGATACACATTCGAAGGCTAAAATGAAAATCGGTGAACTGATGATACTACAGACAGTCATGACAGTATTGAATGTGCGGAATATATCTTATTCCTTTACTATCTTACAGGTATTTTCTTAGATCAGGTACAGGAATAATAAGCTTCTCCATAAGAACTACTCTGTTACAGTCATCCACTTCTCGAATGTTTTATATCTTTTTACATATATGTATGTCCCTACATGCCCTAGTTGGTAACTGCTTTGTTAACTTGTAGTTAATTTGTAAGTTTTCTTGTGTTATGAATAAAGGCCTACACTCTTAACAACTGGCCGCGCACACACACCCACACGCACACACCCAAACATAAAATATGATAACTGATCCACTTACCAGATATGATTTCCTTTGGCAGGATATCTCACTGCGTTTGCCTCTTTTGGCAGGAACGTGGTTATCCATATAGATTCAGTAGTAAGAATGATCGAGCTTAACTCACGGCGTCGCGGATCACTTACATGACTTAACTGATCATTGCAGGGCAGTACTGGGCAGAGGGACGGATCGAAAGGAGTGGATGGGCGTGCACTATTTTTAACGTGTGTGGTTGGTCAGAAGCCAATCACATTGCTTTGGTTCTATCCTGTGTTTGAATTACGGTCTACTGAGGTGAAAGTGTCCTTGACTTTTAAAGGCCAAGCCTATGACCAGTAGGTCTAATACCAATTTTTTTTTTATGAAGTGATTTGTTTTTATTTTAACCAACTGGTTATCATTATGGTGAGTGGACGAATTGACAATAAGACAATGTGGATAGTGGACATGCTGATGGTACACCGATAGTAGACGAGTTGGCAGTTGGAAGAATTGACTTTAGACCAATTGAAAATAAACAACTATAATTTTCAATGCAAAACTTTTATCTATCCGAAGAAAGCAAATGAGAAAAACATAGTTTGTTCTTACAAGAACATACGAAAAAACACCGGAATGTACGGTATAGGCCTAAATATACCGTTATGTTAATTCCTTGGTCAACTCGGTATATATATTTATGCATACATACATACATTGTAGATACATTGATGTATATATATATATATATATATATATATATATATATATATATATATATATATATGTATATATTGTAAAGAAATGGATGAAGAGAACAATGGTAGGCGTAGCTTAAATCAAGGTTCCCCAGAGCTATCTACCCTTTGGAAAAATTGGTGATGCCGAAAAAATGTATCCGCCGGGAATCGAACCCGGGCCCCCAGCTTTGAACGCCGGTGCCTTAACCACTAGACCACAGAGACGGGTAAGTGGCTAGGGCGACTCCGATCCGATTGACCGTCAGATAGACAGATTTTCGATACTACACCAATTATAATTTCCTTTGTCGGGTGAAGGTGGGTTTTGAACAATGACAAGCCGCCATGCCTCAGCTGGATCAAAGCTATTGCTTTGATACAGTACACGTATGGGAGAAAGTATACAAATGTGTAAAGTTATACATGTACAACAGCATTGGCAACTCTTTTTTTATTTAAATATTGTAAAGAAATGGATGAAGAGAACAATGGTATATTATATATATATATATGTATATATATATATATATATCCACTGTTTCAATATTATGAAAATCCTTTGTGGCATCCAAGTTTGATGAAATGTTTTATACCTGTTTAAACTCTCTTTCTGTACTCCCGGCCGGAAATGATATGATTTGAATAGACAGAGAGAAATCAGGCAAGCCAAAAAAAAAATATTTCATCGACATCAAATGAATACTATTTGGAAAAACAGCTCTATGCGTGACCTTATCAATATGCAATGAGCAACCCAATGATGTCATATATATATTTATACTATTTAATTACTGAATTTCTCCTTCTGAATTTAAAAGATAGGTTACTAGTAACTGCCGATTTAATGAGTAAGATTATCAATGTTATTTAACCTTAATTTACCCGAGGAATGCAAATTAAAAAAATCATGGTTAGTTATTCTATGAACATAAGAAAGAGAAAGTGGGATGTAAAATTCGTTAGCATTCATCAAATTTTGAGGACTTTTTGTTTGTTTTGATGTTCTGATTTATCATATCTGGTCTGCATTCAAATCATACTACATTCGGCACGGAGTACCGCTTTAAAGCTCTGATTGTACCAAGAGACCACTAGATGAATTTGTTTATCCACGAAAAATGAATCATATACCCCATCATATCTGCCCTTTTCAAAAATCTTTTTAAGAGGGTCTTCTTCGATTTGTGAAAAAAATATTGCCATTTCGCGTCTACCCTAGCACAACAGAAAAGCTTGCTCCATTATTTTGAACGGATGACTATCAAATGAAATGGAATTTTTGCCTTTGACAAGAGCTTGTGACACCTATAACTGACTATTTCTGTTTCTATCAAAAACCCGGATTTAAATCTAATATCGGCCCTCAATTTGTTGAGCCTTTTCAATTATCTCAACTGTGTTACTTTCTTGAATGATAGTAATTATGATTATGATAACAACAATAATGATAATGAAATTAATAATGATGATTATGATAACAACAATGATGATGATAATATTAATAGTGATAACACTATCAATAACAGCAACAAGAATAACGATTATATTTATCAATATGAGCTTTTGTATTGCGCCTTCATACATCATGAAATATTTCGATTAAAAATAAATCAGTAGCAGGAGATGGATTGATATTGTAAGTGAGAAAATGCTCGAAAATATGACGAACCAAAAATATATTAATCATAATCATATTATGAGCAGAATGGAAGAATACGAATTATCAAAGTATCAATGAAGTATAATAAAAAAAAAAGAACATCAAACAAACCAGTACTATAATGAATAATTAAGAAGAAAAACAATAATGGTGAAAATGAAAAATTATTGCAAAGCGGAGAACAAATTAAATGCAAAATAGGGATACTAGTTCTGGAAAGGCCAGCTGAGTTGAACCTGTACTAAAAGCAATAGATGAAATATTGATGCGAAATTGCCCCTTGGAATTCTGATATTACTTTTAGAAACGGCCCCTTCTCAGACATGCCAGTGAAATGTTTTAAATTATATGCCACCTAACTAGCCAGGGTCATCGATATACAAAATTATCGAAAGATTGTTAAATTGTTTGAATTTACAGCCCCTACCTACTGACAGATTTAGAGTTTGGTCAGATGGATGAATGCGGGAATGACAAAAGTCATACAGCAACCAAGCTGGTGGACCTCTCCCGCTCTCCGATCAGACACAAGTACAGGAGTTGGTCATACTGTCAAGACGCGATTAAACAAAACAATTAATTACAAATTACAAATAAAATTAAAAGAGACCTGCATTCAGCAAAACTATCAGTAATGGAAAATGAAGAAAGAGTGATTTGCTTATGCCGAGAGTGTAAAAGAGAAAGATATGTAAGCCAAAGAACGGCAAGGCGACATTCCTCACTAAAACGCAAAATCGATGATGATCAAGGAGAAGTACCCAATCGCCCATCTTTGGAAAGTAACATCTTCAATGGATCTGATCACACGTTGAAGCAGGCGATTGCGATGGTGATGAAAATTTATTCGGATTTTCCACAGGTAAGTACTTACCACGGGGAGCTATTATTCCCCTACCTCAATATTTTGGCTATATCTGAAGTGAGAAATTCTTGAGCTGCGCCGATCTTAGAATTTTAATACTTTCAAGTCTCGAGGAACTTTCGAGATCAAATTGTGACTCCTGCAGTTTTTTGTTACAAATTAGCTAGGCCTATGTCAGATAGCTCAAATAGCTATAAAAAAAAAAAGAAAGTGGTATCATGTTCAAAGTCAGGAATTGGAAATGAAATTTCAGTTGAAATTCACAAATGAATTATTACTATGTCTACTTGGTGTCGAAAATCTGTCTATCTGACGGTCAATTGGATCGGGGTCGCCCTAGTCACTAACCCGTCTCTGTGGTCTAGTGGTTAAGGCACCGGCGTTCAATTATGGTTGTGTAGTAAGAGGAGGAAGTTCATGTTGGTGTGACTGTAAGGGGAGCACATGTGTGCTCTTCTAGTTTTCTTCCTTGGACTTGTTTGATACTTCGGTCATCATGTAATTGTGCTACATATTTTTATACAGGTCTCTTGGAGACTTTTGGAGATCTTTTTGTAACATGATCGTGAATGGACTTTGATTATTTTCCTGATTTTGTCTGGATATATTTAGTGTGATTCATCTAGCACTGTGCTCACTGTTGTCCCACCCATAGTACTTTCTGGGAGTATAATGTGATTCACTTTCACATTCAGGTCACTTTCCTCTTCTGTATTTCTTTGGAGCGCTACCTTCTCAAACTCTCTTTTATTGCTGCCACCTGTCAACTATCTGTCAGCCGGTCAGGGCTCTGTACATCAATCACTTCTAGTCTCTCTTCAGAACAGTCTTTGTATTGTCCCATTATATCCATGACATTTTTAATATTGAAATTGTCTGTATATCTGCTGCTGTCTCATCGTCGTCATGGAGCTGATCCGTATCCAGTCTCGTGGAGGAGAATCTATAGATGAGCAGGACAGACGGGAGGACAGATGAAAGCTGGAGGGGAGAAGTCTGGCTGCAAGGGGTGCCATAGGATCGAGGCTGAAGTAGACGACACTGAGTGAGGGACTCTATGACTGAAGAATAGGAACTTTTATGCAGTATTGTAGTTTGTAGCATCGTAGTTAAGTTTACATCTTTAATCGAGTTTCTTTTTATCCATGTTTAATTGTCTTTGTATTTTGTTTCTTTTTGTTAAACACTGTTTGTTGGTGTGGGACTACACTGAGATGAATGTATTGGTACTTTATTTTTTAATTTCTATAATATGTTCTCATAATGTCAACACAATTTCTCAGTATGTTAGTCTTCCAGCGATAAAGCGTTTAAAATATTTCCGTTCGCCTATTTTGTACTATCATAACTCTGTAGCAACCTTTCAAGCCGAATTATGTCAACCTAGTAACCATTTTTGTTATCTTTTGTTATTATCTGGGGATGTGGAAACAAATCCTGGTCCAAATGATAAATTTCCATGTAGATGTCAAAAGCCTGTAAAGAAAAACCAAACGGGCCTCCTGTGTTCTACTTGTAATAAGTGGCACCATTCCAAATGTGAAGGCATAAGTGAACAGGAGTACACAAGATTATATTACAACCCTAATATATGTTGGACTTGTTTAACATGCTCTTTACGGCCTTTTTGTGATTCCTTATTCTTGCACCCCATTCAAACAAATGTTGGTCATACCGAACCGCTTTTGCCTCCCACTGAACATGTAAATAATACCCCACCTTCTGATAAAACAACAGTGTATAAGTCCTTTGAAGGAAAGTTTGAGACAAAAGGGTTGCATTTCATTGATTTAAACGTGAGATCAATATTGAATAAGATATCCGAACTTCGGCTTCTTTTTTCTAAACGTAAAATAGCTATTATTGCCATCACTGAAACATGGTTAAACTCATCTGTAAATGATGAAGAAGTATGTATAGATGGATACTGTATATTACGTAAAGATCGTGAATGTGGGCTAGGTGGTGGTGTTTGTCTCTACATAAGAAACGACATTGCATTTAATATAAGAGAAGACTTGACTTCAAGAAATATTGAATCATTGTGGATCGATATTCTATTGCCTCGGACAAAGTCCATTACACTGGGTGCTCTTTATAGACCCCCTAAAGATAATACATTCATTGAATCACTCTCTGACACTTTAGAGAAATTTAAAAAGATGAGGAAATTATAGTCTTAGGGGACATGAATATTTGCCTTTCGAAAAAGTCTCCTTTATCCCAGAAATATGAGAATATAATTAATCTAAGTGGTTTAAGCCAACTTGTAAAGCTGCCCACACGTACAACTCAGACATCTTCATCCCTGATAGATCACATATTATGTAGTAAAGTAGAGCATATTAGTCAAAGTGGTGTTATTGACCTAGGTATAAGTGATCATTTATTAATTTATTGTTCAAGAAAGATTGTTAGGCCCGTATTTGGGCACCACAGAACTGTATCCATCAGGAGATTAAAAGGTTATAATGTAGATGATTTCAACTTAAAGTTATCCCGATCAGACTGGTCCAAGGTAACTGAATGTAACGATGTAAATATGGCTTGGGCAAATTTTAAATCTATATTTTTATCAATTATAGATATAAGCGCACCTCTAAAAGAGGTAAGAATTAAGCAATCAACTGAAAAATGGATGAACCATGAAATTATTGTTTTAATCAAAGAGAGAAATGTAGCTTATAAAAGTATGAAAAGGAATACTGGCAATTTAGACCTTGAAAGAAAATATAAAGTTTTAAGGAATTTAGTAAAAAGTGCCAAAAACGAATACTTTCAAGAACAAATCGAAGAAAACAAACATGACTCTAGAAAATTGTGGAAGAATTTGAAAGGTTTAGGTCTAAAAAGTAAAGGGAAATCTGATCAAAAAACGGTTATCAATCATGTCAATGTACAAGGTGAATTAAGTCATGATAAGGCTAAAATTGCAAATGGGTTTAATCGTTACTTTACGACTGTGGCCGACAAGCTAGTTTGTAAATTACCAGTAAATACAAACAAATGTCATGCAGAAAGTGACCAATTTCAAAAGTTTTATGAAGAAAAGGGTATTTCAAAAGGTAGTTTTCATTTTTCCCCTGTTACAGAAAAATTTGTTTTAGGTGAACTAAATAAGTTGAAAATATCAAAAAGTACTGGTCTAGATATGATACCTGCAAGATTTTTAAAAGATGGGCAAGAAATTTGTACAAACCTTTGAATTATGTTATCAATTTATTTCTTATGTCTTCTACCTTTCCTGATGATATGAAATTTGCAAAAGTTACCCCGCTACATAAAAAGAAAGATAAAACTGACGTTAGTAATTATAGGCCTATAAGTGTATTAAGTGTAGTGTCAAAAATCTTGGAAAAATCTGTTCATGCTCAAGTGGAGAAATACTTTCAAGAAACCAAGCTAATATATAAATTTCAGTCCGGCTTTCGTAACGGATATTCCACTGAAACTTGTTTAATACATTTAACAGATTTTATCAGGAACGAAATTTCACATGGGCGCATGGTTGGAATGGTTCTCCTAGACTTACAAAAAGCCTTTGATACTGTAAATCATAAAATACTTTTAAAGAAATTAGAAGTGATGGGTTTAGACTCTGCTTGTGTGACATGGTTTAGATCATATTTATCTAACCGTCATCAAGTAGTTACCATGCAGACGGTTCTTTCTGATTCACTGCCTATTAAATGCGGAGTCCCTCAAGGAAGAATTTTAGGCCCCATTCTTTTTATGTCTTACATCAATGATACTGTATGTGTACTTGTATTAACGAATCTAAATTAATTTGATATGCTGATGATAGTGTCCTGCTATATTCAGATACAAATCCCAAGATAATTGATAAAAAACTTAGTGCAGATCTGGCAAATTGCATTGAATGGATGTCTGACAACAAGCCTAGTTTACACGTTGGGAAAACAGAAAGCATTTTATTTTGTTCGAAACGAAAGTTAAGATATACACACGATTTCAAGGTTTCATATAATAATCAGGTAATTGACAGAAAAGATTCAGTGAAATATTTGGGAATTAATTTAACAAGTAACCTATCATGGACGGGTTTGGTAGACTCAATCGTCAAAAAGGCAAATTCACGCTTGAAATTTTTGTATAGATATCAAACCTGTTTGAATATGAAGTCTAGACGTATTTTATGCTTTGCTTTAATACAATGTCTATTCGACTATGCTAATGCGGCTTGGTTCGGTAGTCTGGGTGTTTAATACGGATAAGAAAAAGCTAAGAATAATTCAAAATAAAATTGTGAGATACATAAATGTTTTAGGACCAAGAGCACATGTCGGATGTAAAGAACTTGAAAATGCAGGATTACTTCATGTAGATCACAGATCACAACAATTAGTATTACACCACGTGCATAAAATATTCTATTCGGATACATTAGATCATTATATAGCAAATAATTTCACCCGTGTATCAAATATCCATAGGTACGGTACTCGAAATAGTAATTTTAATTTTGTATTACCAAAACGTGAAGGACATATAGGGAACACTTTTTATTTTAATGGCATCCAATCTTGGAATGCTCTTCCCAATCAAGTAAAAGCAGTTAAAATATTTTCTCAATTTAAGAGTGCATTAAAGAAGCACCTAAAACTGGAAGCTACCCGAGAGCAATATAACCAGTAAAAATCAAACATTTTGTACAGTTGGTTTCTAGTATTGTAGATAATGTAGGGTATGTTGAAATATAATCTTGTTTCATATATTAGGAGGATTGTTGTTTGCTTCAGATGTTTGCATATTATTTGACTGATGGATATGTATGTATGTATTTCATTATTATTGTTTTAAAACCATATTCCAGTACTTGTCGTAGTTTATACTTTTTGTTACAATATGATAATGTTTTATACTAACTATAGGACCCCATTGGAAATAAGCCTTTCGGCTTTCATTTGCTATCCTGTCAAGGTATTCTTCAATTTTATTGTAATCTCCTGTGATATTCTTGACGAATAAAATCAATCAATCAATCAAAGCTGGGGGCCCGGGTTCGATTCCCGGCAGAGACACTTTTTCGGCATCACCAATTTTTCCAAAGGGTAGATAGCTCTGGGGAACCTTGATTTAAGCTACGCCTACCATGAAATATTTCTTCCTTTATTTAGTATCATTTAATTGTATAAAGGGTTTCACTTAATGGTCATTAATTGAGATAGATATAATAATTACAGCATTTGTTAATCATTCAAACAAAAACGATGAGAAAGTAAGAAAATTTAATTGACTGCAGATGGAAGGCGACAGATATAACTTTTAGATATAAAAAGAGTAAAACATTTTCAAGATAATTTTGAAAACATGTTCATTATTGTATAAGCCCTGATCTTTATTTTGTTAAACGTTTTTCTTTTATCATACATATAGGTGAGTCAAGCAGCAATTACCTCGTTTCTTCAAGTTCTCAAGGAACTTTTCCCAGCAGGAAATCTAGTTCCCGAGTCTTACCGAGCTGCGCACACGATGATCAAGAGTCAGCTTACTCCTGTTCAAGAGTTTCATGTCTGTCCCAACGACCACGATATTTTCACTGGCGAGCTTTCGAATGTCGAAAACTGCCCAACATGTGGTACTTGCAGATACAACAGTGATGGAACACCAGTCAAAAAGTTCCAATACTTGCCCCTGATACCAAGGCTCCAAAGGTGGAGTCTGGTGCCCAAACTAAGAGATCTTTTAAGTACACCCATCCCTGATCATGCTGGCGCAGCAAACATTATGGTGACCGATATAACGCAGTCTCAAATTTGGGATACCCTACTGCCGGGAGATGATAGTGATGGTTTTCAGCTAGGATTTGCCTTGAGTATAGACGGGATAGGACCATATAATGCCCAGCATGTAATTTGCCCATCTCAAATGGCATGATCTGCGCTGAAATATATAGATGTATGTGAATAAATTTGAATATAATCATTTTCATTTAAAGATTCATTTAATAGATATAGATGTATCCCGAAAAAGGGGTCTGCAATTCAAAAAAGTTAGTTTCGCACTTGCAATAATTGCATATTGAGATACATATTTGGTTTTTCAAAAACGTGTTTAAACTGTTTGGATTTTTCAGATCGAAATATCCCCCTTTTTCAGCTCGTGCTTCGCGGTAATTTAATTTTAATTAATTGTTAAGGATTTCCCGCTTTTGCCCTACATCGCTGAAAAAACAACAACTCGTTCTCCAAGCTCCTTCTTAATTAAAAAGCGCTTTTATTGTTAAGTTTATATGTCTGGTCATGGATGGAAATCCCAGGGGCAGGAGGACGTGTATCCCCCACTATAAAATGAGTGCACAAGAAAGGGGAAAGAAAAAAAATGAAAAGAAGGGAAAAAAGAGGAGAGAAGACGAGGAAACATAAGACTTTGTTTGTCAAATAATCTCTTCGTGTATAAAGTTCTCAAAATGTCCCTTTTCAAGTATGATTATCAAAACTATCAGCTCTCACATTTTATTGATGTGTTATGTATACATATATCAATTCTAACCACCTACTAAACAGTAGTTTCTTTTTTGTAATCCCTTACTCATGACATATTATCGACAATTTTGGCTAGCAATTTGCACTCGCACTATTTTTTTAAATAGAAAATTGGGCCGATCCTCTTCATAATTACTAAATTGCTTAAAATGTCACAGCTCAACGTTGTTGGGTCAAACACACTTTTCAACCCCGAGAGGATAATTATGTGTCCAACAAATATTCGGCATTTCTTTTTGGCATTTTTATTTATCCAGTGTGATGAAATTGTTTCCCCATTCTAAAAGATTTGCTGCTCCTTTTCTAACTTTAATTACTTACCAAGCATTGGGTAAAATACTGCCTCAAATTGTTTGGAAACATATAATTGCTCTCGTGATGGTTAAAATGCTACCCATTTTTTTAAAGAGTAATTGGCCCCAAATAGTAGGTGACATATGCCAATATATGCAAGACATAATTTGTGTAATACAAGAGCAAAGAGAGAAGTAGTTTACGTATTGAAATATGCATTATCTGAACCTATTCCCATTAATTTTCAGCAATAATTTATTGATGCTTGCCAGTTTATAAACCAAAATGATTTTGTCAATTCTATTTTGTTTATGAGATTTCCTTTAAATTCTATTTTGACAGAACACATACTCCATGACACCAGTATTACTTTCTATTCTGAACCTACCAGCTGAACTTCGCAATAAGTTTGGATTCCTATTCCTTTCAACCATCATACCAGGTAATCTATATACATAGTGTTTGAACAATTAACATGGTAAAGCGGCAAAGACCCATTTAGATATATTAAAACAAGCTGATATTTTTAGGTAAAGTCAACCCCAGGAAATTGTTGATTAGAATCAATAGAGAAAAGATAAGATATGAATTATGCTTTCACTAAGTATTTTGAGACACGACTGAAAGAGAATGAAATTATTTGGAAATCAGGATTACTCTTTTTATGGATATTTATCGGTTTATTGCCATTTCGTCTACTGCCTTTTCCCCCACTATCGCATGGTCTGACGTCATTTCGTCTACCATTAGTTAGTCAACTATCAACATAGTCCAATAACCATTTCGTCTAATAGCCAGTTGGTCTAATAGCCGTTTTCTTTATTATCATTTAATCTAATTGTATTTTTTTCAATTGGTCCAATATCCACTTTGTCCAATACGTTTATTACCTTTCGCGAGGATGCAGAGCGGGTACAGCGGACGTATAACGGATGATAACGGACATGGAACGTTTGTTGTTCGCATATGTTGCGGATTTAGATAGTACACGGCGGAAAGTTCATACGTTCTGAAAGTTTTATGCAGCCCAAATCTTTTTGCGCTGTTGAAATAATAGTGCATGATGGATAGAGCGTATGAAGCAGGTATGCAATAAGTACACAACGGATGCATAGCGTTTCCCAACGGATGGCAATATTTTTTCCCCGTTTTACATCCGCTTTGCATCCGTAAGCGCAGTGGGCCAGGACCTTTAGCTAGTTCTGTCCATTTCTGTAGTGGATGAAAACGGTTGGAAATTTTGCTCGTTTGCTGTGTCCTTTATGAATACGTTTTGCGTGCCTTGGTTAGTGGGACCTGACCTTTGATGGTAAAAATTATGGAGGGGCGACCTCGAAAGCACAGCTTGTATGATGCAGACCCCCTATAGGCAAACATAATAGTTGTGATCAACTCGAGAAAAAAAAACCTGAACAAGTCATAGAGCGATAAAGAAATTTTGGAGTTATACATCATACAAAAAGAGACAAAGAGATAATGAATAGCAGTTCTAACAAAGTTTATTTCCAAGTATACAAAGCTCAAACTGTGAGGCGTGAGCTTTATATCCCTGACGAAGGCGTGAGGTCTGCATCGAAAATTTAGAGTATACTTTGAAATAACTTAGTCACGTTTGTTGGAACTACAATGCATTACCTCTTTGTCTTTTTTTTTGGTCTCATTTGTGCCCAACACGCGGAATGTAATCGTGTAATGTAAATATTGATTTTTCATAGTCTGCACTCTATCTATACTTGATTATGTAGCCCTATCACTAATTAAATGTATTGTAAATCATATTCTCTTGACAATTTGCTACACCACCGATTCTGATAAATCTAAGTTCATCATGTTTATATGACTTTGTTTTACTCCAGGCAAAGCAGCTCCCAATGATATAAATCCTTATCTTCACCCACTCGTAGAAGAGCTGAAAGTCCTCGATGAGGGCATCCTCATCGATGACAAAGAAGCAACCACCCCGGCAACTACTCTGAAAGGGAGGTTAATGGTAGGAATCTACGATACCCCAGGAAGAGCAAAAGTCACAAAAGCCGTCGGAGGAAATTCCAAAAAAACATGCGTGTTGGCAGTGTGACCAAGAAGGTATGTAAAAGAAGAAATTTGTACTATTATCGCGAGGAAATATTTGTGAAAGGTCAACACATTTTTTCCATATTGTTCTTGTCACGTTCCGGAGATAAAACTAAAGGTTTTCTATTGCAGCAGAACTATGTGTTGACACCTACTTAATTCTTAATGAAACAGTTTTCTATTGCAGCAGAAATATGTGTTGACACCTACTTAATTCTTAATGAAAAAGTTTTCTATTGCAGCAGAAATATTTGTTGACATGCACCTACTTAATTCAATTGTGATTAAAATGAATAATAATGCTAAAAAAAATGGCTCTGCCGGGAATCGAACCCGGGCCCCAGCTTTGAACGCCGGTGCCTTAACCACTAGACCACAGAGACGGGATAGTGGCTAGGGCGACCCCGATCCGATTGACCGTCAGATTTTCGACACCATACCAATTATAATTTCCTTTGTCGGGTGAAGGTGACAAGCCGCCATGCCTATATATATATTGAAAACGAAAAAAATTGTAAAATTTTCACAATTTTCCATTGAGTTTCTTTGGCCATCTACTAATCGGCACCATTGCTTCAAAATGACAAACGTGGTGGACAGGACAACTCGCTTCTGGTTTTGCTTTCATTTCATTTATTTTTCAATGATCTTATTTTCTTGTTGCATTTTCTAAATGCAGCCCGAGTCTTTGTGACCCCCTGAATAATGTTATGAGCAATGTATTTTCTCACGAGACATAATGAGCTCGAGATAAACAGCAGTTGAATCCCAAAACCTGACATTTAAAGAAATGTGTCTTTTTAAACTCTCCTAACACTCTCATGTTCCACCAAATTTTGATGAAAATTTAATTTTGTGATTATCTATGTCTTGTTTTTCCCCTTTATTTTAATTGATTTGTCCTATGCATGGGTTTGCTTTAATAAACATGATTATTGCTCTCAATCACTAACATTTTTTTTTATTTATTTAGTTAAACCACATGTTGGTTTTTGCAGCGCAATTGCAAGGTATAATTATATTCATTCGTCAAAACTGTCGAAAGCGGAATCTACCCAGTTACCTTACCATTTTTACATTTTGAGCTCTCTTTTATCATTTGTATAATAATTATTTTTTTCTAATTACTCACGGATAGTTAATAATTGATTGATCAATGCATTCCAATATTTTAGCGTTACCAATTGTGAAGATATCTTTTTTTTAATTTTCAAATGAAAGGTAGTTGTAAAGAAGGTAATATCTCTGCTCACGGAGCACCAGTCTGCGAAGATGATAAAGGCCGAGGGAAAAAGAAGAAAAATTAGTAAGGAAGTTCCTGTCGTGCACCTTACGAAGGAAGAGCGTCGTGTTGCAGACACCCGCATTCTCAACATAAGAACTCCTAAGCACCTTGTCTTCAACCCCAAACCATTCTTCTCCTCTTATGTTTATATGAGGAGTGCAGACTATAGAAAGGTGAGGATAACCACTTTATGAAATCCATCGTCATTAATGATATAAAAAGAAATTGCCATATATGCATTTTTGTGATAATAATTTTCAGAATAACTTTATGTTGCAGTTTTCCATATTGGAATCTCCGTGCGTTTCTCTAATGAATTACATCCTTTTACTTAAAAAAAACATCTTTTACCATTGTAATGCCGAAAATTCGTTAACAAATCATAATTTCCTCCTATTAAAGCCTCTTCATTTACTATCTTTTACCAACATGACCAAAGCTTGCTACAGAGGGAATATTGAAGTACGCCTTGAGGGGAATGCTTGGTGAACGTCAACGCAAAACTTTATTTGCACTATGCGACAGCATTCGTGACTTGTGTTCCGGTAAATGTGACGACGAAACCATAGATGCAATGGACACTAAACTACAAGAAGTACTTGCAAGAGTGGAAAGAGATTTCCCCCGAGGCCTGCAGGTAAATGATGTAAAAAAATAATTTCAATGTTAATTGCAACGCAGATATTGCAACGTTTTGTGGAAGTTTGTTCACAATATAACGATGGGAAAATAATATATTTGATAGATTATGTAAAAAAAATATTTAAAAAAAGAACCATGGAATGGCGGTACATCCTCATTTGCGTACTGACCAGAATGTGCATAACTCTTGTGAAATTAATCGAAACTTAATTATGTCATAACTTTCTTTTTTGCTCCTGATTTTCTTTTTTGTATTGAATGTTCATTGTTATAGTAAATTGTTTGATTTTGTTCTCTATTTATTCGAATCATTTTATTCTATTGGGGTTGATTTGCCCCTTTACATAATGCGATATAATGAATTTCAATGATATTTTGGCGGGGAGGGATCGGTTTGTTTTGGAATATAGTAAGATCTGATGCAGCATTATGTTGCAAACTCTGAAAAGTGAGTGAATATAGTTAATTTTCTTACTGAGTTCTTTAAGCCACCCCCTAACCATGCTAACCCTTTACAACAAGGACGTGGCGTGTTCTGAACCAGAAGTCATTTGCCTTGTGTTTCAGTGAGTGATTCTACTATTGTGACGTTCCCTAAATTACAGGTGACTTTTGTTCACCGGGAGTTAATTTGGAATCAGGTACTTCTCATGATAAAAAATAGCAAGGCATACGACATTTATTAAACAATTCCCCGGGGGGTAAACATGATACTGCAAAATTTTAAATCGATGTTCCTAGATCTGGGTGTTGGCTCTGTTGATAGAGTGTCAGTCTCACAACCGGAAGGTCGGGAGTTCAAATCCCGGCTGCGTCAGACTATACACACGTATTTAAAGGCCTGGTCACACCGCCCGAGCGTCGTTGGAGCGATCGTGGAGCGGAGAGAAAAAAATCATCACCGCTCGCTACCGTTCACCATTTTCGATTTCGATTGTTTTTTTTTTCTCGATTTTTTCCCCAATATTGTGAGCGAAATTCGACCCTCTCTCCCTATATACCGCTCCACGACCGCTCGTCGATCTGGCATGGAACGGGGGCTGCCGGGCCCACGATCAATTTGGCAACATTAATTTTCGGAATATTTATATTCTCAGATGAATCAAATAAATATTTTTATAATTGTGATTATTATGATAATATATATTTTGATTATATGCATAAAGGGCCAGGATAGATATTTTTATGGTCTAGTTTTTTTCTGGGAGGGCTACAGTCCCCAAACCCCCTCCTATAACCGCGCCTGGTTCTAGGTATGTGTTGCTTAATATTCAATGAACAAACTGATGGTGTCATATCCCCTCTTGTTATATTTGTATTTTTTTTTCAATTTGGTTAAGTAATTTATTACACGAAATCGGGTTTATTCAAATTTTGTCATCCAAGAATTAAAAATATTGGATTTACATTTCATTATAATGGAGACGTATCACACTTATTTATAAGAAAATATGAAATGATTAAAATTTCATTTAAGAAAGAAGATAGTACGAACATGGCCTCATCAGCCCACCTCGATTAATATTGATGACGACACGTCGACGTGCAAATAACTGTGGGACAAAATATTGTTCATGTTTTTAATTCAATAACTTCGTTATCATTTATCCCATTTGATGAAAGTTTTAACATTTGCCTCCCTTAATTTGACTTGTTTATAATTATTTTCAACATGGAGTGCCCTTCTAATATCTAACACATCCAAAACAAATCCGACAATTTTATTCTTAATATACCGTCATTACTTTGCAGTTTGCAAATAAGATGTTATTCAATTCAGCTATTTTCCCTCCTCTGTTGGATTTTCTTTAGTATTCTTGATTGGTTTTACGTGTGAAGAAGATTCTGTCAGGATCAGAGGATCGGGCTTCTTTTTATTTTTTTGCATTACTCCATGTGCATCCATTTTAAAGAAGGTTTCAGCAGCATCTGTCTGCCTGTTACGATAATTTTGCATGGGAGCATCTATATTTTATTTTACTTGTTATGTTTCAAAAGGACGTGTAGATATGAATTAAAACAAAATCAATATGATATGAGCCTACATACTTTTAAAAATGCGAATGTGTCCATGATCACTTTTATGCTAGCATGACCATGATGGTATCCCACATTGCACCAAGTTCGCCCAAGAAAAACAGTTAAACCTTTCCCTTTAGAATATGTTGAAGGTTTACACGTTGGCATTTTCTGTTCTTTATTCACCAGACGATTTGTTTCCATCTGATGCATCACTTTCCCGATGCCCTTAGACAACTTGGTCCTACAGTGGGATGGTGGATGTACCCTTACGAGAGGATGTTGGGAAACATTTCTCAAGGGATCAGAAATCGCAAAACACCAGAAGCAAATGCAGTAGAGAACTATCGCGTAAGAATAAGACTTCATTTTCACTCATTTGATCTGTTAAATAAACATTGGGAAATAATAAGAATAATAAGATGTAATGTATGGGAAATATTTCCTATTTCATATTTTAATATAATATTGAAAATCATGCGTTTGATTTATTTATTATCTCTCGACCGTGAGAAAACAGTCTCCCCCCATATGAATCTTTTCAGATCCATTTAGTAATGTTGAATATTAATCATGAAGGGATGGAAAGGGGAAAGTATTATTTGTACTTGGAATTATGGTTCTTTATACTCAGTCGCTCATTTACCAAAAAATGCATTGAAAAGCGAGTGTATTCGTAATGAAAGGAGAGCGCTTGTGTAAATATTTTATTCATTTTTAATGGTTCGATAGTCCGAAGAAGTCCTTCACCTTGTTCACTACTTCTTGCGAAAAATGCCCGAAAAGAATAAAAAAGAAAGGATACTCTCTAACTCTCATGTATTTGTGTTTAGCTCCTAATATTAATTGCAAATGGTGTGATTACTTTATTAAATCAATTTTGAGATTTCTATTATCTGAAATGAATATAAGTGTGCAAGCAAGTTCAATATTTTGCGTTATATAGACACAGTGATGCCGAAATGTATTTCTGCCAGCCGATGATTTTATTATTGAAGTGTTAGGCCTAATCATTCAAATACATCTGAGGCATGAGTTTGTATAATAATTAAATTTGTGCACTTTGTGTATGCCCTTTCACTCAAAACTCTTTTGTCAGATTTCAGAATTCGTGAAGATTTGCGAAATGACAGGTGAAATGCCTCAGCTAACCGACTCATCCGCTCCACAAACACAAACAAAAATCGTCACCACGTCATCAAAGGAGGTGGTGAATACAACCACAGATTCTTCCGTAGTGTGCCTGGTAGAAGTAGGACGAAATAATGAGCACCAGACACACTTCGGACGAATAGAAGTCGTGTCGGGGGAGGAGGCGTATGTCGCTCGGTACGCAGACATCCGGCTAGACACAGAGACAGACCTGAGGTATGCGCCGCTACCCCAAACGAACAAAAGGAAATCGTGGGTTCGCCTCTCGGCAATACCACCGCCCCGGGGGGGCCACTTCCATTCACGAGTGGATACCATGCGCGACCATGAGGTCTCGAAAAGCACCCTAAACACGTAATTTCCATATTCTGAAAATGCACCCCTTAACAAGTATTGGCGTGTGAAACCCTACCCTTAACAAGTATTGGAAACAAAACGATACTCTTGGCAAATATTCCCTGAAATGAACCCCTAAACAAGTACAGGAAGGTTTTATTTTTACGGATCCTTCGGTCGTCGGCTTTACCTTATTTGGTTTAGTTCGACCCCACTCACCTCGCGCAAATCGGACTCTAAACACGAAGTGTTGGGGCAAAATGGACATCCTTTATAAAACATTTTGATTTTGTTTATCATTCCCGCAAATTTGACCCTAAACACGTAATTTTCCTAGCGAAATAGACACCCTTTTTTCATTATTTTTGTGTTTTTGACACCCTTATCACGTTACGTACGTAACGTGCCCTATCGTGAAAAGGACATCCTTATTACGTGTTTTTTTGGTCGCGCATGGTATCCACTCGTCAATGTAAGTGGCCCCCCCGGGACCACCGCCCATCATTACGGCGGTGGAAGAAGACAAAATATGGTTTTTGAACCCCAAATGTTAAGAGAATTTTTCTGTTCAACTTCTGGGGTTCTAAGACTATTCATTTCATGTGTTGCAATATCTTTCTAATCACATGCCATGTTGTCATTTCTGCAATCCCATTGTCTATTTTCTAAGACTAAGACTAAATTATGTTAAACAAATAAACAAATTTACAACAAAATGCTGAAAATTGCAATAACAAAATAAATGAAAGTGATATTTTGTGTGTTTTGCGCATCTTCATGAATATGCATTAACCAGGTTGGCTGATGATGTCACATACCCACTATCCCTATAAGGCTATATGATATCATGATTATCCTATTTTGAATGTCTATATGATATGTCTCTTTATGTTGAAATAAGTTATCTAGCTGTCCATTCATCTTTGTATTAGTTCGTGTATGATGAAAGTACGTTTTCCTATATTGAAATACAAAAGAATAAAATATTCGTGAAGACATCACTAGCACCCTTTCACCGGAATAATGCAAAGCGTAAAAATGCTATAACGTTGTTATTTCTAGTCCGATTTTGATCAAATTTTCAGTGTTTTTTTTGTTTGTCTGCTTTTTCTTTATTTCTTCAAACCATAAAATTGTCATCCTGGAGTACCTCTTTTCCTTTAAAATATCCATGTTTTCAATTATTATATTATTATTGGTATTTTTACTTTTCGTCTTCTTTTTCTTCAAAATACTTCTTGTTATGATGATGATGTCTATTATTATTATTATTATTTTCAATACTGCTTAATTTATTGATTTTATTTGTCAGGTAAAATATAGCAAGTACAAGAATAATGTGAAGTATACAAAAATACCTTGACAGGATAGTTTATGAAAGCCGTAATGGCTTATTTCCAATGGGGTCGTAACATAAGTAATTGATGACAAAGTACATTTATGAAAAACACCTATAAAAATCTACAAACTACATCCATTAAGTCTAAACCAATGAATTAACAAGATGAATTGTGAAACTTAATAAATAAAAAAATATGAAATAAGTGTGACATCAAAACCTTTATGCAATCAATGTTAGAAGTATTAAGAATAAAACTGTCTCTTTGCAATCCTACTTACAGGTTAATCCGGTTGATGTAATTTCAATTTGTGAAACTTGGTTAGACGATGACTTTAATTCTTGTGAGTTAGGGCTACCTGATAATTATTGTATTTTCCGTAATGATAGAACAAACACAAGAGGTGGAGGCGTTCTTATTTCTGTTCGATCACATCTCCTACCACAACGCCTACTGGATCTTGAATCACCTGATATCGAGATGGTCATATGTGAAATAACTCTAAAGAAGAAGATGAAATGGAATGTTTGCTCAGTCTATAGACCTCCCAATTCTATATGGTGGCCCTGAAGGGACATCGCATATAGACCAAATCGCGAATATTCACGACGAAATTCACGACGTCGCCAATTTCGTCGTGAATTTTGTCGTCAATTTGAATATTCACGACGAAATTCACGAAGTCGCCAATTTCGTCGCCAATTTGAATATTGACGACGAAATTCACGACGAAATTCACGACGAAATTCGCGACATCGTGAATTTCGTCGCGAATTATTCACGACGTCGTGAATTGTGTCGCCAATTTCGTCGTGAATCTTTTCCCCTAACAACCATGGTCCAATAACCATTTGGTCCAGTCGATCATCACTTCGTCTTATCATCAGTTTGCGTCTATGACCATTTCGTCTCATAACTACAGTAGTTGGTCTAATATCAATCTTATTTTCCTTAATTTTGCCCAATTAACACTTAGTTCAATTAGACCAAATGGCATATGGAATAAATAACAATTAATTGGACCACCTTGGTTATTAGACGAAATGGCAGTTAGACCATGTGGATAATGGACGAACTGATGGTAGACCAAATGATAGCAGACGAATACGCGAGTTGACATTAGACCAATTGAAAATAAACTATTGAAACGACAGAACGATGTCCACTGTTATCCATATGCATAGGCGGATCCATGGGTAGAGGGGCCGAGCCCCCCCCCCCCCCCCCCCTATTGGCGGAGCAAACAACATGAAAAGGGGGGAAAGAAAGAAATTAAAAAAGAGGGAAAATAGAGGAGAAAAAAAAGAAGAGGAGGAAGACGAGTGAAAAAAATAAGATGAGGGGAAGACGTGGAAATAAAAAGAATCTTTCATGTCACTATATCAAATTTCGCTCGCGCCGCATTGCCTGTTAGGTATTCCAGGGGCGGATCCAGCCTATTGTGTTTGTATAGGCCTCCATGCATGCATTGCCATATAATCATTCCATGTCATCATTTTCCAGTAGCAGACTTTTCCCTGGGTCAGCACATTCCATTCCATACCCTATCTCATTTGTTCCCATGGTTACCCCTCACCACCGTGTAGAGAGTTATATAATACCCTGGACCCTGCGCGTGGTACCACATGTTTCATATGTATGAATAAATCACTTGTTCTTTGACCAGCAGAGAGAGCAGTCATGTGTGTATAGTGTTTGTGACTACAGTGTTATAGTAATAGACTTGTTGAACACAACACATCCTTCGCCAAAAGGGGGGGGGGGGGCGAGATCATTTTTCAGCCATATTTTCCCCGATCGGCCGCTCGAAGATGATTTTTGGTTTCTGTGAAGGGGTAGTCTTCTTAGCTTTATTCTAATAAATCAACATAAATATATAATATCATAATCTTTATTTATATAATGTGAGCGCGAAGCGCGAGCTAATTCTTTTTGGAAACCTTATGTATTTTTCATAAAATTTTAACATTCTGGGCAATGTTTGTTTTCCTAAAAAAGATGTGTATGCAAATACATAATTACTACGAACGCGAAGCGCGAGCAGAAATGAAATGGTGGAAAAGTTACATGTTAAAGACTGCATGCAGTTAGTCATGAAGACGTTATATATTTTAAACATCAAATAATGCGAGCGCGATGCGCGAGCTGAATTTTTTTTTTACCTAAAAAATGAAAATTCTAAGGACTTTTTGTAACTTAAACAGAATAGGTATATAATAAACAATTGATGCGAGCGCGGAGCGCGAGCTAAAAACTTTTGACATTTTTACTTCCATGTCTTCCCTCATCTTATTTTATTCACTCGTCTCCTCCTCTTCCTTTTTTCTACTCTCTTTTCCCTCCTTTTTTTATTTCTTTCCTTTTTTTTTCTCCGCCAATAGGGGGGCGGGGGGGGGGGGGAGGGGGCGGCCCCTCGGCCCCCCTCCCCCTGGATCCGCCTATATGCATATGGATAGCAGTGGACATCGTTCTGTCGTTTAAATGGTTTATTTTCAATTGGTCTAATGCCAACTCGCGTATTCGTCTGCTATCATTTGGTCTACCATCAGTTCGTCCACTATCCACATGGTCTAACTGCCATTTCGTCTAATAACCAAGTTGTTCCAATTGCCATTTATTACATATGCCATTTGGTCTAATTGAACTAAGTGTTAATTGGGCGAAATTAAGGAAAATAAAATTGATATTAGACCAACTATATGAGACGAAATGGTCATAGACGAACTGGTGATAAGACGAAGTGATGATCGACTGGACCAAATGGTTATTGGACCATGGTTGTTAGGGGAAAAGTTAATGGACAGAATTGCATTAGACTAAATGAATGTAGACCCTGTTGTGAGTGGAGGAATTAGCAGCAGACGAATTGGTTTCAACCCGCATACCGCCCAGGCAAGCAAAACAAATTCACGACGAAATTGGCGACGAAATTCACGACGTCGTGAATTTCGTCTTGAATAATTCGCGACGAAATTGGCGACGAAATTCACGATGTCGCGAATTTCGTCGTGAATTTCGTCGTCAATATTCCAATTGGCGACGAAATTGGCGACGTCGTGAAAAATTCGCGACGAAATTGGCGACGAAATTCACGATGTCGTGAATTTCGTCGCCAATTTGGTCGTGAATATTCAAATTGACGACGAAATTCACCACGAAATTGGCGACGTCGTGAATTTCGTCGCCAATTTCGTCGTGAATATTCGCGATTTGGTCTATATGCGATGTCCCTTCAGGGCCACCATAGAGAAGAGGGGAGGGACAGAGAAGTGCAGAGTACATGACATAGAAAGAAAGCGGGCAGCAGGAGCAGGTACTTTGGCTAATTGTAATTTTAAGAAGAAAAAGGTAATAACAAATAATATACATATGAGCGCATATAATGCACATATACACAAAAGCCGAGTATAAATAATCAGTTGTTCAGCATTTAAACCTGTTTGCAACGAGTATTGCAAAATTGTCATTTTTTCAGTTTGCGATTAAAAATATTTATATTAGGGGATTCTTTAAAATCTTGAGGCAGAGAGTTCCAGCAGGCAGGCCCGGAAAGACAAATTAATTATTTGCAAATAAAGTTCTTGTTAAAGAAAGGTGATAATGTTGTCGTTGCCTTGTTGGATTAGAAGAGATATTTGTCACTTAATTTGAAAATGTAATTAAAAAAAAAATAACATGTCAGTATGTGATCTAAAGTGTGTTTGAAAAATTATTCTTAGAGTTTTTTTCTGGAGAAGTAATATTATATTTAGTTGTGTTTGTATTGCACATCCCTAGGCAATATGGTAGAATAAGGGTGTAGTACAATGTTAACAAAGTGCGAGAAGGGAGAAAATGTTTAAGATTATTAATAATTCCAATGTTTCTAGAAATTGCTTTACATTACTATTGATATGAGGCTTCCAGGATAATTTGTTGTCAAAAACATGAATAAGGACACCAAAGAATCTGGCAGTGGAAACATTATTAAAGGGATGGTCGGGGCAGGGACCCTCTCACGTCCCTGGTCCGGGCTGTAAGTATAAATAGAGTAGAATTCACTGAGTAAAATGCCGAGAATTTCATCAAAATCGGGTAACAATGTGGAAGAGCCGTGGTGTAGTGGTTCTGACTCTCGCCTTATAAACAGAGGGTCGTGTGATCGAATCCCACCGCGGTCTAGCGTTCTTTGGCAAGGCGTTAATCCACACTTTGCCCCTCTCGACCCAGGTGCTAAATGGGTACCCGGTAGGATGCGAAAGATATTGTTTGTTTGATTTTGTCAGTGCCATAATGTGGCTGCGACGAATGCAAGGAATGCTTCCCAATGACGGGGGTAATAATATGTTGTAACTCGCTTTGGGCCATTCGGGGGAAAAGCGCTTTATAAAAATTGGCAATTATTATTATTATTATTGTTATAAAATTGACTATTAAATAACAAAGTCATTGAATTTTAAAATTTAGAAATATTTTGTGAAACAGTCTTCATGAATATTCATTAGGTGGGCTGATGATGTCACATCTCCAATTGTTCTTTTATATGGAATTAGGTTTATTCAATTTTTGTCCTCCAAGAACTACAATTGGATTGACAACTGATTTAGTGCATTATATATTTATTGCTGCAAATTAGTTCATTATAAGGGAGACATATTATTCACACAAGTATGAAATAATGAAAAAAATATGATTTTATGTAAGAACATAAGAAAACGGAAAGTGGAAATGTGACATAATCAGCCCACCTAATGAATATTCATGACAACTGTGTTCACAAAATATTGCTAAACTTTAAAGGAGAATGAAACCCTTGAAACCAGCTGAATCCATATCAAAGAGAAAATCAAAGAAACATATTGTTGAAAGTTTGAGGAAGATTGAATGAATAATAAGAAAGTTATGAGCATTCGAATATTGAGATCACTAGTGCCATGTAGATCCTCCCAACGGCAATGCGACCAAGATCTGTGATATCACACACGTACAACTCCCTCATTACTTTAGTACTTATTTCACTTATATTCTCACTTTTATAGAGTCTATCACAAGGTGAGGTGTTCTCTTTATGAGATGACAAGTACAGAGGTTTCACAACATTATATCATTGATGAATCGTTTGTCATATGATTAGAATGAGCAAAAAGAGATGTTTTGGGGTATATTTTCAGTGTCCAAATGGGAGAGTTGTACGTGTGTGACATCACATATCTTGGTCGCATTGCCAATGGGAGGATCTCCATAGCATTAGTGATCTCGACATTCAAATGCTCATAACTCTTTTATTGCTAGTCCTATTTTACTCAAAGTTTTGTTGATCTTATTCTTTGATTTTTCTGCTTTCACAAAAGCTAACTTGCTCCAAGAGTTTCATTCTCCTTTAAACTTCAATAACAGTATTATTTGTTATCAGATTTTGAAGAAATTTCCGGTATTTTTCTCAGTTAATTCTACTCTATGTATTAAGAAATAAATATTTTGAGCCCGGACCATCCCAATTGGAGATGTGACATCATCAACCCACCTAATAAATATTCATGAGACTTTCACAAAATATTGCATAATTTTAAAATTCAATGACTTTGTTATTTGTTATCCGATTTTGATGAAATTCTCTGCATTTTACTTAGTGAATTCTACCTTTATTAAGATATACGTACTATCAGCCCGGACCATCCCTTTAACTGATATGAAGTATTTTTGTAAGAAAAAATAAAAGAATATTTCACCCGCTTCCACAAAATAATATGCCAGTATAAGAGCACATCGCTTACATTTACGCCAATGTATGCAAGGGTGTTTTGATTGGTTCATGATCAAAGTTATATTATCTAAAGGTCAATGGAATCATAAAGTGCATATGTGGAGTCGTTAAAAACACAAATATTAATAATAATACAAAACTTTTTTGCGGTCGTGGACTAAATTTTGCACAATATTATGTACCCGGCAACATGTAAATAATAAGAATCTGAAATGATTAAGATTCACAATATAAAAAAATGGATACAATACAAATCGAGATGAAATGAATTAGAAAATTATATCATGATTGACTGCAAAAGCGAGCGACTGCAGAAGAAATTTCGTTTTTAGAATGCAAAATTAGGCAAATGAAAACATTTTGACTGCATTAAATTAATTCGCGCGTTATTATTTTAACATTAATCAATTTATATCTTTTTATCAGTAAAATACATTTCTCTGCACAAGGTGTGTAATGATTATCTCTACTGAAATTGCTATTGGTAGTTTCTGGTGGGCAATGCTTGCATTGCCGACTTGGATGTGGATGTTATACATCCACGTTCTGCATATGCACATGTCCAGTCCTTCTGGCAGTGGTCAAGCCCCAAGCATGGAGCGAAATGGGTCAAGGTGTTTAACTAGTCTGCAGGCACAGACCCTGATTGGAACTTTGATCAATAAGTGTGCCTCCACGCAAAGACTAGCACATACAAAACTTGCTGTTCCAATACTGAGCGAGAGAGCCTTCAGTACACAAGGCATGAGTAGGCTGCACATTCAGACCCTTAACTCGAGTGAAGGGTTTGCCCAGCAGACTAGTGTTTAACCCCTAGCTCAAACTACACAGTCTGAAGAAGATGAAATGACTATTTGTATGCTGATCATGATTCATGGGCCCATGGTCAGACCATAAATAGCTCTATGGTCATAACATGGACCCCACATTGGACAAAATAAAGTTCAGGGGCCCGTAACACAAAGCTTAGCAATGATCGTAGAACGTTTTTCTACGATTGATTCCATTGACTACAATGTACGATCGATTGTGAAAATCAAGCGTACGATTAATTGCTAACCTTTGTGTTACGGGACCCTGATCTACAGGCGAATAAACACCTGTTCTTCATGACTTTCTCTATGGATATTGCCATCCTCCATAATGGTTCGGCCATCTGGCACAAACTTACAATAATGTGAACAATGTATGGATTAATATTTTCATTGAACAACCCATCATGCTTTCTCTCTCTCTCTTTCTCTCTCTCTCTCTATCATCTTTACACATGTATGCGTGTATTTTCTACTGTGAAACGATGGATATAACCCCGGGATATAACTCAATATTTCGCGCGTAATGTGACTGTCAGTGGTGGCGGGAACTTCCTCACTGGAAAACAACATGAGGGATAGTCATTTGCCAGGACTGTTCTGCTTTTCAGTTGATCAATAACACAATCCTCGACCTCTACGCCCGAAATGAAAACAGCCACACGATTTCCTACCCTCGAAAGAGGGGATAGCGCGATCGCTGGAGATGGCGCGCAGGGGAAAATAAAGCAAGGGGAGAGAAATAACAAGTACACCGACGTCTAGAATCTAGACTAGTAATGGCACCGAGGAGTACGCCGTTCTGATTGACAGGGTAAGTCGACCAATCGGAATCGAGAGCGAGGGAGACTGGGCTCAGTGGGCGGAATATCAGTGACGGGGAACTTGCCAAGATTCACTAGCTGGACTCATGTGACTATTCAGGGGGTGTGTGTATATATATGCGTGTTCTGGGGATGTAGTGTGTTATGTGATTGGTAGTCGTATCGTACCAAATAACAACAGTCCAGCAGACTATTCAGGGGGTGTGTGTATGCGTGTTCTGGGGATGTAGTGTGTTGTGTGATTGGTAGTCGTATCGTACCAAATAACAACAGTCCAGCAGGTGGACTACTATGCTCCCTGCCATGGGACGGGCAAGCGAGGAAAGGCTTGGACGTGGGACACAGGAATTAGTGGGAAGCAGAATATGTCCATTATCGATGGAATAGACTCTCATCGTAAAGTAAGTATGGATGATCCTGATCGTGATCGGTATATTAACGCTCATGCTCTCACATGGGCCGTTGTAAACTCGTAAGATGCGTGGTAATTATGTCATGCACACCGCGTTGCTGTGTTGACGACATCTAGGACATCGTAGTTTGGAGTTAGCCCACGCAGTCCTACTTGTGTACCTAGGGCGGTTCCATGATTCGGCAGGGGGGGGGGGGGGGTGTCGGGTGCTTTTTTTGTTATATAAATAAATATTGACACGAATAAAAAACTTGAAAGAAATCCTTAACTGGTATTCAATTTGAAGGGGGACATCTTGTGTTAAGGCGTTTTTACATTAATAACTTTGCTTATCGAAAGGGAGGGTGAAGGTCCGAACCCCCTTGACCCCTAGATCCGTCGATCTGCCCCGATGAGTGCCTCCACACACATACACAGTAAAAATAACGCACCTCTTCCACATTTGATTTCATATTCCATTATTTTTTTCTAATTACACGTTTGTTGATGGCAGATGGGGTTAAGCCCTCCCACAAAATCCGATGTTATGACAATATGTGAAACATGTTTCAGAATTAAATTTAAAGCGGCAAACTATCTTTACACATAAATCTAAACCACTATAAATCGCAAGTATTAATTAAGATTTCCTTATTCGTACTTGTCCTCATTTTGGTAGGTAGCCTACTTCTTTGGAGATAGCCAGCCCCGACCTGTGGTTCAGGGATCGGTGAGGCTTCCACGGGGTCCCGTCCAGGTCCAGCTTGTCTTCAATAGTACATCGGGTGGAACTTGCCACCACATCGATGAGGAACTCAAGTACTTCAAGTGGCGCCGAAATCCTGACACCGTAGTGGTTGCAGCAGGTACTAACAACATAGGGCAATCTTTGAGGTCAGCCTGCCAAGAACTTCGAGAATTACTGCGGACATCGCTTTCTCTGTCGGATCGAGTGAGTTCCCACCTTATCTTAAATTATTTGTTCATTACATTATGGGTACATAGGTTTATAGGCTTTCGTAGACGATGAAAATCTTCCATTAGCATTAGGTTCTTGTAATGTCAGATAATGGTTCATTTTTATATGAGAGAGGCGAAATTCTGCCCATCATCGCGAGTACTTTGTTGTTGATGCCCCGAAATTGATAATGCTTTAAAAACGAAGTCTTAAAAAAAATCTGAGTGGTTACTGCGATGCGAATACCCTATTTCTCGTACAAATTTTGTAGGTAAGTCGTGGACATACATGTGTCCAACATATTTGTGAAAACTTGTAGTGCGAGTACGAATTTTGATTAGCTGACCTGGTACTACAACTGTTATTATTATCCGAAAATCGATATGTCTTAAACACTTTGTGCAATCATGGATTTAAATAAATGTAATCTTGTTCGGTCCAAATTCGGGATTAGGACACCCAAATTATCATTCTATTAATTGCAAGGTGTTTATGTCTTTTGAATTTAAGGTGCGATCTTCAAAATGAACTTTTTTTTTTTTTTTGGGGGGGGGTACTGAAATATTGTCAATGTGTGCTTGTTTTATTTCAATATTAACACACAGATAGCAGTAGATGGACATTGCAGGTACCTATAGACATAAAATTACATTCGAATGTATCTTTTTAAGATGTTTTGATACCTCATGATTCAATTAATATAAGATGTTAAAGTGGTTAGACTTTGTGTGTTTTGTAATGCAAATGACAAATGATGGAATGTGATCATTGTACTTTATATAAGAGAGTGTTCCTTATGAAGATGAAGCTATATGTAAGTGGATGGGTGGTTATGGCGTGCACGAAGAGCAAGTTTATTGTTTTTCTACAATTGAAAATGAGACACGAAAGGAAGACAACCGCATACAGTCAGTCCGCAAGCCCTGAAAAAGTAGCTTCTTTTATCCAAGTGATATTCATGACTAGAGGGTTTTTGCATAGTTAATGAGCTTGGTGCGAACCAAAACACCTCTATTTATTCGGCCATTGCTGCTCTAAATATTGACCAAATTTCATGTTTTTGGTATCTTTTGTAAAAGAAGAATCATTCTTTCAGGTCATGTGTTTGGATTTTTAAAAGAATGTTGTAATATAGGAAAAACTTTTGATCTAAAACATGAAAAAAAAAATTCATGCAACAAAAGTTGTTGTTTTCACACTTAATTTCTGTTTGGGCACAAATGATTTTTAGATCATGATAAAGCTGAAGATCTAAGCTTTAATATGATATAATTTTTATAAGAAGATGTATTTTAGATGGGTCAGCAGCCAGCTTTTCATAGGCCAAGTACATTTTGCAGCTCAAAAACAAGAATACTGCGGTCTGCATGATTGGTCATAGAGACCACACACCCACGCAAATTCCAATGTTCCCCACACTGGGCCTCTGCAAGGTCACACTCACCATGTGGTAATCTCTTCAAATTACCCGCGCCTGTTTGTTTTAAAAACAGTATTATGCCAATCAGAACTCTGGATTTTATGTTACTCAGAAATTTCAGAAATCTCGTCTTGCATCTTGATGGAAAAAGCTGGCTGCTGACCCATCTAAAAGATGCCACATATCAAGAGTGACATGTAAGAAAGTATAGAGTTTGAGCTTTCTGATGATATAAATAATGTTGGTGCCTAAAACACAAAATGTTGCACAATTTGCAAGTGAAAACAGAGGAAGAAAATTATGTTTGATGCATCTTTTCAGGTAAAAAATTCACTTATTTATCAAAATATTTCATTCAAAAGAAATGACCAATATAAAAGAGTAACATTTACTCTTGTCCATGGTACAAAAATAATCAATATTACTCAAGGAGAAAGTGGTTAATTCTTTTAGAAAGAAAGTCTCACAATTCACGAGATTTTGCAGGGACATGAATTCAGCCACGAGAGGACTTGGATAAATCTTGCTCATTTGCTCATTAACACAGGGGCTTGCGGATTGACCATAACAATGTAATATAACTTTCTCAAAGGAAATACTCTCCTGTGAGATCAAGTGCGACCTGAAAGGGATGACCCGGCCGAGAATACTGATAGTACTTCACCGTATAAATAACAAAATAATATCATTCACAATCTTCTTTATTGACAATCATTTGATATTAACCTCAGAGCACTTGCCCCAAATATGTTTCCACACCTTCCAAGCGGGCACTTCTATCATACTTCCAAACTATACCACACCATTGCCCTGGGCAAGGCGTTGTATCTACATTGCCTATTTCTACAACTTGTAGGAAATGGGTACCTGGTAGGAATAATTGCGATCGATGATCGAACGTCCGATCAGGATTAAAGCCGAAGTAATAGCATGCAGCGCTTAATTTTCTTTGTTAAACTCTACCTGGGTGATGCATATATGTTTTCAATGAATAGTGTTAAAGTGCATAGTTGTAGATTCACAAACGACTTGTACACGTATTCATATACTTCAAGTACACTAATTGAGCAAATAAAGGAGTAGATTTAATTATATATATATATATATATATATATATATATATATATATATATATATATATATATATATATATATATATAGGCGCGATATTCCATCCCCGTTAGGTACTCAATGAATGAAATTAATTCTGTATAATTATCTTGCAGGTTGTATGCGTTAGCATTGCTCCTCGACTCGATCGAAAAGGTGATTTGGTCCAAACATACAATACTGCATTCGCTGCCGTTTGCGAAGAAGAAGGGACAACGTGGTTTGGTGTTACCGGTTCCTTCCCAACGTCGGAAAAGAAGCTTTGGGCTCGTGATTGATTGCATCTAGCTAAGCGAGTGCACCGGTATACCCCGGTTCCTCCATGAGGTTTATGCTAAATTGATTAGTGTTTTGTGGCCTGAGACAGCAAGTGATGTCAATTCATCATTTGACATACCATCCACATCTTCTTTCCCGCCGTTACCAAGAACAAGAAATACTTTGAATGGTTAGATATTGAAATTTCTTTTCAATTTGTATTATCCACTCTTTGATAGATCTTGTTATGTTTCATGATGTCAATTATAAACAAAAGTACAGGTATATAATCTTGAATTAATTGCAAACATGACTAAAAAAATAAGAGGGAAAATTTTTTAATTTCTAAAAGAATGTGGTATTAGCTTCATCACCGAAGCACGCGGCCCCCGCTTGACGAATAATTTTAATTGTATGGTGCTATATATGTTTTCTCGTGGTAAATGTAAATGTCACAAATTGTTACATTAACAATAAATTTATTTTACCGCAAAGCCTAAGCCGCAATTAGCATCACTAATATTACCTCTCTATATGTCTCTATATGCTTTGAAGACTGAATAAGCAAGCCGCCACCCTCTTTACATCACGTGTAACATTGGTTTTAGAAAACATACAATTTGACATAAAGATCATAGTACAATATTGTCTGTTACTAAAGATAATTATCATGATCGGTCTTATTCATCTCTATTTACGTATTCCTACATGTTATTGCTTTTAATTAGTTCTCCGTGACGGTTCTTCCGAAAAATCTTCAACAACTCTACCACGTCAAGAAGTGGATGCTCCTTCGCGTCTAAGGACCTATGCTTATATCTCGATGAATCCTCGTTGGCGAAACGTGGCTCGACCAAAAAGAGGGAACCGTAGTCGCCAAGTCGGTGATGATTCCAAACCATCCGTCCTCACGGGGAGGATCCGTCAACGAGATGGGCAACTCTCTAATCGATCTAACCCTACGAGAAGGTACCGTGAAAGAGATGGGAGACATTCTAACCAATCCTTCTTTAGGAGAAAGAACTGTCATCGTCAATGTAAACCACCCAACCGAACCATCCATCCAAGACACAATCGTCGACAAGATGGGAATGCGACTGGATATTCGAAAGCCATTTAGGAATATCTTGTGTGAGTTTATTACTTCGTTAATGGAAAAACCAAGTAGAGCAGCATATATATATTATCAATTTAACCCAAACAGTATCATTACGTCGATATAAATGTATGATTTTCCACAAAATGTTCAGAATTACGTCATAAAAGACAGCTATGTTGTACAATCAAGAAGCAACTGATAAGACCTGTTGGCTTGACAACAATAACATTAATAATGTGATTTGTAACTCAAAATGTGGGTAATAACATAATTATCTTGTCTTTGGAAGTAATTTCATCTGTCACGGACTGAAAATTTGCTTCATTTTTTTGTACACTTGCCTTCAGTGTAAAACAACAAGAATGGTTTGAAGAATGATTTATCAATGTTCTTTTTTTCCAGCACACTCGATCATATAACCGGGCGATCCGCATGTGGCCATCCTTCATGTGAAACTTTATGTTTCATACCGTAGAGTAAGGCAGAATGGTATTAGTCTGCTATGCAGACTCTGAATGGCTCGTGAAGTGGGATCTGCAGCTGGTTTGCGAAGCAAACCAGCCTGAAAGGGCGAGCGAAGCGAGCCATTTCAGAGTCTGCTTCTTCTTTGGAAATCTTGTTCCCACGGTCAAAATAAGTCCCACCCACCCAAAATTTCAGAGAGCTTTCATTGGATAACTTCATCTGTCTGTAAACCAAATTTTATGACCACTGAGGAGTATAGATAATCCCCTACTTCAACCACAGAGCCATGAGCAGGGTTATTATGTAATACCCTCGCTCAGGCCATCAGACAGTGTTTACATATGACATTCCACTGAGCAGCTGCGTGTATGGCCAAAACCTTGCTCCATGGCCCAAAATAGTGGATGGTTTTATCATAGCTTCAATTCAATCTTTATTTCGCAAATAGGATAAAAATACAAGGAAACATCAAATAATGTGATTAGATAATAAAAATAAATTGCGTGGCTTCCCATGAAGGTAATAAGAAACATGTGAGGCTCGCCAAAACATAGTAAAAACAAAACAACATTAATACAAAACAGAATATCATATCATTATAGTTAATAGTGTATATAAAAAGGAGAAAAAAACACGAGTTGAGGGGGGTAGATACGTTACAAGTATGCATTGATATCATGTGTGAGAATTAATAATAATTTACTAGAAAATTTGAATACTGTTTTCTAAAAGAATATATAAATTGTGAATTAGTTATTATTTGGGGAATCTCATTCCATTGTTTGTGACCTACATAACTCAGCTTCGTGACTATAGACCTAATAGACCATAAATGAAATTTATTGGAAGAACGGGTATTATGGTTATGAACTTGATTATTGCATTGAAAAAGATCTGAAAACTACATGGGTAACAACTACCTCTTCTTGAACTTATAGATAAATATTGTGAGTTCTCGCTTATTAAATAAAGGTGCGGATGGTGCTATTAGAATAGGTAATTATTCTTAAACATTTCTTTTGAATATTGAGTCCAATTCATATGAGGTTACATTGGTATTGCAATATTTTAAATAAGAGAAAATCATGGAATGGTATAAAGTTATCAGATTTTTATGAAGCAAACTAAGCTTAAGTTTGTAAATTAAACCAGTATTCCTTAAAACATTTATCATATGGTACTTAAAACCCAAAATATCAAACTCAAAAAACACCATTCTCATAAAATTCAGAACTTAAATATTAAATATGATAGTTTACAAAATGAAAATCTTAAATTTCACGATTGTAAGTTTGTAAACTATCATACTTTTAATCAAACAGGATAGCTATGTTTTATTTTGTTCCTGTTTGGAATTAACTTCTAACCATAGTTTCTTGATTGGACCTTGTATTTGTAGTCACTTCTCCATGCTACTGTATTCAACCTGTTTTACTGTTATGTTAGCTCAGTTTGATATTAATTAGCCTTAATTAGCCTTGTGTAAGTTGTCATGCCCAGCAACATTCGTTCACCTTTGTATTAAAAGTGTTTTTATGCCAGCCATAATATGTGATAATCAGGTACTTTCAAACTCAAAAGTATGCTGAATGAAAATGTTGGCAATTTTTTTATATAAACCTAAATCGGATCTATTTGATTTAAATCAGATTTTTTTAAATTTCAATCTGATTTTTTCTAACAAATTTTTTTTAACAAAGTGCAAACACCCAAAATATAACCCTTCACACTGACATCAATTTTAAAATTATGCATTTCACCACCAAAATTATTCTTAACTATTTCATAATCAAATCCAGTCAAAATATAATTTATAGAAAATATTAAAGCCATAAAGAAGCTGACATTTTCTGCTGTGTCTAAAGTACATGTAGAGAGCTTCTACTTATTGGTTCAAAGGAACTGTCTTGGTACAGCTAATGCTGCAAACATGCAAAGTTGGTGCTCATTTTCAAAGCTCTTGGTATTTAATGAGGATCAGTTTATTTGGAAGAATTCCATAGATTCAAGTTCTCCAAAGAGATATATTTTTTAAATTTTATTTTCAGGTCAAGGATTGAAGATCATACATGTTAAAGAAAACTGCATTTATCTTTTGTTTGTTTCAACCCCAAGTTGTTCTTTTAGCCACAGTTGGAACGACTGTTTCAAAGCATTGGCTTTCAAAGCTTTCACCGACTGCATTTATTTTTGTTTGTATCAACCTTAAAGGAATGGACCGGGCTGAAAATATTCAGATCTAAATAAATAGAGTAAAATGATGAAAATTTCACCAAAATTGGATGACAAATAACAAAGTTATTGTATTTTAAAGTTTATCAGTATTTTGTGAAAACAGTTATATTTACATCGTCATGAATGTTCATTTGGTGGGTTGATGATGTCACATCCCCTCTTTCCTTTTTCTTATAACATGAAATCATAATTGTTTCATTTTTTTTATACATGTGTAAATAATGTGTCTCCATTATGATGAAATAAGTTGCGGCAATAAATAACTAATGTACTTAATTAGTTGCCAATTCAATTGTTTTTAGTTCTTGGTAAATTCCTTTTTAATAAACCTAATTTCACATAATCATAATCAAAAGAACAAGTGGAGCTATGCCATCATAAGCCCAACTAACGGATATTCATGAAGACATGCCTAGAAATGTTTTACCGGAATAATCGAAAAGAAATCTTTAAAATTCAATAACTTTGTTATTTGTTATCCGATTTTGATCAAATTTCAGTATTTTACTTTGTGAATTTTACTTTATTTATTGATACATGTATCATAATTTCTCCAGCCTGGACAATTCCTTTAAGTTCTTCTTTGAGCCATAGTTGGAACTATTTGACTGTTTCAAAGCATTGGCTTGCAAAGTTTTGACAAACTTGCAAGTTGATTTAAATGATTTCGTTTACAATAAACTGGAAAACTAGTATTTTAGCAGCAGTTTTGCTAAAATAAGAAAACGGGTTCCCTTATACTACTGTGTCGGCCTATTTATTTGAATACAGGAACATGTAAAGGAATAGCAGGGGCGGATCCAGCTTTCGCCAATAGGGGGGGCCGAAAAATATTTTCATCAACATTTTTCTAGATTGGCCGCTATAATCTGATTTTTTGTTGGTTTTTCAGGGGGTAGTCCTAACTAAAGACTGAAGTTTTAAGTATATGTTAATTTTTATTGTTATAAACAAGATAAGGTATCTCATGTGGTCTCAATATATAATGCGAGCGCAAGCGCGAGCTTAAATTCTTTGATATTTTACGTTTATAGACTTGAAGTTTCTGAGGAGATTTTATAATCATGAAAAAAATATAAGTATCCAAATGAACAATGCGAGCGCGAAGCGCGAGCCGAAATTTTATTATAATAACGTGAAAAGGGACTCAATTAGGACCGTTTTTTAGTGATTAATGAAGAGGATACAAGTATCACCAATTAAATAATGAGAGTGCGAAGCGCGAGCTCAAAAATTTTGATATTCCGACCTGAAAACTGGACAGTCTAAGCGCGTTTTTATTCAAATAAAGAACAAGCTGTGTGTCTCAAACAATTAAATGCGAGTGCGAAGCACGAGCTTAATTTTTTGATATACTGACATGATAAAGGAGCATTTTGAAAAATTTTGGTAAGAATTTCCAAAGAGGATAGGTAAGTCACAAATCAAACAATGCGAGCGCGCAGCGGGAGCTGAAAATTTTGATATATATAAACAATTTGTGTAAATCAAACAAAATAATGAAAGCTTGATGTGCGAGCTAAAATATTGTATGCAAATTGATTTCAGAACTGGATATATAAGTGCCATTTAATCCTCTTGAATGGGATTCATTACACAGGCAATGCGAGCGCGAAGCGCGAGCGAATTTTTTTATATAAAGTCTATTTTCCAATTCTTCCCCTCACCTTTTTCTTGTTTCCCTTCGGCCGGGATCGGGCTGGCCGTTACGAGGCTGTAAATTACACCTCATGGGTATGATACCTCTTTCTTACTTTTATTTCTGTACACTTTTTCTGCAGGTTGTCAAAAAATAGGGGGGGGGGGGGCCGGCTCGGCCCCCTCCTGGATCCGCGCCTGAATAGAAATGTTAAAATATCGGTGTATTGGGTAAGCAGGGACGTTGCCGATTTTTACTTTTATTGTACTCAATTCAAAATATTCACTTAAAAATGTACAAACATAAATCATTTTGGCAAAGGGCACTAAAATGTATAGTTGTTATGATTTAGTCATGTTAGTGCCCTTTGCCAAGAACATTCATACATATTTTAAAATAAATGTACATGTACTTAATTACTGAACCTTTTTCAGTGAACTGGCTGAATGAAGCACAATCCTACTCAGAATGTTTGAACAGGCTTTTTCTAGTATAGGATCCATGGTTATAACCCATCCTGGCAAAAATCTATCATGTTGAGATTCAGCCTAATAAGTTCAGAGTTCCTTTACTTTCTTGAAAACTGCCCTCTAAAACACTTTTGAATTTTGACATAAAGAAACAAGAAATTTGTTTTCCTATTAACAAAGTCTACTCATACATACAAGTTGAGTAGGGGTCGCATATAATGTAGGCTACATGTTCATCTTTGGTTTTGCAAGATTGACTTGATTTCATTGATTTGATTTCAATTGTTCTGAGTAGATATGAAGGATTTATTCCTGTTCTCATGATATAAAGTTGGTAAAATCTTTCTCTTTTTAATTTAAAAAGTAAAACTGCCACAAACAATAAAAAATCCCAAATAATTTGTACATGTTTCAATGGAAGTGATTTAAAGGAAAAGTCATGCACCCCAACAAAAAGCTGCTTTGAATAGTAAGAGAAAATCAGACAAGCATAACGCTGAAAATTTCATCAAAATCCGATCTAAAAGAAGAAAGTAATGACGTTTAAAATTTTTGCTTAATTTCACAAAACCGTGGTTATATGCAAATCCTTGTCGGTATGCAAATTAGGGCGATGACATCACTCATTTTTTTTTGTATTTTATTATGTGAAATATGAAATATTTTTATGAAAAAAAATCATTCCTCCCTGACCATGTGGGATTACATTGTTTTAACATTTTGTAGTTCAAACAAGAGGGTCCTATTTGTTAAATTCGTAAAAATTGAAATGTTGTATAATTCAAACAGTAAAGTGAGTGACATCATCGACTCTCTAATTTTCATATCACTGAATTGTCATTATAACTGGGGGCCGTTTCATAAAGCTGTTCACAAGTTAAGAGCGACTTAAAGAACGACTGGTGAACACTTCTTACGCGATAAACCATCGCCAATGTATATACAATTTACCACAAGAAAGGATCTCAAATCGTTCTTAAAGTCGCTCTTAACTTACGAACAGCTTTATAAAACACCCATCTGTTTTGTGAAAAATAAGCGAAACTTTAAAATGTTATCATAAACTATTTTACATCCGATTTTGATGTAGTTTCCAGCGTTATTCTTGTTTGATTTTTCTCTATGTTTATTCAATTAAACTCTTTTTTTTTCTGGGGTGGATATGACCTTTAAATCAATGATTTGAAAAAAATGATCACAGTGATTTAAATCGCGATTTAAATCGCGATTAAAATCAATGTGATTTAAATCAGCCAATCCTGCTGAATGAACTGAATATGAAAACAATTAGCTTTGTCAACACATGCAATGTCGATGCCAAAGATGTGAAAGTTGCATATTGGTATATGCCCGGGAGCTATATGCCTTGATGCTTTACTCATTAGTGCAAACTGCTTACATGTACTATGCCCCATTGCTTTGAAGGATAATTATTTTGTTTCAAAATATTAATTTGTTGGATTTGAATTGTGGAAAGTAGGTAATTTTTTGTTGTTGTCTGTTAAATATGTGCTTACCAGTTATATTGGCTGTAGTGCACTAGCGTACCTACGGGGGGGGGGGGCAATCTGCCCCCCCCCCCCCTGACGAGCCACAACCCATACAAAAGACATATCCCTCCCCCCCCCTGACGAGCTTGAAAGACCTTTATTGCCCCCCCCCCCCCTGACAAACTTGAAGGCCTTTTTCTTTTTTTTTGCATGTCAATATTTTTTCTGGTACGAAAACCTTTATTTTCGATTGAGGACCTTTTCTTTCTTTTTTTTTTTGCTTGTCAAAGTTTTTGGCGGGCAAATTTTCCCCTCCTGTGGAAAATCCTAGGTACGCCACTGCTGTAGTGTATGCTACTTCTTCTTAAAAAAAATGCATTTCATAGGCGGATCCAGGGTGGGCCCGAGGTGTCCGGTGTGATGATGAACAGTGTATATTTCAGGGGCCGTGGAAATGGTTTTCAAAGTAGGGGGGGGGGGCTGGGCTGATGACGCAAAAAATCACAATCATATGGTCATTTTTACGATTATGTACACGGCTTTGAAAGTGGGGTCACACCCCCCCCCCCCCCCACTTCCGCGGCCCCTGTATTTCATGTGCAATGTGGATGTCTGAATCTCATCTGTAAATGAAATATATATAATTTATCTTTATTTGATATTAGCCATAAAACAAAACATCAAAACATTCACAATAGGCTTAATGAAGAAGGAAACATTGAAGTCGAAAGAATAGAATTATAAAGAAAATGTGAAACTAAATGCTAATGGCAGGGCAAACAAAACTTAATTTATTAAGATGTAAGAAGAAGGAACGGAAAAGAAGAAAAGAGACAAAGAGAAAGAGAAAGAAAAGATAACAAGAAGGAAAGGAAGGGGAAGAAATAAAAAGGGTATAAGAAAGGAGAACAAGTCATATCTTATGTGAGTAGTACATAAGGTTAATGTTGCACGCTAAAATTTAATATAATTTCTTATTTTGTACTTTAGAAAACGGTTTGGTTCATTAAAGGTCAAGTCTACCTCAGAAAAATGTTGATTTGAATCAATAGAGAAAGATCAGACAAGCACAATGCTGAAAATTTCATCAAAATCGGATGTAAAATAAGAAAGTTATGACATTTCCAAGTTTCGCTTATTTTTAAAAAAATAGTTATATGAACGAGCCAGTTACATCCAAATGAGAGAGTCGATGATGTCACTCACTCAATATTTCTTTTGTTTTTTATTGTTTGAATTACACAATATTTCAATTTTTACGAATTTGATGATTAGGACCTCTTTGCCTGAAGCATAAAATGTTAAACGTGTTCAGGGAGGAATGAAACTTCATTTCACCATGACAATGACAAGAAAATAAAAATATTTCACATTTCATATAATAAAATACAAAAGAAATAGTGAGTGAGTGATGTCATCAGTTCCCTCATTTGCATACCGACCGAGATGTGCATATCAAACTGTTTTGTGAAATGAAGCGAAACTTTTAAATGTCACAACTTTCTTATTTTACATCCGATTTTGATGAAATTTTCAGTGTTATGCTTGTTGAATTTTTCTCTTTTTATTCAAATCAAGTTTTGTTGGGGTGGACTTGTCCTTTAATCAATCAGTTCCATTATATTGTAGAAATGATAAAGATACACGTAGGATGATAAATAACATTATAAAAAAACAGGACATTGGAGGAAAGGAAGAAGAATGAGAGAGCAAATGAAATAAAAATGAAAATAAAATTAGAAAAAATAAGAAAGGAGGAGGAAGGGAAAGAATGAAAGAAAGAAAGAGAGAGAGAGAGAAAGAGATAAAAATGAAAAAAAGGAAGGAAAAAATGAATGAATGAAAGAAAGAAAAAGGAAGAAAGGAAAGGAAAGATAGGAAGATATAAAGAGAAAAAGAAGAGAGAAAAAAGAAAGAAAACAAAAGAGAAGAAAAGAGGAAAAGAAAAAAAAATCAAGAAGAATGAAAAGAGGAAAAAAGAAAAAAAGGAAAGAAAGGAAGAGAAAGAAAGAAAAAGACAAGGTTTATTCCATGTCACTTATAAAAGACCCGGGGGGGGGGGGTGATCAGGGCATCTTCTACACATTCATATACTGTATTAGTTCCATACACGTTCCTTGCTGTAACAAAAAATGTTTCAAAATATGCCCTATGCTATTATAACCATGAGCTATTACAGACTTTGGTATCATCATGGACCTATCATCCAAACCATTTCATCTCCTGACTACTCAAGTACATTCATATATGTATCTATGCATGTATATGTGTATGTAGCAAGCCCCAAAAGTGAAAGAGGAGTATACCCTATTTGTTTAAATTCCACAAGATAAGAAATGGTCAGAACAGCTGGATCCTAATCCCTCTCTTGCCCCTACTTCCACAAATCTGCTGTCAATCATGGTATCTACTGGCAACGGAGGGTTTCAGCAAGCTCCGCCTTGTGTACACGTTTCGTGTACATTGGTCAAACATGTTGTAGACCCAGATCTGCAGGCTCTAGTAGACCTAGTCTGCTATGCAGACTCCTTGAATCAGCTGTGATACACACACTGCAGATGTGGGTCTACAGTTGTAGACTAGAATGGTATCGGAGTGATATCATACTGAAACGCCGGCCATCATCACGCTACTCCACGGAGCAAGATAGAGAGAAGAGTGGCAGAAGACGTCGGGGTCACAAGACTGTCCCTAGTAAACTCCCTCAGACGAACGAAAACATCGACGTGATTATACAAGTAATTACATATATATATATATATATATATCGACGTGCTTATTCAAATAATTACATATATACATATATTACAAAAAAATACATATATATTGCAGTCCCCAAATAAGGCGTTCTTCTCTCTGTGCGAATCATTGATGATTGTGTTATTGCTTTATTTGTTCCTGTCGCGTTTTATCCGCGTCCCAGGGTGGGGGCAGGCATATAATTAGCTGTACACACGCGCGTTAAAATTATTTTCAAACACCTCCCCTTAAAAGAGTTCTCCTCTGTGTGCAACCCACCCCCCTAAACAATTTTTGGAGGCTTTCTTCGCAAATACTATCCCCCAAACAAGTCGTTGCCGGAATACGACCTCGAGGTAAGAAGCGGTGGGCAAAACCAAAAGCATACCCTCTACACGTTTGGCTACTCTTGGAAAAAATGGTTTAAATTTATCCCCAAAAATACGTCGGGCAGAGCGATCAACATTGACCATTATTATTTTAGCCCACCCCTGTCATTTCTTAAAAGGTTCGCGTCCATAACTGAAATAACAACCCGTATACACTCTTTTTTTTTTCAAGAATACATTTGAGTGCCCCAACCCCTGGTGACGCATACCAATTACCCAGTCTGCGAGTGGAAATAACGATTGTCTCATGAATGAAACTAACCATATTCCAATGTATTTTATAATGTCCATGGTAAACCTCGAGAGGACATTTTAAGGATCCCTCTACCAAAAAAATAATTCATGAGTATTACATATCAGGTTGGAAATAGAGGCGTCTGCTAAAAAACGTAGCTAAATAAATAATCAAATAGATTGAAGTAAATAAATATTCAATATAATATGAAACTCACCATTGAAATCGTTTTCTTCTGTACCCATCATTTCCTGATTTCAAATGTTTGAATTATTTCATATTGGCCAATTTCAGTTGATATGTGTTTAAATTCGCATAATTTCCCTTTCTTGCTCCTGGACGTTTATTTGAAATCATTGTTTGGTAATGGTTACTGCCCGTAAGGATGGAAAACCCTAGTTCTTCTTTTTTTCGAGTAATCGTTATAATTATCGATGTACCACAACTTAAGTGCGGTATAAGACTATGCTGCGATGACATTAACATGTTAATAATGTGTGTCGCGTTTGTTATGCCATAGGAATTAGAATTCGAACCCAATCTGAGTGATGGAAGAGACATTTACCTCAAGTCCTCTGCAAAGAAACGCAAGAACAGCACGGTGAGTTGTGGAAACAAGTACACCGTCTTTTCATAATTCTAATTGTTAGTTATTTAAATGTATGTAATATTTAGTACCAGATTTGCATGGGTTCTTTGCATAATGAATGAAATCCACTGTATTGCAACGGTATAAATTCCTAATTGTTTTGAGAAATAGTTCCATATTGCTTATATTATTTAGATTGATAACTTAAATATTAAATATTATGGGAAATGATGGTAACCCCTTCTGCAAGGTCCTTTTCAGATCAAGTTGTTTGGAAATTAATACAACAGCGGCAAAATTTGTAGGGGCGCTTCATACATGGGTATGAATTGGCGCTGTTGTATTGTTAGAGGCATACAATTAAACCATTTAATGACAAACAAGTACATGCAGTAGCACATGTGTTGATCAACCATGAGTTTTACTTGAGGATTCCCACAAATATATAAATGGAATGAATCTAGTGTGGGTTAGAAGCATTTTTGCCCATTGCATAGCCAAACAAAAACCCGGGTCGGTCAAAAGCGGTTAGTTCCAGTATGGACCATCTCAAAAAATACATATAATTATCGTGGACACCAACCTTAACTTGTCGGCGCTAATGCAGTTTCGCACCGGTCGATTACCAGCACACCTCATCACCAATACTTGTTCCCAAATGTCATGACAAATCTCTCGGTCAATTTTGATGTCAATATATCCACCACTTTTCAAAATATCGTGATCGGGAATGGGTGTATTTCGGCTTTGATCTCAACGTCGACGTTGTTGATCTACACGGCGTAGACATCACTTCGCGGATCGCTTGGATTCATCGTGCACCGTAATGTTGATATGAACTGAAGTTAGCAGCCAAATCATGCGAACATGTGGCGAACAAACTGCCAGAATGCCGCAATGCGAATCTATGTTCGCATGATTTGGTTGCTAACTTCAGTTCATATCAACATTACGGTGCACGGTAAATCCAAGCGATCCGCGAAGCATTGTCTACGCCGTGTAGGCCTAGATCAACGACGTTGAGATCGAAGCCGAAATACAGGCCTACAGCCATTCCTGATCACGATATTTTGAAAAGTGGTGGATATATTGACATCGAAATGTGACTTAAAGACTTGTCATGACATTTGGGAACAAGTATTGGTGATGAGGTATGCTGGTAATCGGCCGGTGCGAAACTGCATTAGCGCTAACTTGTCTACCATGGTGATTCTAGTCACATTACATGGAACAATTTTCACATTTGTTGTCTTTTTTTTCCATGGGGGGGAGTTGCATCCACGATTCGGATCTTCTTATAGAGGTTTTATTGAAAAAAATATTCATTTCTGATCAAAATTCAAATTTTATGCATAATTGCATCTGAGCATCTCTTGCTAAGAGCCGTTCAATTGTCGGGTGGGAGATGTTCACCCTTTTGCGAAAAACAATGCCATCTTCTTCGTACAGCTTTCAATCGTGAATGATTTTGTTTATATAAAATTGTGAAGGGAACACGAATATTGTAAACCAGTAAGCAGATAATCGATCGCTTAATGTCATCGCCTGGAAGTGGGAGGTGATAACGATGATAAATGTCTTGCCAATGACTGTTGGGTGGAGGGAAGTTCAAGAACTATAACCAAGCTAACATAGAGGGCACACGACTCCCACTCTCTTTTCAAACGCAAACTCCTGTTCTGGTTGTAGGTGTGTAAGTAAAGTGTACCTGAGAGCTGAAAACCCATAAATAAGTATTATTAATGACATGCACCCGAAATCTTCACATTTTGTTACTTCATCTTATGCCTTCAAATACTGGTTTTTTTTAATGGGGATTCATCACTACCTACTTCGCGTTTCAGCTAGTGTGTACCTCCAGCTGTTGCTTCCTACATGATCATAAATAGGGAATAAAATTCGTTTTCGCTATGATGGTTATGGACGACCCAGCACATTCAACCTTTGAGTGACGTTGTTTTTCAATCTAGGATGTCCGTATTCCCTTTTCGGCATTTGAATTAAGCTTTATGACGATTTCAATCGGTGTCCGGTACCGTATCATTCATTAAAATGTGTAGTTGGTTTGTGTCGGTCTTCACACTGTTTCTACCATGGTTCTTTAGAATACAGCCAACTGAATTTATTTGTAGGGAATATTTCTTTTGTATCCTTATTTCATATTTACATTGCAGACCAAGGTTCCTTCACAATGTCTTCAAGAAGATGTGTCAAATGCGGGGTCTCCAAGAGAACACTATGATGACGGTGAATACAATTATTCACTTTTTTATGCGAATAATTTCTGACATATGATGATGATCCACAGCATTTATATTGCGCCATTTATCTGTTAAAAACATTCAAAGGCGCAGGCTCATCCAATAGGTTAATCACTACACATCTGCCGAAATAAGTGAGAGACTGTTTAAAGAGTTCTATGTGCTCTGTTAAGTTTGATACATTGACGAGGTTCTTGGGGAGAAAGTCTGGCTGGAGGAATCGTAAAATTGTTATACATACTGGATATCATCAGTATTTATCGATTCATTTCAGACGCTCAATGCACTTTTACAGTTTATCCTTGTGACGTTTCTCCCCTCCACCCCTCTTGTGCTTTTCTAATAGCTCTTGTTACAACCGATAAGGTCACACCAACGCATAATGACGCAGCAACGCCTAATGTCGCAGATTGCGACAATAAGCCAAGAGCGTCTGACGCATAATGTCGCAGTCAACGCATAATGTCGTAGTTTTTTTTCTAACGCATGACGTCACATTTCGTAACGCATAATGTCGTAGCAATTTGTCAACGCATAATGTCACATGTCGCAACGCATAATGTCTCAGCGGTATTTTCTCCAGGGCTCGAGCTACATATAAGATATGAAATATGCTTTCACTATGTATTTTCAGACTCGAGAAAGAGGGGAATCAAGTAATTTGGAAATCAGGATAACTCTTTGTATGGATACGTATCGGTTTATTGCCATTTCGTCTATTGCCTTTTCCCCCGTTATCGCATGGTATGATATCATTTCGTCCATCATTAGTCAACTATCAACATACATGTAGTTCAATAACCATTTCGTCTAATTACCATCTTGTTCAATAGCCAGTTGGTCTAATAGCCGTTTCGTTTATTATCAGCTAGTCTAATTGATTTTTTTTCCAATTAGTCCAGTATCCACTTTGTCCAATATCATTACGTCTTTTACCTTTTGATCTAATAGCCAGTTGGTCTATTAACCACTTGGTGTGCTCTCATTTTATCAATGTTCCATTTGGTCTAATTTCAGTTGGTTTGCTATCGCTTTGTCTAAGCCCATTTCTGCTATAATTGTTTGGTATCGTTGCCATGGGTCCAATCACCAATAGGTCCAATCACCTGTTCTAGGACAATTACCTCCCGGACAATCATCTTCCGGACAACTACTCCTGACAATTACCCCCCGAGGACAATATCCCCTCGACAACTACTCCCGGGACAATTATTTCCTGACAATTATCCCTTTTGAGGACAATTACCCACGAGGACAATAACCTCCCGGACAACTGCCCCCCGGAAAATTACTGATTATCCTGAAGAAAATACAGCTGTGATATTATGCGTTGCGACATGTGACATTATGCGTTGGCAAATTGCTACGACATTATGCGTTGCGTCATGTGACGTTATGCGTTAGAAAAAATACCACTTTATCCGTCGGACGCTCTTGGCATAATGTCGCAATCTATGACATTATGCGTTGCTGCGACATTATGCGTTGGTGCGACCTTATTGGTTGTAACAGCTCTCACCGTGATTACGATTTATCTAAATGATTACTTTACAATCACGTTGTCCTTATACTTATATTTTGTTGGTCCGTGTTATTAATGATGATATTTCTGTTGTAAATTTTAATATTAATACTAATCATACCGACGACATACTACTCTACAAATATATGTATACTAACTTGAATTAAAGCATGACATATGAATGTCAATACTGTTCATACAAATATGAAAATGTGAATATCCGGATTATGAAACTACACTAAATGAAAATTATATTTGCCTTGACCTTGAAATAAACCAATGGTAACGGTAACAATATTAACCCCATAAAGTAACTTGTCTATGCATCACGTAGCTTGATGCATGTACAATGTATTGTGGTTATGACTTTGTATTTATATTCAACCTATGTGATGAGAGTGATACATCCAATGGTGAACCTTCTTTTTCTATCACAGAGTATAATGGTCTTAGTTATCGTACAATCAAATATGGAGGAGGCAGGAAACGAGGTAGAGAAACCAACAACGAGAACATCGCGATGAAGATAAGTAAGCATGTTCCTATCGACACTGTTGATAACCATTTCACAACATTGCCCCCAAAAATTTTAAACAAAATTCTGAATGAAGTAAACAGGAAGGTGTTTCCGAGAGGGAGACGATATTTGCGCTTGATATGGTCAGAGAATAGGGGAAACGTCAGATCTGAGGCAATGGAATCGATCCGCGCGAAAAATAAACATGAAACCGACAAAGCAACTGAACAGGGTGAACAGCACCGACCACAGGTTAATATTGTCTCTGGTGAAGACGAACAGATGGAAGATGATGAAGAGCAAGGTGAAGTGATTGTTGAGGGGGGACAGGATGGGAATGGTTCGGAGGAAGCGCGTGATGCTCATGAACTTGAAGTTGACGATGCAGGTAGATATTTTTGCAGCAATGGTAATGGGATAGCTGTTGGCGAAAATAGCGATTCAGGGAAAGATGATGAGGAGGAACCGATGGAAGTGGAAGAGCAAGTTGAAGTGATTGTTGATGGGAGGCATGATGGGTATGGTTTTGTGGAAGCACACGGTACACAAGAACTTGAGGTGGTCATTGCTGATAAACATTATAGCAGCAATGGCAATGAGAGAGTTGTTAATGACTCCGGCTCACAGGGGAGACATGTAGACGAGGATATGAATAATGTTAGAGTTATTGAGGTTCAAACGACCAGTTCTCAGGTAGGAGTTAATGTCGATGATGTATATAAAAGTGGAGTTATTGAGAAAGATGGGCATGGTGTACATTCGAATGTGAGTGACAGGGGAGGTGGTATCAATGAGGTGAGTGAATGTAAAGTTGTTGAGAAACATGGACGTGTTTCTTATGTTCCTGGAAGTCTCAGTGGATCTAGTACATATGATGCGAATGAATGCGGGGTGACTGAGAGACATGGGTGTGGTGGCGATGCGACAGGTAATGTGACGGGACATATTGTGGATGGCAATAATGAATGCGGAGATATTGAAAAGGATGGGTGTGGCGGTGATTGGACTGGCAGCGTAAGGGAAACAAGTAATGATGATATGAATGATTGTGGAGTGATTGAGAAAGATGGATGTGGCGGTGAGTGTACTGGTAGACTCGGGGGGTTTAATGCCGATGATGCTATTGATGAAGTTGGATTCATTGGGAAAGATGGGCGTGGTGTTTTTTCGACAGTGAGTGTCAGCGGACGTGAAACAAGTGATGTGATCGAACGTGAAGTTGTTGAGGAAAAAATAGGTGCTGTTGTTGCGACTGGTAGTCTGAGTGAACCTAGTACCGATGATGGGAGTGAATTCCGGGTGACTGAGAGAGATGGGTGTGGTGGCGATGCGACTGGTAATATTGTCCTTGGCAATAATGCATGTGAAAATATTGAGAAAGATGTGTGTGGTGGTGAGTCGACTGGTAATGCGGAAGGACCTAATAATTATGATACGAATGATTGTGTTGTGCTTGAGAAAGATGGGCACGGTGTTGGTGCAAATGGTAGTGTCATGGGACTTAATGCAGATGAAGCGAATGAATGTGCACAAGTTTATCAAGGTGGTTGTGGTGTTGATGCGAGTAGTAGTCACGCGGGTGCAACGGCCGATGATATGAATGAATGCTCGAATTACGAGGAAGTTAAGAATAATGATGAGTCGGAGATATTTGGATATAAATGCTTGGCAAATGAGACAACGGCACAATTGCAAGAAAACACACAAGGTAACATTACAGCATCCTAGGGTAATATAATGGTTTTGGAGGCGGACAAAGATGTAGTGGGCGGTAATGAAGTGGGAAACGTTCCGGGGCTCGAACAGGGTACTACAGATACATACTTCTTAAGAAAGGAAATAAAAGAAAAAAAGATTAAGTGACAATTGGGAAACGTCGCCAATAAAAAAGAAACAGAAACTCTATTGTATTTGTAGAAATCCTTATAGAAGGAACGAGGAAAGGTCCATGATCCAGTGCCAAAGCTGTAAGGAGTGGTACCATATCGACTGCATAAATACTGACGCCCAGGTAAATTACCGGTATTGGAAATTCATATGTGGCATAAACAACGAGCGTGGAATAACATGCAATTCAGGTGTGAGAGTTTTAGAAAAAGAGAATAATAATGGCAAGACAAAAGGACATTTACGTGTTGATGGTGATGCTAGTGCAACTGTGGGTGATGGGATTAACTATGGTACAGTTGGTGGTAATGAAAATGGTGGAGGTGTAAGTAGCGTTGATGGCGAGGCTGCCGATGAATTAGGGTTCAATGGTTATGATGCCTTGGCTAGCCAGGTTGCTGGAAGTAACGGTGAAGGTGTTGGTGAGATTGACAGTATCGGTAGTAGAGGAGCAGGGTGTGGTGGTAGTGGAGTGATTGGCAAGGGTAGTGGTGATAATGGTGGGTGTGGTGGTGAATGGAGCAGGGAGGATGGGAATGACGAGGAGGTGAGGGAAGAACGTAGGAGCGACGAGGATGGGAGTGACAGTGATGGGAGTGACGAAGATGTGAGGATCGAGAAAGGGAGTGACGCTAATGTGGGTTTCGTGCACGGGAGTGTCGAGGATGGAAGTGACAATGGAGGGGGTGAGGATAATGGGAGTGGCGAAGATGGGAGTGCCAATGAAGGGAGTGACGAGGATAGGAGTGCCGATGAAGGGAGTGACAAGGATAGGAGTGCCAATGAAGGGAGTGAGGAGGATAGGAGTGCCGATGGAGGGAGTGACGGTAATGGGAGTGACGACGATGGTAGTGACGAGGATGGGAGTGACGGTAATGTGAGTGACGATGATGGTAATGACGGTAATGTGAGTGACGATGATGGGAGTGACTGTGATGGCCTTGACGACGATGGTAGTGACGGTAATGTGAGTGACGATGATGGAAATGACGAGGATTGGGAGTGACGGTAATGTGAGTGACGATGATGGTAATGACGGTAATGGGAGTGACGATGATGGTAGTGACGGTAATGTGAGTGACGATGATGGAAATGACGAGGATTGGGAGTGACGGTAATGTGAGTGACGATGATGGTAATGACGAGGATGGGAGTGACGGTAATGGGAGTGACATGTACGGGGATGTAGTGGATGGAAGTGACGAGGGTGGGAGTGCCGATGATGGGAGTGACGAGGATGGGAGTGACGGTGATGGCCGTGACGATGATGGGAGTGACGAGGATGGGAGTGACGGTGATGGCCGTGACGATGATGGGAGTGACGAGGATGGGAGTGACGGTAATGTGAGTGACGATGATGGTAATGACGAGGATGGGAGTGACGGTAATGGGAGTGACATGTGCGGGGATGTAGTGGATGGAAGTGACGAGGATAGGAGTGCCGATGGAGGGAGTGACGGTAATGGGATTGCCGATGATGGGAGTGACGAGGATGGGAGTGACGGTGATGGCCGTAACGATGATGGGAGTGACGAGGATGGGAGTGACGGTGATGGCCGTGACGATGATGGGAGTGACGAGGATGGGAGTGACGGTAATGTGAGTGACGATGATGGTAATGACGAGGATGGGAGTGACGGTAATGTGAGTGACATGTGCGGGGATGTAGTGGATGGAAGTGACGAGGGTGGGAGTGCCGATGATGGGAGTGACGAGGATAGGAGTGCAGATGAAGGGAGTGAGGAGGATAGGAGTGCCAATGAAGGGAGTGAGGAGGATAGGAGTGCCGATGGACGGAGTGACGGTAATGGGATTGCCGATGATGGGAGTGACGAGTATGGGAGTGACGGTGATGGCCGTGACGATGAAGGGAGTAACGAGGATGGGAGTGACGGTAATGGGAGTGACGATGATGGTAATGACGAGGATGGGAGTGACGGTAATGGGAGTGACATGTACGGGGATGTAGTGGATGGAAGTGACGAGGGTGGGAGTGCCGATGATGGGAGTGACGAGGATGTGAGTGACGAGGATGGGAGTGACATGGATGGGAGTGACGTGGATGGGAGCGATCATGTTAGGAGTGACGAGGGTGGGAAGGATGGTGACAGGAGGAACAATGATGGGAGTGGTGGTGATGTGACTGACGTGCCTGGAGAAAGTATTGGTGGATTAAGTGACGATGAGTTATTGAGTAATGCTGCAGTTGATGGCGATGATGGGTGTATTAGTGGATCGTGCGATTGGAGAGGTGCTTGTAGTAGGATTGATGCTGACCTGAACGATGATTTTCTTGGTGACAATGAATGTGATTCCGGCGAAAATTTGAATGATGGTGATTCAATTTACAGTCCGGAGAGAGATGATCAGAGAGAGCATGACAATAGCAGTGACGATGCTCGTGACATTCATGGTTTTTACACGTATAACCTTCCAAGCGGTAATTTGTATTTCAATGTTGATCGCTCCGATTGGGATAGCTTACGAGGCAACCAACGTGGCCGTCATTTTTCGCGAGAGTGGGTTACAATTTTTTCGCGGGGAATTAGAACGGTTAATAAACGTTGTTGCATTCAATTCAAGACACATACGGTTAGGGCACTGGCAACTAGGGGCGGAACCGGTAGGTTATTTTTTTTGGCCAAGGTTATTGTAATTTTAAAGATTGTGGGGTAACATGCGAAGTAACGATGATGTCGGAAGACAGTCTCTTGGCAGAAGTAAAATTTCGAGGGGAACCACGACATGCAAGAAACAAGATTAGAGCGAGGTATGTTCGCAATATAGATAGAGGAAAGTAACGCAATAATTTGCGATACAAACCTCCTCGACGTGAATACCTCGACAGTATAAGGGACCTCACTCGGGAGGAATTTGATAGCGGTGTGCGAGATAGGGCGCCAAATAAACCCGTCTTTCAAAAAAAATTATTCCCAGTACAGAGATGTCCTACGTCCTGGTAATTGTGAATTTCAGAGCCTATTAGATATTGCTAAAAGGCAAAAAAGTCAAGAATCAGAAGAAGATGCTGTTTTGCAATTTTGTAGCATATACCCTCCATGCATTATGTTATGGACCTGTTGGTCTATAGATATATATCATACTTTATATACAAAAGACATTGTTTACTTGGATGCAACCGGTTCTGTGGTAAGCAAAAACTCCTTATTGTCGGATAAACAGTATTTAATATACAATTTGGTGGTTCGTCATCCCAGGAAAGGTGGAACACCTGTTGCCGTGGGAACATTCATTAGTAGCTCCCACACAGCAAATGCAATTTCCTTTTTTTTTTGTTCTTTTCGCCAAGCCGAAGCAAAACAATATTCTTATTCTCAACGTAAACAACCAACCTTGATTATGATTGATGGGAGTTTGACCCTTCTAATTGCTGCACTCCGTTCTTTCAACACTGAGACTCGCATTTCCTATATGAATCGGTGTCATAGAATACTCACAGGTGTGGCGAACAGGTTTGATTTGAACCTTTCCACAGTACACTTGTGCTCCAGCCATATTATGAAAACGGCCTCGCATTTATGTAAGAACCAATACAAAAAAACATTACAGGAGTGCAATGCATTGGATTGGTGGACTGTTGCGCTGTACAAATTTAAGACAAGTATCAGTACTAATAAAGGCAATCGCAGTTGTTACACTTTCGCAATACGTCACGGATCATGTTCGACAACAACATGAAAAAATAAACGACATGCTTCGTGACGATGAAGTCAACGTCCCAAATACGCATGACGAGTTTGATTCAATACCCCATCAGTTTTTGCACTTGACTTCTTCCAGTCACTCAAGTTCTCCCTTTTCTGACCTAGTTGATCTTTGCGTAGAAGATATTAGCGAATATATCAGCAGTTCACCATCCGAAACCCAAATTATGAATACTTATTACAGCCGCACGTTTTTTGAGAGCATGAAACGTCAACTATTGTGCAAAATACACCTGTGGTCAAGCCTCATGCTCGGCGATTTATCCCGCCATGGAGGAACGAGCGATGTCCATTTGTTTTATTATCATTACCAAACGTTTCATTCCAAAGTTATCAACCAGACCAGAGATGCCCAGAATATTTATAAAGACAATAGAACACAGGGAACAATGGGAAAAAAACATGCAAGAGACAAAAATAATTCTTCTCAATGGAAAGAGGGTTAAAAGACTCGATGAAATTACAGGTTTATATAAGCAAGATGTTGTCCCTCTTCAAAGAGAGTTTCATGATAACTTGAAGATAAAGGGTAATCCGAATAAAAGAAATAGTAGCGACATTCCCACAGAAACCTGGGCCAAACGTACCAGGAAAAGTAATTATAATATAGAGGGTGAATACACAAGCCCTTTAACAAAAAACCAATGCCCTTTGGAAGAAATCAACCCAAGGGAAAGAAAGCAACTAACGGCATGACGGACAAAACGAAGCAGGAAAGTCAGGGTCGTTCTCGTCACCCGCACACCGTTGGTAGAGGCATTCACAATACTGGTGCCGATTGCTGGTTCATTGCCAGCATTCAGGCCATAGCGGTGCTTATGGATATGCATGACTTGCAGAGTATGAATTTTCCCGAAAATTCTTTAAATGACAAGCTAGTGAAATTACTCTGCAGTTTGAAATACCCGGTTGCATTGCATCCACTATCGGTAGAAGACATACAGGATACACTGTCTGCTTGTCGACAGAGGATGGGCAGCAGACGTGGTGCCCAAGAGGATGCCTCAGAATTAATGCATATCGTCCTGGTCCCCTTCTTAGAAAACTTTGAAAAATATTCCACCATATTTAATCTCTTAAAGAAAAAAATTTGCCATAGATGTTCCCATGTCTCGACAGAAGTAGTAGAACTCAAATTAGTGTGGGCTAACATTGAATCGCAAATACATCAAAATTATCAACGTAGTTTGATAGACTGCATAAGACATGCATATTCTGACTATAGAAATTTGGAAATATGTGGACAATGCCAGAACTCTGGTGTACACAAGACTGTAGCATTCGCTACAATTCCCGAAGTATTAGTTATCCATGTTAATCGATACAGCACTGATGCAAACACCATGAGATCTTTGAATTTGGTAGATATAGCTGATTTCTTAGATTTAGGAGAAATTTTGCATGAATCATGTCCACGTTCAAGTTCAAAATATAAATTAAGAAGTATTATTGTTCATACCGGTGGTGGCTCGATGGAACGCGGTCATTACATGACGTACAACCGGTACAAATTGATAGAACTCAATGACCATGAAGTTAGACATATGCACTTACACATGTTTCGATCCTTTGTCAATCACAATGCTTACGTCATATTCTACAGTAGAACAGACGATAGCGCAGAAGATTTTCAAGGCGAGCAGACCGATTCACGCACCCATACAGATTAAAGATGTCGCGGACACATTGTCCACGGTGACAGATGTGGACTTTTTTAACAGCAATGCTTTATTATTTGATAATCGGGGCCTGTCTCATGTATAGTGATTTAATCAGTGTACTATATTATCAAAGACCAGAAATTATTCCATTTCTGCATGGTTTAATGTCTAATATAATGATCGACATTTACCTATCCATAATGGTTAACATAATGAACCATGAAGACCTGGGCATTAAGTTCGGAATATATCCATCATCGATTAATACCTTTGACAGAACGAATGTGCATCCAATAACTATCGAAAATTATCACTATCGAATTTTGAGCGAAACCATGTTTACGACAGGACGGGTTGCAGATATGATATTTTTGCCATTAATTAACGAATCACATTTCAGATTGCTTGTTCTTGACAACAACAACTCTGTATTGCGTTTGTACGACCCGTTATGTCACGGGGTTCATCATAATGATGGTAGGCTCGTCTCCACCTTAGACAAAGTTTTCCTATTGGGATTTACACATGGTCATTGGACACATCGACCTACACTGCCAAGGAACAGAGATGGGTCTTTCAAAATTGTTGCCGTTGATTGTCCAACCCTATTAGATTCTATTAGTTGTGGCGTCTTGGTGTGTCTGTACGGCAAGGCGTTATATACGAACGGTGATGTCAGTGAAATTGATGTTAGGCCGTCTGTATTGAACTCTGAAGCGCGAAAAGAAATTGTCAATACCATCGTTACTTTCGCAGACAGGCGAAGCGATCTAGTACAAGCTATATACGATGCGTCTCAATTCAAGACAATTTAATATAGTACTAAACATATTACGTAGTCCCAATTTACGAACATTGTTGATGGATTATCTTGATGTCAAGTTTCAGATATGTATTTTCTTGTCCAGAATTTTGTTATGAAAAATGTTGCAAAAACCAATAAATGAAATGAAATGAAATGAAATAGCTGTAAAAAACCTTAGCAGCCTTTTTTTTTATCTCGTAGTCCGTGTTAATATTGAGCAAGGTGGCAAACGCAAAAAGAGACGTTAGCATATAGTGCTCCTACACAATTTATTTACCGCTTGATATGAATATATGAGGTTTAGTGGTTGCATCCTTAAAATTAATCCATGAGGGCGCCTCTTTGGAAATGTTCGCCATATTTTGAGAGAATTTCAATATGCGTGCATGTAGTTTGAAATATGCATTCGATGGCCACAAAATTCATGTCACATTACAGAAAAATGAAACCTTTTGAATAAGTAGGCTTGTGTCGAAACAGAAAAATTAAAAGAATAAGATCAAATAAAGTTTGAGAGAAATCGGACAAATGCTGATCACCAATGCTATGAAGATCCTCCCGTTGGCAATGCGATAATGATGTGTGATGTCACACGTGAACAAGTTTCCCTTTCATGGACTATAAAATACACTCCAAATGTCTCGTTCTGCTTTTTCTTGTTGTGGTACCAACTCTTTTTTGCACTAAGTTTCTATCGTGTAAAGTGTGTTTACATTTCCTTTTTCATTTCATTCTTGTTTCTTCCCACTTTTCCCAAGCGCGACAATGATTAACAAAATGAAAATCAAGCCTAAGCCATGTCATGTAAATCACATCTCAGTGTAATGCACATATCGTCACGATAGCCTCATTGGGTAAGGTAGTTGGATGGGGCGCAGAGCACTCTTAGAAGAGTATTGGGCAAGGAAACAAGTCAAAAAGATAAAAGATATCTTCAGATCAATTTTACTAGCTAAATTCTAGTGTTCTTCATGATAATGGACTATTTGTATTCGCTCAACTATTTTTTTTGCAGGTGTTTCTGCATTTATTGAAAATTCAATATATGAAACACTGTAATCATAATGAATATAAAGAAATACAAAAATAAATGAAATAATTACCAATTGTGACGATTACGTGATAGAAGAATACTTTACATAGATATACATGTAAGCAACAATATATAAAATGAAATGCAGTGGCCAGCTATCATAAGCAAAATGCTTGAGAGAATAGCAGCCAGAGGAAGGCAGCTACATGAAAACCATTGTAGAGAAAAATTCACGGGTCTATAATAATGATGTCACATAATTATTTGAAATGTTAAGAAAAAAAGGGGGAGAGGGTAAAGGGGTCAGGTGAAGTGGTGCAGACGTGGGTGCACGTGCAGGTGAGATTTTTACAAATACTTTGATACAAGAAACCTCTTTAACAAAGCTTTAAAGGAAAAAAATAGATGTAGCTTGTTTGATGTTATTCGGCAAAGTGTTCCAAACTTCAGGACCGTGATGACGCATTGTTTTGTGAGCAATTATTATTTTTGGATTTGTTAGGTGAAAGTCAGATGAATGTCGTGTAGGGTATGAATGTATGTCTCTGTTGTAAACACAAATATTACGGAAGGATGCTGGAATAGTGTTGTTGGAAAATTTATACATGAAAATGGCAGTTTGATAAGTGTGAATATCGTAAATTTTCAATGTCTTAAAATAATGAAATAATGGATCAGTATGGGCGAGATAATGAGACTGATAACAAATACGAAGAGCTTTCTTTTGAAGGCGTAATATTGAGTCTATTTTTATTTTGTTACTATTTCCCCATGCTATGTTACATTAAGAAATGTGTGACAAAATAAAGGAGTTATAAAGCATTAGTAATGATCTTTGAGATAGATAATATTTCAATTTGTACAAGATGCCTATGGCCCTTGCAATCATCATGCTAATATTACGAATATGACTACTCCATGTTACGTTAGAATCGATCAATACACCTACAAATTTTGTTTCCTGTTTTTTGTTAATGGGCATATCATTGATATAAATGATATCGCGAAATACTTGTTTAGAATTAATATGATTAAAGTACATGAAGTTTGTTTTATTTATGTTAAGGGAGAGTCTATTTGATTTAAACCATAATGAAAATTTTTTTAATTCTTGATTTAGAGTTGCAACTAGAATGTTTAAGTTCTGATGTGAATAAAATATGTTAGTGTCGTCTGCGAATAAAACATATGTAAGTAAAGGTGATGCATTTACAATATCATTCATATATATTAAAAATAATAAGGGACCTAGGATTGAACCCTGAGGTACTCCACATTTAACGGGACATGTATGGGATGACTTGGATTTAAAATTAACAAATTGACGTCTATTAATTAAATAGTCTGTAAACCAAGAATGTACAATACCTCTAATTCCATATGTCTTTAATTTACATAACAATATATGATGATTCATGGTATCGAATGCCTTCGATAGATCCATGAAAACCCCAACAGTGTGCTCTTTTTTGGAAAGTGAATCTGTTATTTTATCATATAATTGTAAGATTGCATAGTCAGTTGAGTGATTTTTCCTAAAGCCGTATTGGTTGGGAATTAATAATTGATTTGTGTCCAGAAAAGAATATAGTCGTTTATAAACAATTTTTTCAAGTATTTTGAATATGCTTGGTAGTAATGAAATAGGGCGGTATTTAGCAATTTGGCAAGGGTCTTCTCTTTTGTATATGGGGATTATTTTTGCAAGTTTAAGTTGATCCGGGAAAATTCCCTTTAAGAGAGATAAATTGAAAATATGTACAAGGGGAGAAGCCACAAAATGAATAATTTGTTTTAGTAAATATACACTGATACCATCATGGCCACAAGATTTAGTAGATTTCAAGGATCGGACGATTTCTAAAATTTCATGAAGATTAGTAGGATTAAAAAATAAAGAATGTTTGGCATTGTTATGTAAATATGTAGAAAAGTTGTTGGTATTAGTGACAATGCTAGATGCGAGGTTAGGACCAACATTGGCGAAAAAAAAGAATTAAATGCTTCAGCAATTTCGGAAGGGTTTTTCGTTGTATGTCCGTTTAAAAGGAAATCAACATTGTTAAGATCATCTGTTTTCTTACCTAACATTTCGTTTACTGTGTGCCATAATGTTTGATTATTATCTTTATTGTTTTAAATTTTGTTCGAAAAGTACGATTTGCTTGCCAAACGGATTATTGACGTTAATTTATTACGATATTTTTTGTATTTGTTTTTATGTTCTTGAGTAGGTGATTTTAGTGATATTTTATATGATCTATTACGAGTGAGTATTGATTTAATTATGCCTTGAGTGATCCATGGTTGTTTATTCTTCTTTTTACTTAGTTTAATTTTTATCAGAGGTACATTTTTTTCATAGTAATGAATAAGTTTATTTAAAAATACATCATATGATTTATTAACATTGTCTTCTCTATATACATCTTCCCAACTCTCTGCACTCAAATCAGTTTTTAAAGTTTCTATGTTACGTTTAGTCTCTTTTCGTCGGGTAATATTTTCTATATTTTGTTGTTTTTGTAAATGTCCATTATCTTTACAAATTGTGAATATGGTTTAATGGTCTGGAATGTCGTAGTAAATTATTCCATTGTTATTATAATTATCTAATAGACCTACATTGGAAAATATATTATCAATGATTGTTTGTGTTGTACTTGTTATCCGCGTTGGTCTGTTAATGAGAGATTTAAATGAAAAAGATGAAAACAAGTTAATAAACTGTTGGCCCAGTGGAGTATGAGGCATAGATATATCTATATTGAAATCGCCCATGAGATAAGTTTCCTTGTTTTCGTGTGATATAAATTCTAGACAAGATTCCAATTTATCCATAAATATGTTGGCGATATTATTTGGTGGTCTGTAGATTACGCCGACTATCTTATTTTTATTTTTTTCATCAATGATTTCTATGAATAAGGATTCTATACCTTGGAGTTGAGTATCATGTCTTATTTTAAAATTTAGATCATTGTGAATATAAAAAGCGACACCTCCTCCAGTTCGACGAATACGATCACTATGTTTAAATGTATAATTGTCAATGTTGAAAATGGATGGGGTGGTTGAGTGTACCCAGGTAACAATACAGCGTTGGACCAACGTTGGATCAACGTTGGGAAATGTTTTCCCAACGTTGCCTCAACGTTGGCAGGCAAACGTTGCATCATCGATAGAAGTGCACGCGCATACATCGTCAGACCAACAACATTTCCAACGTCAGTTCAACGTTGTCCAGCAACAATGTTTCAACGTTGTCTGGCAACGTTGATCCAATGTTGGCTAAATAGTCAAATACAACATTGCTACAACGTTGGTAAGCAACGTTGCATCATCGATAGAAGTGCACGTCCATACATCGTCAGACCAACAACATTTCCAACGTCAGTTCAACGTTGTCCACTATCAATGCTCCAACGTTGGTATAATGTCGGCTGAGCCATCAATAACAGCGTTGCTGCAACGTTGATGGGCAACGTTGGAGCAGTGATGGACGTGCACGTGCATACATCGTCAGTCCAACTATGTTTACAACGTTGGTTCAACGCTGTCCAGCAACAATGCTCCAACGTTGTCTGGCAACATTGCTCCAACATTGTTACAACGTTGTCACAACGTTGCTCCAACATTGCTCCAACGTTATTCCAGCGTACGGCAGTAATTAACAAAACATTAATTGGTTTCAAGGTGAAGTCCACCATTACAACTCTACACTCTAATCTTTATCATCATGTCTTATAGAGCAACTTTGCTATACTTGGCAGAATACAGATAATATCATTTTCCACACTTAACCTTGAACATTTCACTTAGAATAATATGTTTTGATTATAAATGATATGGTAATGGAGCCACATACTTTTCTGAAACTTTTCATGGTGGAAATATTGAATAAACATAAATAAATAATTATTATAGCAATATTACCTAAAATTTTGGTCATTTACTGATGTAATGACTATTCATGAGTGCATAATTATTATGTCCAGATGAGGCAGGTATGGCAGCGTTGGTCCAATGTAGGTCCAACGTTGAGTGACGTTGATCCAACGTTGGTATAATGTTGGTCCAATGTTGATGGAAAGTTGATTCAACTTTAGTCCAATGTTAGTCCAACGTTGGCGTAAACGTTGATTCAATGTTTGTCTAATATCGGTTAAATGTTGTTGTAACGTTGATTCTTTGTTGGTCTAATTTTAAACAAATCCAACGATGCGCCATCTCCATCAAACAGTTTTCAACACTGTGCCATCATCATCTGTAACCTGTTCATGATTCTATCAAAAAACATTACAACTATTATTACAGCTATTCATTTCTTTTCATTCTTTCTGTTACAAGTCTCTTCAGATAATTAAGAGAAATCAAGAGAATTACGTGTGATATTTATTGAGGCCTTTGTAGCATTCAAACTTTTTTGGCATCCTCTTTTTCTCAAACAAGACTAATACCAAAAAAAAAACATATGCATATGTAATAAGAATTAAGATGTATTACATTTTCTTGCGAGTTGCAATCTCTGTTTCTGTCTACAATTGTTTAATGACTCGGTATGCAATGCCAATTGCAACGTCAGTAATCATCACAAAAACTCACATGTGTAATTGCAGTCTCTCAGTATGTACAAAATCTAAAAAGGAGGTCGCGTAACTTGGCCTCATTCAGAGTAACGTAGCTACTGCCTCTTTTTGATTAAGATAGAAGTCAACTGATATCTCAATATACATGGCCATATGGCCTAGTCTCGCTCGTGCCATAACTATTAAATGATATTTCAGCGTCAAGTGTAGCATGCCTCACATAGCAACTACAGGTTTGACTGCAGTTGGAAAACACTCGGTCCAGGCTAGGCCAGGCAGGACCGACCAGGTCAATTCAAGGCAGCGTATAATAAATAAGGCAGGAATGCCAGGTAGCAAGTCATTGGGTGATTTCAAGTACGGTGTACGGTGTTGAGAGCGTGAAAGGGCTGCTGAACTGAGCTCCAACACCAAGCGTAATATTATTTTTCATTGAAATGTATTAAAACTCCGATGATTTGCTCTCATCTTAAATGTAAAAGATAATTTTACGGAGATGGTTCGTCGTGTTCGCCCCCTGTTCGTGAGCTACAGTTCATCAACACCAACACTGAACTTTAAATCACGATTCTCCCAATCCCTGGGGGCCGGTGTTGCTGAATGGGGAAATTGCATGTAGATCATCAACACCATGCAGCCACAGTGCAGTGTTGGGTTCAGCAGATGACAATCAACACCAGCCTTCAACACAAACTGCCGGAAATACACCATATTTTTCGAGGTCAATCTCAACACCAGCCTGATTCAAGTACGGTGTTGTCACATCACCAACACCAGATTTCAACACTGTACTTGAAATTATTGAAATCACCCAATGACTGTTGCCTTGCCCTTGGTATCGTGGCAACAATGACCCTAGCATGCAGGTCCCCCAAGCCCATCTACCCTCCAAGTGGGGTTGAAAAGTGACTTACGGTTGCGGAGTTAGGTGTCATCAGAGAGCCTTGCATGTAAATTTCAACGTTAACCTGAAAATGACCTTTGACTTTACCATGTGACCTCTGACTGCAGCATAACATGCAGGCCCCCAAGTCCATCTACCATCCAAGTTTGGTTGAAAAGTGACTTACGGTTGCGGAGTTAGCTGTCGTAAGAGAGTCTTGCATGTAAACTTTAACGTTGACCTGAAATTACCTTTGACCTTACCATGTGACCTCCGACTGCAGCATAACATGCAGGTCCCCCAAGTCCATCTACCATCTAGGTTTGGTTGAAAAGTGACTTACGGTTGCGGAGTGAGGTGTTATTGGTGAGTCTTGCATGTAAATTTTAACGTTAACCTGAAAATGACCTTTGACTTTACCATGTGACCTCTGACTGCAGCATAACATGCAGGCCCCCAAGTCCATCTACCATCCAAGTTTGGTTGAAAAGTGACTTACGGTTGCGGAGTTAGCTGTCGTAAGAGAGTCTTGCATGTAAACTTTAACGTTGTCCTGAAAAATGACCTTGAATTCACCATGTGACCTCCGACTGCAGCATAACATGCAGGTCCCCCAAGTACAGCTACCATCCAGGTTTGGTTGAAAAGTGACTTACGGTTGCGGAGTGAGGTGTTATCGGAGAGTCTTGCATGTAAATTTCAACGTTAACCTGAAAATGACCTTTGACCTTGCCATGTGACCTCTGACTGCAGCATAACATGCAGGCCCCCAAGTCCATCTACCATCCAAGTTTGGTTGAAAAGTGCCTTACGGTTGCGGAGTTAGGTGTCATCAGAGAGTCTTGCATGTAAATTTTAACGTTAACCTGAAAATGACCTTTGACTTAACCACGTGACCTCTGACTGCAGCATAACATGCAGGCCCCCAAGTCCATCTACCATCCAAGTTTGGTTGAAAAGTGACTTACGGTTGCGGAGTTAGCTGTCGTAAGAGAGTCTTGCATGTAAAATTTAACGTTGTCCTGAAAAATGACCTTGAATTCACCATGTGACCTCCGACTGCAGCATAAAATGCAGGTCCCCAAAGTACAGCTACCATCCAAGTTTGGTTGAAAAGTGACTTACGGTTGTGGAGTTAAGTGTCATAAGGTTTGTGACGGGCGGACGACGTTTGGGTCCCTCTGTCTCGCCTTCACCTCTGGAGGGCGAGACAAAAGCTCTTGCTACCATAGCAACAACATCTTTGCTATATTTCCACAAAAATATTGTTACCATGGCAACGAAGTCTCCGCCCACACCAAAATCAATAGGCTTTTTCGCTATACCATACTCAACCGTCATGCCAAATGTGAAGACAATTGGAGAATAAATGCAGCCGATAGAGCGCTCACAAGAAAATTTCTGCGGCGGACGCGGCGGCGGCGCGACGAGGCCGAATTCATGAATCAACCATGATGAAATTTGGGATCAATTGTGACATGAAATCATATTTCATATACATATTTGATTTTAATGTTGAAAAAAAATTGGGGTCAACGGACTTCCTGCAGAGCTATAATGAATTTGGTAGAGCCATGTTTTTGCAGACAGGTAACCCTACCTAATTAAAACCTCTATCTATATTGCATTCGCTTCCGATTGGATTTGATATCACAACTGTCATTGTGTGATTCTATCTATATTCATATTTTTAATATTTTGGATAATTTGATTAATCCTCATGTTCTAAATATGTACTGTTACTGTGGCTGTATAAACGTTTGTTAAAATTTCAAGTACAATAAATTAGTAAAACCTCATACTCGCGTGTGCATCACTGGTCCTGATTCCAGCACGAGGGATGCTAAAATAAGACTTTTCGGTTAATATCACTCCTCTTTCTTGTGCATGTCGTGGTTGCCTTGTTGAATTAAACATGGGATTTACACTTCGTGAAAAAAAGTAACTTCGTCAAAAATGGGAACAAATTAGGAGCCAACCCTAAATTTTTAAGAAATTAAACCCTAAATTTTCATTCGGCATTCCATTACATGTATTTATTTTGAATGATACTGTCGTCATGTGTACAAAGTCTGATTCATAGTTTCAAAGAAAGACTGGTAGAGTCTAACGGAAAAAAGTGCCCGAAATGCGACAACAAAATGAATGGTCGATGTTCTTTTCTAAGAGATCAATGAAAACACGCGTCTTTTTGGTCACATTATTGCCACTGACGTAGCATGTGACATTACCGTTCTATTTATTGTAGCTATGTTCCTTTCAATTTCTTTAAAATGCATGTATTATTGTTATTATGTACCTATGTAACTATATTCATACGCATGTATGTATGTACACATACACATATAAATATATTTATTTAGATGAACATACATATACAGTGCGTATAAAAAAAAATTACACTTTGAAAAAGACCTGGGAATAAAAAAAATATACAGCATGTGGGTAATTTTTTCCACATATAATCTTGGGTTAGGGTCTCATCTATCCAATGAAAGTAAACGTTTTGACAGAAAATTACACTTGAGTGAGCAATGCCCATTTTCGTAAAGCTCGCAGAAATCTGTTTGCGCAGAAATGCTCGTTTTCACGCTGTGTGAAGGGGAAAGGGCGAAATCAAACTTACTCTGCGAAACATTTCTCATACATTTCTCTTGCATTTTTGTGCAGTTGAAATAAAACGGATACATTCAAGAATTTTATAAGAATTTTGCCACCCTAAATGAAATTTCAACACTTAGTAAGCACATCCTTTACCCGTTTTGTGCCAGCTGGATCTGAGGACATAACTGAATCTGAACCAACTATCAGACATCTCCAGCATTTTTTTCACTAATTTTTTTTCCATTTAAAGTGGGTTTACGTTTCATTTTTAATTCAATACTTGGTTCTCCACACTTTTCCCAAGCTTGACAATGATTAATAAAATGAAAATCAAGCCTTAGCCATTTCATGTAATTTACAGCTCATTGTAAAGCAAATATCGTTACGATGGTCTCGGTGTGTGGGGTGGGGTGCAATGCACTCTTCGAAGTGTTTTGGACAAGGAAGCTAGTTGAAAAAAGTAAAAGTAAATTTCACGTGTTTTTCATGATTAAGGTATACTTTTATTCCCATAACTATTTCAAAGTTCTGCGCAAATCATTTTTCAATAACTTTACAAAAGTAAGTGGTGCTCACCCAAGCGGATATATTTTTTGACAGTTTTATCGTCATGTGCTTTAATGGATCTGTACCAATGTTAAAATGTGGAAAATGTTCAGAATATTGCAAATTAATAATTTCACTGGAGTATTTCTAAGTGTAAACTTTTTTGATACGCACTGCATATATAATGCATTTTTATGAATGTAAGTATACATATATATATTGGTGTGTACGTACAAGATAAGCGATCCCTATATTGATATTTATTAATTATTTTTTTATTTTTTTTTATTTTTTTTATTCTGTGTATTGAAGTGATGGTTCATAAATTACGAAAAGACAATCTGATTGAAGGAATTAAATTTGGAGATAAAGAAATTAAATTAGCACTTCATGCAGATGGCAATGACAGTTCTTGCTCGTGATGTAAATCAGTTGATAAACTAATAGTTTTATGTGCAGATTTTGAAGAACTTTCTGGATTAAAAATCATTAATGACAAAACTAAAGTATTAAAATTAGGTTAATGTCAACATTTGGATTATGACTTCTTCTTCGGCAAGATCGTTGATTTTCTTTAAGCTTTAGGAGTATTTTTCACCTTAGATGTGCATAAGAAAGAAGATCTAAATTACAAAGAAATCGTAAGCAAAGTTAAAACACTTGAACTTTTGGAAGCTAATGGATATAACGCTTATGGGGAAGATTCAACTGTTGAGCAGTTGAAGGTGCATATATATTCTGAAGTCCTCTTCCAAGCGTCTCTTACTCCTGTTCCTAAGTGGGTTTATGAAACATTGGATGAATTAACGTTAGATTTTTATGGAAAGGTAAGAAAGACAAAATTAAAAGGAATACAATGTTTTAGACTGTAAGCAAGGAGGATTAAATATGTTAAACTTCCCTGTGCAGGTAAAGGCACAGCGTATAATGTGGAATAAAAGACTTTTATAAAAAGATGAAGATATGAGATTAAAAGTACTTTAATTTTGCCACTACAACATTTGGGTGGAGATTTCATATTGTCATGTGACTATATACCAGTTTTTTTTTAAAGTAACAGTTTCCAAATTTGACATGGACTTACTAGGAGAGTGGGTAAATATAAGACATATTATAAATACAGAGTTTGGGAAAGTGGTGATTTATAATAATAAGCGTATTTGATATAAAGGAAATTGTATATTTCATAAGATTCTATACGATAAAGAGGTTTATAAATTGCATCATATTTTGAATAATAACGGTAAACTAAAATGTGATACACATTTTTCTCAATTTCAATTTAGATGCAAATGATGTTGGAAAGATGAAGCATATTTATGCATGTTTACCCATTGGTTGGAAGAACAATATTGAAAGAAATGCAAAGCATACTTCTGGAAGTGATTTCACTTTGGGTGAGAAAACGACTATTTTAATGTTTTTAAAATCAAAAGAAATATACGAACAGCTGTTGTATAAACATGAAATTGAATCTTCTTTTGTCGACAGAATTAGAAGGAATAAGGAAATATAAAGTATATTTTCAGACTAAGATATTCCGTTTTAGTCTTGGTTCGAACAATTTATGTTCATTTTGGGAAAAGGAAGAAGAAACGTATGAACATCTATTTTGAATTTTTAAAATCTATTTTGGATCTGTGTGCAAGAATTTTGAAAGAAATGAATTTAGTGTGCAGGAAATTCTTTTCGGGAAGCAGGAGAAAAGAAAAGGTGGATATCAATTAATTAATCATGTCGTGATTGTAGTAAAAAATGTATTTTTTTTTTTACCGAGTAATGAAAAATAAAACCTTCATTGATTGAAATAAAAAAAATAGTATTAGGGGGATCAAAGAGAAGAAAAGAAATTAGCAACAAAAGGGGGACCCTTACAATCCATTTCTCAAAATGGCACATCTTAAATGTTAGACAATTTATTGTAGCCCAGAGCTAGTTTTCCACCGGATAGGGGATGGGGTGTCTGGGGGAGGGTGGGGGGGGGGGGTATAGTGTCCAGGGCTGAATTTTTTGTTGAGTTTGAATTTATTTGAGTGAAGAGGCCGAGATGATGGGTTTTGAAAAAGAAATAAGCTGATGCCTTCAATTCGTTTAGGTTTTATTAATGATCTATTTTTTTTGTATGTAGAAAATGTCTCTTATATGTTTTTATTAGACACTGAAAAAAAATCAATATGTTGAATTTATTGTAGGAGTTTCTTCCTCATGCATATAACTGTCATGAATGTTATTTTTAATTATGTATCGGAAGATGTCTGACATTTCTGTTTTATTGTAACATTCATGAAAAAATGTTGAATTTATGACTTGTCAAGGTATTTGTAAAGACATCAAAGTTCTATTTGTTATATATATTTTAGTTTGTATATGGATTGAATCGCACGATACGTGACGATATAGTGAAGCGTACGTTCTTCCAATATGTGGAGTTTCATTTTTGTGGTATCTTAAAGGACAAGTCCACCCCACCAAAACTTGATTTGAATAAAAAGAGAAAAATTCAAAACGCACAACACTGAAAATTTCATCTAAGTCAGATGTAAAATAAGAAAGTTATGGCATTTTAGACTTTCGCTTCATTTCACAAACAGTTATATGCACATCACGGTCGTTATGATAATGAGGAACGGATGACATCACTCAATGGTTATTTCTTGTGTATTTTATTATATTAAATTATGAAATATTGATATTTTCTCGTCACTGCCATGTGAAATGAAGTATCAATCCTCCCTGAACACGCGGAATTCCATTACTTAAACATTTTGTGCTTCAGGCAAGGAGGTCCTAATCGTCTAATTCACCAAAATTGAGTTATTGTCTAATTCAAACAGTAAACTCAAAAAAATAGTGAGTGAGTGACATCATCGACTCTCGCATTTAAATGTAACCGGCTCGTTCATAACTATATTTTTAAAAGTAACTAAAACTTTGAAAGAGCACAACTTTCTTGTCTTACATCCAATTTACATGAACTTTTTCAGCATTGTGCTTGTCTGATTTTTCTATATAGATTCAAATCAACATTTTACTAGGGTGGACTTGACCTTTAATGAGTACATCATTAAATGCTTTGGTATATTTCTCCTTAGTTTTGCGCGCTTTTGGTGGAAAAGAATCTACAAATCATTAATAACTGAATCCAATTACAAAGCATTACATAAATTTCTCTCTCAATATTGGCCAATAAAAAAAATATTATTATACAAAAAAAGCAGCATGTAGATACTTTGTAATGGAGAAGATTTAAGTCTTAATGGTATTTGCCAATATGCGAATGCCGAATGCAATAACACTTGCATTGATATGCCATTTTCTTCCCTTTGTATTCATTTACGCCGATGATATACCATGTACTGCGCTGTTAAGGAAATTCGTTTATATCAATGTTTTTTTGCAAGACAATACCGAATTTTGTTATGAAATGTCGTTGTAAAAAGCGATATATACATATACATATATATATATATATATATATATATATATATATATATATATATATATATATATATATATATATATATATATATATATAATATGTATATATACAGTGGGTATCAAACAAGTTAACACTTTGAAAAAGCCCTGGGAAGTGAGAAATATAAAACATGTGGGATTTTTTTTTCACTTATAATCTGGGGTTTTGGTCTCATCTATCTACTGAAAGTAAAAGTTTTGACAGAATGGTACACTGTCTTGAGTGAGCACTGTCCATTTTTGTAAAGATCGCAGAAATCTGTTTGTTTGCCCAGAACTTCTCGTTTTCACGCTGTGGCAGGGGGAAAGGGCGAAATCAAACTTTCCCTCCGAAACATTTCTAATACATTTCCCCTTCACTTTTAGTCAGTAGAAATAAAACGGATACATTAAAGTATTTCGTTACCATTTTGCCACCCAAATTGAAATTTTACCATTTAGTAAGCACAATCTTAACCCTTTTTTGTCAGCTGGATCTGAGGACATAATAGAATCCGCACAAAATTTTATATTAGACATCTCCAGCATTTTCTTAAAATAGTTTTTATCATTTAAAGTGGGTTTACGTTTCATTTTTTCATTTAATCCTTGTTTCTCCACACTTTTCTAAAGCTTGGCAATAATTAACTAAATGAAAACACAGCCCTAGCCATTCCATTAAATCACAGCTCAGTGTAAAGCAAAAAACGTCTCTATAGCCTCGGTGTGTGGGGTATAGGGTGGGCGCAATGCACTCTTTGAAGTGTTTTGGGCAAGGAAATAAGTTCAAAAAGTTAAAATATGTATTGAAATCAATTTTACTAGCTAAATTACACGGGTTCTTCATGATTATAAGGTCTACTTTTATTTGCATAACTATTTCAAAGTTTTGCGCAAATCATTTTTTCACTAACTTCAAAAGTAAGCGGTGCTCACTCAAACGGAAACATTTTCCGACAGTTATATCGTCATTTTCTTAAATGGATCTGTCATAATGTTAAAATGTTAAAAAATCTTCAGGATATTAGAAATGTGTAATTTTAAAGGATCTTTTCAAAGTTTTTTTTTATAAGCACTGTATATAATATATATATATATATATATGTGTGTAATTTTAGGTACATGCATCTACATGGATATGTATCCTGTTCATTTCAAATATTAGCAAACCTGGACACACTACAATGTCACGGTATACGCGGACCGAGAAAAAAACATGTGTTATCTAATTATGATTGTTTGTAAGTAGATAAGTTTCTTTTTGCTGATTTCAAATTTGTAATTTCGTGAAGCAATCACCTGAAGAGCACAGCATGGATAATTAATTTATAACGCAATGTAATCTTGCGACATGACGATCGAACCATTGAAATAAATTAGTGGAAAATGAATAATTTAAGAGTTTATTTCAACACCACAAAAACAAAAAATAACAGAATTTATACTCGTTCATTGTGATCACTTTTCTGGTATAAATTCACTTTTACTGAACCTACGCTGTATAAATTGAACGTATCTATTGTTACTACTATGTATTGGGAGATGTACATAATTATAACAAATAAATCAATATGTGTGAGTGTGTGTGTGTAAGTAATTAGTTTTTATTTGAAGTATAGTACCAAAGATAAAGACAAGTGTATAGTTCAATTCAGTATCATTTTCATTCAGATAGATGCTACCTGAATAACGCATTGAGTATTCTGTGTGCTTCAGATTAAATCTTTTCATGTTTTTCTGATATTAAAGGAGACAAAATAAATGTAAATAAGACAATAAGCGTCGCACTAAATCATTGTATGACGGAACTCTATGTTTGTGGCATTATTTTGTGTGAAATTACGGGGGAAGAGGCGTCATATCCGTGGGATAAGATAACATAATTACAGAATCAACTACTTTCCTCATCCAGAGGCGAGTGTATGGTCACACAACACGATGCATTTTTTGTAATAACAAAAGGGGAAAATTCACATTGTTTAAAAGTGGCGAGTGATCGATATGGCTCTTAACTAATCTCAAATGGTTGAAAACCTTTAGCAGCAGAAACACAAAAATAATGAATTGTTTAAGAATGTGTTCAAAGAAAGGCATGCATCAAACAACCATGGTCCGCATGGATAAGGATGAATGAGGAATGTTGACTCCCTTTTTGAAAGTGCCGTCCATTAAAGACCCATGCTAATAATTAAGGCACACGAGTCATAATTAATCAGGCCGAAATAGCGTTTTATACCATTTTCAAAGTGCCCCCAATAGGTTCAGTCAACTTTAAAGAAGCTGAAACTTAAGGAATACCAAGTTCGAATGATTTCCGAGCAATACAGGCGGAACAAACATTTTTAATGAACGGGTTTATTGACAGGCGTCCATTAAAGAACCATGCTAATTACGGCACACCGGTCGTAATCAGGCCGAAATGGGCGTTTTATGCCATTTTCAAAGTGCCCCCAATAAGTTCAGCCAACTTTAAAGAAACTGAAACTTAAGGAATACCAAGTTCGAATGAATCCCGAGCGATACAGGTGGGACAAAAACATTTTAATGAAGGGGTTAATTGACAGGCGTCCATTAAAGACCCATGCTAATTACGGCACACGAGTCGTAATCAGGCCGAAATGGGCGTTTTATGCCATTTTCAAAGTGCCCCCAATAAGTTCAGTCAACTTTAAAAAAGCTGAAACTTAAGGAATACCAAGTTCCAAAGAATCCCAAGCGATACAGGCGGGACAAAAATTTTTAATGAAGGGGTTAATTGACAGGCGTCCATTAAAGACCCATGCTAATTACGGCACACGAGTCGTAATCAGGCCGAAATGGGCGTTTTATGCCATTTATAAAAGTGCCCCCAATAAGTTCAGTCAACTTTAAAAAAGCTGAAACTCCAGGAATACCCAGTTCCAAAGGATCGCAAACGATACAGGCGGGTCTAAAGGGGATTCCCGAAATTCCTGGATCCCATTAGTGACGCGCTTCATATTACATGTAATATAAGAGCGTACGTAGACGGCGGTATTCCACAATGGAGCAACTACGAAAATTACACTACCAGGAGCGAAATACCACAATCATGTAAAAACACACACAAAATGTATTTTGAATGGAAACGTGAAAAATAATACCATTATAATAATGCAGGGGCGTGTCCGGAATTTTTTTCAACCATAAAACTATTTTCCCCGATCTGCCACTCCAAGTTAATTTTGGTTCGTTTCTTTGAAGGTGTTGTCTTTGTAGCGTAATGAGCCAAACATTTTGAGGGGGTTCGATATGGAATTTTGACATTTACTCACAGAATCAAAGTTTGTGATAGACTTTGACGTAACATTTGTAAAATTATAGGCCGATATTTTTTACTTATTCCTTTTCTTTTCTCCCCATTTTCTGGGGAGGGGGGGGGGGGGGGCAAAACGCCGATGTCATAAGAGTCATTTCCTATCTTTGTTCTTAGAAAACAACTTTAAAAAAGCGCGATCTTAACATTTTTTTAACTTCATGTTTTTTGTTCTCAAAATTTAATATTCTGGGAAATGTTTGTGAACCTGAAGAACATGCGTATGTAGAAAGATAATTAGAGCGCGAAGCGCAAGGAGACATTATTTAATATCGGTTCTGCACTGTAAAAACTGTGGTGTTAATACTGACACCAGTTGGTGTTAATAGAGGACCACACCCTGAGGTGTTAAAATTACACCCTAGAGATTGAACATAACACCAAAGAGTGAAAATGTAACAACCAAAGGTGTTGTAATAACACCTACAGGTGTTAAACTAACACTGTCAATTTAACACCGGTGTAAAATAGCTGGTGTGGTCCTCTATGTACACCTGTTAACACCACAGTTTTTGCTGTGTGGCTTGATCGAAAAAGGACCTGTGAAGGTGCAGTTAGTTTAGTTAGTCATAAGACGATACATGTTTCAACTTTTAGATAAATTTTTTTTTTGACATTCTGCCCTAAAAAATTGACATTCTAAGCACTTTTCGAAATAAACGGTAAATTAGGTGAAAAATAAAACAATTATTGATGCGAGCGCGAAAAATTTGTGATTTCAGACCTAAAAATGGGACACTTTCTTCATGTTTGTTAAATCATGAAAAGGGATGGGTACTTTGGTATCATCAAACAATAATGCGAGCGCCAACGGGATAATTTTAGCACGTTTTGAATAATGATCAAGCTGCGTATAACTCAAATAACAAGACATTAGTGTGCGCGTGTTTTAGAGTTAGAAAGCATCTGGTAATTCTGCATACATAGCATTTGTTTCTCATAAAAATCAATATTGTAAGCGCAAAGTGCGAGCGGAAAATATTTGATATTCCGGTATGAAAAGGGTGAATTTAAGCACTATCTAAACAACTGTGTAGGGAAATTGTTAAGTGTATGTGGATAGTGCACTTAAAAACGCGAATGCGAAACGCGAGCTGATATCTCTATCATTGTTTTTACCTAGAATCTGGACGGTCTAGCCATAAGGACATTTAATTTGGTCATCATTATGAAAATGATGACTATCTTCCTTTACCTCATCCTAAGCGCGAAGTGTCGATATTCCTTTCTGAAGAGGGGACAATTTAGTTATTAGAAATCAAATTGTAATAAGCCTAATGAGTGAGTGAAATTTGTTGACATAATTATGAGACAAGAAAACTGGATGCTTTAAGCACTTTTGTAATCATGAATATATTTGTGAGTTGATATATTTCTAACTATTAATGCGAGCGCAAGTCGCGAGACGATTTCCTTTTGATAAACGTAATAAAAGTGGGATTTCAAGTAGTTTGTTACATAATTTAATAGTACATTTTTTTCATGCTTTGTGTATTTTTATAATTCTATTTTGATACTGTTATGTTTTAAGTTGTTTTTTATGTAAAAGTTCTGTACAATTCAGCTCTTGCTGCGAACAGTCTTTGAATAAAATACCAATATTATTATAGAATATAAAGAATATTTTGAAATAAACTAAGACAATATGTAGGCCTACTTGGCAAATCAAATAATGCGAGGACATAGCACAAAAAGTTGCAAATGATATTCACATCATAAAACGAACATTTTACAGAGCACTCTTGACAAAAGTTAATTTGTAAATCAAACAAAATAATAAAAGCTCGATGTCCAAGATGAAACATGCTTCGTATATTGACTGCAAAACCAGACATTTAAAGCAATATATTATATCAGCCTATTTAGCAAGATATGTATCTCAACGAACAGGCAATGCGAGCGCGAGTGAAAATTTATTGACATTAAATTTTGAATCATTTTCCAAGTCTTCCCTTACCTTATCTTATTCACTCGTCTCCTTCCTCTTATTTTTCTTCTCTTTTTTTTCCTCCTTTCTTTTCCCTTCTTTTCTTTTTTTCTTTCTTTCCCCCTTTTTTTTGGTTTTTTTTTGGCTCCGCCAATAGGGGGGGGGGGGGTGGGGCTCGGTTCTCCTCGCCCCTTATCCGACTATGAAAATTGTGCAACTATACGGGACAATTAAAGTTATGAGGTCACGTTACTTTATTATTACTTATTAGTTTTATTGCAATTACAATCACGAGCATAATCACAATTTTATCATGTCTTTTGTATAATGGACTGACATCAGGAAGCAAAAATGGATTAGAAGGGGTATTATTGGGCCTTCCATTATTCATATAATTTTCCTGGGTAGGTCCAATTAATTCGTATTACATACACATTTCAATAGCACATTATATTCTGTACATTTTTTAAACTTCTCTTATCTACCAAATAACAGTCAAAGAAAATCCTGCTTATCCGCATTTACATATTTATCAGTATTATAAGGGTTGAGATTTCAACACATTTCCCCATTGACGACATATTTTTTTAAATTTAATTCTAAAGTTTAGCAATATTCTATGAAAATGGTGAAATGCATGTCATCATGAATATTTTATAGGTGGGTTGACATGGGCGGAAATCTGCCCCCAAAGGTAGGGGGGCGAGGGCCTGTAAAATTTGACTAGCAAAAAAAAAAAGTAAGGTTATCACCCTAAATTTAAGGTCATTTTAACCCTAACAAAATTTGACAAGCCCCCCCCCCCCATAAAAAAAGGTTTTCACCCAAAATGTAAGGTCATTTAGTTTAAAATATATGTATCATTTCGTTTGTAAAGTGATGTATTTGTTTCCATCATGAAAGACCAAAATTTGATATTGTGTCCCCCTATTTTTGGTAGGGGGACACGTCCCCCTGTCTCCTCTGGGATTTCCGCCCATGTGGGTTGAAAATGTCGCATCCCAACTATCCTGTTTCTTGTGTTATTACATGGAATCAAAATTGTTTCATTTTTTTCATACCAGTGTGAATGATATGTCTCCCTTATAATGAAATAAGATGCAGCAAAGAATATCTAATGGACTTAATCAGTTGTCAATTCAACTGTTTTTGGTTCTTCAAGGGAAAATAATGAATAAACCTAATTCTATATAAAATTCAAAAGAACAAGTGGGGATATGACATCATCAGTTTGCTCATTGAATATTAATGAAGACATGCTTAAAACTGTTTCACCGGAATAATGCTAATCTTTAAAATGCAATAACTTTGATATTCCTTGTCGGATTTTTATCAAATCTTTATTCTTATGTTCGTCTGATTTTTCTTTATCTTTTCAAACCATATTACATTCAGTGCGGAATTTCAGATCATAATATAAAAAAAATTCTGCTCGCGCTTCGCGCTCACATTATTAATGTCAAAATATATCCGATTACCCATCATTTTCTTGATTTACAAAACATGAATAAAATGTCCCGTTTTTAGGTCTGAAATCTCATTTTTATTTCCGCTCGAGCTTCGCGCTCGCATCAATTGTATAGTTATATACCTATCTTCTTCATGATTAGAAAAGTGCTTAGAATGTCTCGTTTTTGGGTCTGAAATCTCAATTTTGTTTCCGCTCGCGCTTCGCGCTCGCATCAATTGTATAATTATATACCTATCTTCTTCATGATTAGAAAAGTGCTTAGAACGTCTCGTTTTTTGGCCTGAAATTTCAATTTTGTTTCCGCTCGCGCTTCGCGCTCACATTATTAATGTCAAAATATATCCGATTACCCATCATTTTCTTGATTTACAAAACATGAATAAAATGTCCCGTTTTTAGGTCTGAAATCTCATTTTTATTTCAGCTCGAGCTTCGCGCTCGCATCAATTGTATAGTTATATACCTATCTTCTTCATGATTAGAAAAGTGCTTAGAATGTCTCGTTTTTGGGTCTGAAATCTCAATTTTGTTTCCGCTCGCGCTTTGCGCTCGCATCAATTGTATAATTATATACCTATCTTCTTCATGATTAGAAAAGTGCTTAGAACGTCTCGTTTTTTGGCCTGAAATTTCAATTTTGTTTCCGCTCGCGCTTCGCGCTCGCATCAATTGTATATTTATATACATATCCTGTTCATGATTACAAAAAGTGCTTAGAATGTTATGAAGGTAATTCAACAAATACCCCCAACTTGGCCAAAGTTCATTGACCCTAAATGACCTTTGACCTTGGTCATGTGACCTGAAACTCAGGCAGGATGTTCAGTAATACCCTTAACCTTATGTCCATATACTTTCTAAGTTATGATGTCATTTCAAAAACTTAACCTTAGGTTAAGATTTGATGTTGACGCCGCCGCCATCGCCGCCGCCGCCGTCGGAAAAGCGGCGCCTATAGTCTCGCTCTGCTATGCAGGCGAGACAAAAACGCCTCGCGTTCGTAGTTGCATACACATCTTTTTTTCAGGATAACAGACATTGCCCAGAATGTTCAAATTTTAGGAAAAAATACATAAGATTTCCAAAAAATTTAGCTCACGCTTCGCGCTCGCATTATATAAATAAGGATTATAATGATATTATATATTCATGTTGGTTTATAAGAATAAAGCTAAGAAGTGACTATTAGGACTACTCTTTCAAAGAAACCAAAAATCATCTTCGAGCGGCCGATCGGGGAAAATATGGCTGAAAAAAAATATGGGCCCCCCTATTGGCGAAGGCTTGATCCGCCCCTGTTATTTGACTTTTGAAATATGTAACGTCTTTATGGCTAAGTTCAAGCAGTCCTTAACAGGTTCCTTTTCGATCAATTTAAAATGTATATAAAAATTTTCTGCTCGCGCTTTGCGCTCGCATTATTAATGTGAGGAAGATCCTCAATTACTTATCCTTTAAATGGTTTACAAAACATGAATAGAGTGTCTCGTTCAGCAGGTCTAAATCTCGAAATTTTCAGCTCGCGCTTCGCGCTCGCATCAATTGTTTAGTTATATACCTATTAATAATAGCTGGATTCTGTTTAGGTTACAAAAAGTGCTCAGAATTTCCATTCTTAAGGTAAAAAAATGCCTCGCGTTCGTAGTTGCATCCACATCTTTTTTTCAGGTTAACAGACATTGCACAGAATGTTCAAATTTTAGGAAAAAAATACATAAGATTTCCAAAAAAAATTAGCTCGTGCTTCGCGCTCGCATTATATAAATAAGGATTATAATGATATTATATATTCATGTTGGTTTATAAGAATAAAGCTAAGAAGTGACTATTAGGACTACCCTTTCAAAGAAACCAAAAATCATCTTCGAGCAGCCGATCGGGGGAAATATGGCTGAAAAAAAATCTGGGCCCCCCTATTAGCGAAGGCTGGATCCGCCCCTGTATATCCGTGCCGAAGCCTTCATTTATTTTTTTTTTCATTTTGGGGGGTTTTCAATTCTGTTTGGAAACAAATCAGGGAAAGACAATTAAAAAATATCGCCCAATGGTATGGGCTGCCCCGTTTTTACTTTCTCGATTTCTAATTTTTCTCCCCATTTCCCTCTCCTTTTTGTTTTGTTTTCCCTTCCATTTCCCTTCATTATATCCTTCTACTCTTACATTCCCTCGTATCATCTCTCCATTTTCCACTTCCTTTTCCTCCCTTTCCCTTCTTCTCTATCTCCACTCCTTCCTTTTCCTCTCTCTTTCCTTTCACCCTTTTCCTTAATTTTTTTTTAATCTTTTCAAGGCTCCTCTAGGCCCCCTCGATGGATCTGCGGCGGGGGGGGGGGGGGGCGACCATCCCCGGCTATAAAATTTTCTAGTAGGCAAGATGAAAAATGGGGGGAGCAGAGCTAGAAAAAAAGATGAAGGGATTTAAAATAGGTGTGTCAAGAGAGGGGGTCATGGTCGTTAAATACGTACTACCCATTGTGAGATAAATTAGTTTTCTACCCCAGTTATTCAATAGGGAGAAAAAAAGATATAAAGTCCTGTTTCTCCTGCCCCCACCCCACCCCCTTATCAATATACCCTGACCCCACACATAATTTACAATCATGCATCTCTCTCTCTCACTCTTGTTATCTCTTCCACCTGTTCTCTTACCTATTCCTCCCCTACATGTTGTACGGTGGCGTAACGAGCCAAACATTTTAACGAGAACAGATGCGGCATGAGGAGCAAGATTTCTAAAAAGTTGTGAGCGAGCGGAGCAAGCAACTAAAAATTTTAATTTGACCTTTTTAACTCAAAATATATTTTGTGATAGATTCTGAAATACTATTCACAAAATGTTATTCATTTCACTCTTTACTGTTTTCTCTTTTCTTCCTTGTTTTATTGGTCTGGGGGTATGATTTTTTGTGTAGGGGTGCTGATATAAATTTGATGAGCAAAAAATAAAACAAAAGGGGGGGGGTTATCACTACAAAATGGAGGCCATTTAGGTTCTGAGAAATTTGAACAAGAAAAAATGGGGGGTTCCACTACAAAATGAAGGTCATTTGGAATATATTTATCAATTTTTCCACACCTTCCTGAATTCCTGGGGCCCATTGCATAAAACTTTTGCCATAAAATACTCGGGCAATTTTTTTGCCAGAATTTTTAAATGTATAATTATCAATAGCATAATTTTATTTGCCAGAGTTTTTGTTTATTTGCCAGAATTATTTTATGGCACAAGTTTAATGCAACGGGCCCCAGGGTGGTGCTGCCTATGAACAATAATACATGCAGCACCTCCAGCACCTCCGCTTCCTCAAGGCCATGGAGCGGAGCAAGCAACTGAAAATTTTGACCTGTTTAATACAAAATATATTTTGTGACAGATTTTGACATACTATTTCAAAAATGTTATTTTATTTCACCCATTACCCATTTCTGTTCTCTCTTTTCTTCTTTGTTTCTTGGTCTTGCAGGGGGGGGGGGGTGGGTGATGGGCCCCTACGCCCCCCCCCCCCCCCCCCCATCTGCACGGCAGTGGTGGAATGCAAAATCAGTACAGGCATGCAAACAAACCTTCCACAAAAATATTTTAAACAAAATTGTCATTTCCTCTGTATGATAGTAACAAGAGTACCATAAACAGAAAAAATCAAACTTTCTTTTAATAAAATTAATTTATTGTTCTTTTACCAAACAGTCACAGGCAGTGTGTCCAGGCACCGTTATAGTGATGACTTAAAGCACTATCCCTAGAGTGATTTCCATGTTTTTGAGTGACTCCACAGTTCAAATCTACTGTTGGTGCACGTCCTCAGTAAACATGTGTCCTTCTGAGTGACCTTGTAATCAGCTGATCATGTAAATGGGCAAGAGTACCAGGAAGAGATCATTGGTGTCCTGGAGATGACCTTGTCATCTAATGGCACCCTGCAATGGATGTCTACACAGTGGTTGAAGATGTTCGTCATAAAGTTGTGATAAATTCAGCGAATCAAAATACTTTCTCAGTTCCTGGACACTTCCCATCTCTGAAACCTCGAAGGATGAAAACCTGTGGAAATGAAAGTGAATGTTTGGTACTCATAAAACAGTATTGCTACAACAAATGATAGCATGCACATATCAGAACCCGACAAGAGTCACTAAAAATCAATAAATAATCAGTTAATAGGGGGTACATATTCTGTCATGCAAAGACAATCCAAGAACTTAAGTCTGTGATTGATTCAGGTAAAATGACCAAAAGTCAGTCACGCCAACGAAACCTAGGCTACAGTCATAGACCCTGATTGAAAATTTGATCAACATGTGGGTCTTGACACAAGACTAGGACAAATACACCTTGCCGTTTGATGGACCTACTCTGCACAAGTCACATCCATTCACTTTAGGCTGCATAATCAAACCACTTTCTTTGAGTGAAGGGTGAATACAAATTATTAATTTATAACTCTGCTATTCCTTGAAGGATCTTTACCAATATTATTTTTTATATTTTCCTGCTTTAAAAAAAACCCCAAAATATCAAGGTTAACTTTTCTTTTATAACAACTTTCAGATTATGGCCCCCTTATTGAGTAAATAACAAAATTGATGTCCAGAACAAACCTGTGTTTATCAGTAGGCTTATCACTCAGCACACTCATCATTTTCTCCTTGCACGCCTTCCCACTTGAATCCACATCAACCTTCTGTGTTTTCAGTCGAAGAATAAATTCCTATGAAAGAGCAGATCAGGAAATAAATTTGCAAGCATGGAGGAGGTAGGCACTTCCCTGAGTGGTCAGGCCTAAAAGCATTTTTTGTGAAACCCCATCTCAATCAAAGTTAACCCACCTTTTCAAATTGAACGAATGATGTAATGAGATTATTATCAATAATTATTTAATTGCTGTATATCATCTACTCTATATCTTTAATTGTCTTAGTGTCATTATACCAGGCCATGGGCGGAAATCCCAGGGGGACGCGTCCCCCTACTAAGAATAGTAGGGGGGACAGAATATCAAATGTCCCTCCTACTATTTTTGGTCTTTTATGATGGAAAGAAATACATCATTCAAACTCGAAATCAAACACATATTTTGGACGAAATGACCTTACTTTCGGGGTGATGACCTACTTTTTTTCCCTTTTTTTTTTGCTTGTCATATTTCTTTTGGTCGAAATGACCTTACAATAAAAATTTTTCCAACCAATGGTCCCCCTACCTTTGGGGAGAGATCTCTTCCCTTGTACCAGTTACAGTTGTAACAAGAACACGCTTGATTGCTCAGTACGTGGAGCAGTGGTTTGACCATTTCGCATTAAGGTGACCCGGAGGGCGTTTCACAAAGATTTAAGTATGACTTAGAGTCGCACTTAAATATCAAATGTCCCTCCTACTATTTTTGGTCTTTTATGATGGAAAGAAATACATCATTCAAACTCGAAATCAAACACATATTTTGGACGAAATGACCTTACTTTTGGGGTGATAATCTACTTTTTTCCTCTTTTTTTTTGCTTGTCAATGCGTACATGATATGCAACGCGCAATATTATTGATCAATACGCAGCAGTGCCCGTCTTCTTGGCATGATCTGACCAATGCAGTGATGTCTTTTATACCGCACGCAACTATGCATTTAAGTGCGACTCTAAGCTCTGGGCTGTTGCAAGAAAATATTTGCAATCAATCGCAAATATTCTATTGCAATTTTACAATTGATTGATCACTTTAAACTATAACAAATCAGATTACACTCCTTGTTTCATGGAGCAGATTAGCAATCAGTTGCAAATTTGCAATTAATTGCACAGCATATGCATGATTTCGGGAACAAAAATAGGCTTGCAATTGATCGTAAGTTCCTTGCAACGCCCCATAAGTCATACTTAAATCTTTGTGAAACATCCCCCTAGGTTAGATTCTCACTTGTTACATATTAGTGTCCTTTGGTAATTAAAGCATATCAGGTCCATTAAAGAGGAACATAAGCCTGTGGACAGGTGCCTTGGCCGAGTGGTTTAAGGCGCCTGACTAGACATTTGAAAGTCTGGGGTTCAATTCCCGGCCTTGACACCTCTGCCCTTAAGCAGTGCATTAAATCGACAGTGCTCTTTTATCCTAATATACTCAAAAAATTGACAAAGCTACATGCATTTTTGGAAACTTTGTGTGCACTTGTTTCTTTTTAAAACTATAAGACTTTGGTCCAGTCTGGTTACCAGCTTGCTTGAAAGCAGTCATGGTTTTGTGGCAATTAGAAATAAATTACCTCCACCGAAACATTTTTTTATTTTTATTATTTTTAATACTGACCTTGACTCTTGCCTGATGACCCTCAAGAAGGATTAAGATGAGTCTCTCAACGAAGATTATCCTTCCCATGATGCCTAGCTCTTCACACCAGCTTGTCAATGTCTTGATGTAGCGACCCTTAGCCCTCATGTGATCAAGCCGCAGCAATGAAGTCACACAAGTCCCTAGGCCTAGGAGATAAAACCAGTTCACAAATAAACAAAGTATTTGTTATATAGTTTTATCTTTCTAAAAGTATTAGTTCAGTTATTTTTGCTTTCTCTCCTAGAGGGGTTGTGGTTAAGTACATTTAACAGCAAGGTATTCAAACAGTGGCAATATCAATTGCTAAGATGCCTAGACCTACAAAATCATCACTCTATTTTCTTTTGTGTGTGTGTGTGCGGGGAGGGGCAGGGGGTCACTGTTATATGACCAATCTTTACAGACACTCAGGCATATCTTTTTGCCTTTGCCAAAATATCTACATTGATGGAAGAATACTAAGGACTGATGGCAAAATAGGAACTTTTAACCCGACAATATAAAAATTATAAGAAACACTTATTCACCTTGGCTTTCAGGAGTCATTTCCTGCTGGTTCTCATAATTTGCATACTCCTTGAAATGAAGGCGGATCCACTCTACGATCTCCATTGCCATTGGTTCACCACAAAGATACGCATTTGCATATTCAATAAGGCTGGTCTTCATTTTATCAGCAGCTTTCCTGGTCAGGAGGTCAGAGGTCAAACTGATATCTGGCAAGGATTTAGGGTAGCATGGACCTGGTGCAAAGGTGATGGCTATGGTTGAGCCAAGGTTGGGAGATTGTTCATTGTTTGATGAATCTGATACGGTGATTGTGTATCGAGCTGACCCTGAAAATAGAAATGTCATAAAACAATATCATAACTTAAAATATTAAAAGGTTTTGCTGTTTTCTGCGTGAGAAGATTGCTTCTAGACAATAGACTGAATTATACCATGTCTGTCTTTAGTTTTGGTAAATCCCCAAAATGTGGCTATGACCTAATCAGTTCATTACCAGATTGTGTATGCCCTAAAATAATTATGATTATCCCTGCAATACAGAATGAGAAGAGGACCAGAGATTCCAGACTTATATAATAGTGCATGGAATTTACTGGCTTAATTGACAAGGATATGTTCTTCTCGTCTATTACTGTTGAGGCAACCCGAGATCACCCATTTAAACTCTTCAACAAAAGAAATAGACTGGATGTAAGAGCAAATGCCTTCGGAGCCAGAATAGTGCATGACTGGAACTTGCTACCAAATAGAGTTGTCTCTGCTCCATCTGTAAACTCCTTCAAAGCCGGGCTTGATAAGTTCTGGAATTAAGAATGGTACAGTCACCCTTGGGAATGATTTGATTTGACAAAAATGATTGCAAGTGCTTGAGCTTGGACGAAAGCTAGACCTGGAAACTTGGCTGCAGCTTTCTGCATATTTCCAGTACATCCGGTATAAGTAATGAAGTGGAGGATATGATATGAAAATATGTTTTATTTGATAGATTATACGATTTTACATGAAAATGTACTTTGATCGGGTGCCCGATCATAATAAAAAATGCATGGTTTTTCTACACTGTAAAAACTGACACCAGTTGGTTTCAATAGAGGACCACACCCTGAGGTGTTATAATTACATCCTAGAGATTGAACATAACACCAGAGTGTAAATGTAACAACCAAAGGTCTTGTAAACTAACTTTGTCAATTAACACCGGTTTAAAATAACTGGTGTGGTCCTCTTTGTATACCGTGTAACACCACAATTTTTGCTCTGTATAATATAAAACCTATAAAGCATGCTCTGTGCTGTAGATAATGTAGCTCTTTGATATCCACTCCCTAAATTTGTAAGATCATTTGTGGTAGGGTCCATGGTAAGATTTTCAAATAGCCCTTTTTAAACGAAAACAAAAATATAACTGATAGAGGGCGCTACATATATTTGGTTTGAATATTTGACAGAGAATTGGCATTACAAGTTTAAGATTAAGATAATGTTAGATGATAATCAAGTAGTTCACATCATAGACCTTTACCAAGGCTAATGATGGGCTTTAAAGTATATGAAAGAAATGTATTGCAAAACTATGGTGACAGAAGGAGCGCATATGAATAGGATTTATAATACATTAGTACTACTACAAGGCAAGATCTTATTTTTGCATTAGTGATAACTTTCAACAACAAAAATTAATCAAATCTAAAAGGTAAACAGTATTATCAACTTGTAGAAATCTGATTTTAATTTGAAGGAGTACTTTTAGAATGCAACGCAACGTGATTGTCCACTGTTAGAGCTCATCTTCGAGATGAAATCTGATTTTAATTTGAAGGAGTACTTTTAGAATGCAACGCAACGTGATTGTCCACTGTTAGAGCTCGTCTTAGAGATGAGCTACAGCTAGAGCCCACTTGTTCAACCACCCTGCCTATGGTGAATCTGTTGATCTATGTAGTACACAACACACACTTTAAAAATTCTTCAAAATATCACTTGTGTAACAAAAAATATTTATTTCAATATAGTTGTGATTTATTTTTCATTAGTAACTTGGGGATCATTTTTATTCACCATGCAGAGCACTAAAAAATATAAATTTTGAGCATATTTTGTACAGGCCCTCTATTGGTGGAAAGTATAGTTGCAAGAAAATTGTCATTCAACAATCTCTAATTTTAATCTAATTTAGAAAAAAAAATTCATTCAATTTACTTCAGAGCCAAGTTATATGATGAATAGTTGTAATGGAAACAGAGATTGTAAAAATCTCAAGCACTTTTCCCCAAGAACAAGGACTAAAGGGAGAAAAGCCAAACATTGCCAACCTTATTTTACCACACAGGGAGTCCTAACAGAGGACAAGGTTAAACCCAAGGTTAGTACCGGTATACTAATACAAACCTCGCAATACGTGTGAGTGGGTTAAACTTTGTTCATTGAATGAATGACAGAGCCCTTGGAAATTAAAGATTATAGAAAACTGAGAACTAGAAGTTCCAACTCAGAACGAGACATCTGCTAGATAAATTATAATTATAGTTTGGCAAAAAAAAAACAAGTGTTGCCCAACATTGTTCCCAATGATCTGTCCCTTCATGGAATCATCAGCTCCCTCATCAAATGATAAATGCAGATTCACTTGACAATGACAGCTTCGAAAATACCCCCTCACAGGGACCTGGGAAGCGGGGGTGCTGGGGGTGCTGAAGCACCCCCATACATTTTCCTGGGGGTGCTGCGTGTATTATTTTCCATAGGAAGCACCCCCACGAAATCAGGTTCCCTTTGTATTTTTTTATATATGTTATGATGTACATAATTATCACATCCGACAATCGCAAATTATTTACATAGTCTTTCACATATTCCAATAACATCCCTCCTATAACGCGACTCCGATACAGACGTGGTCGCGCGCGATACGTGATAACCATAGTTTGGTTTACACACTACTCGATAGCAGGGGAGGGACATGGGTGTGGTTAGACTTGAAACTTCTAGGTTTTATGTCGATTCAAGTGTGTGCGCGCCCGACCGCCCGTGTTTTGTATAAACAATTACAAGACAGACAATAGAAATAAAATTTCAGTCTTTTTCGCCCTGCCCCATGGCCCTGGGAAGCGGGGGTGCTGGGGGTGCTGCATGTGTTGTTTTCCATAGGCAGCACCTCCTGGAAATTTAGTGGTAAGTTGATAAATGACAGAAATGTAATGAAAATGAACGACGTTTTGTAGAACCCCCCCCCCCCCCCACTTCAGAATTATCCGACACAGTACTTAAAATAATGTTTAAATTCACCCTTTTTCAGATCGGACTATCAAATATTTTCTGCTCGCGCTTCGCGCTCGCATTATTGATTTTTGTAATAAAAAAATGTATTTACAATGCCCAGATACTGGGTCTAACTCTAAACACGCGCACGCATGTTTATTCAGATACGCAGCTTGTTTTGGGGCTACTCCGGGCTGAAAATATTTATATCAAATACAATTTTATGAAAATCTGATAACAAATAGTTGAGTTATTTCATTCTAAAGTTTAGCAATATTTTATGAAAATGGTGATATGCATGTCGTCATGAATATTTAACAGGTGGGTTGACATGTGCGGAAATCTGTCCCCAAAGGTACGGGGACCAAGGCCTGGAAAATATGACAAGCAAAAAAAAAAGAAAAAAAGTTTATTACCCAAAATGTAAGATCATTTAGTCCAAAAGGTATTATTTCGATTGTGAAGTGATGTATTTTTCTCCATGAAAGACCAAAAGTAGTAGGGGGAATTTGATATTGTGTCCCCCTACTATTTTGGAAGGGGACACATCCCCCCTGTCCCCTCTGGGATTTCTGCCCATGTGTGTTGAAGATGTCACATCCCCACTATCCTGTTTCTTGTGTTATTACATTGAATCAAAATTGTTTCATTTTTTCATACCAGTGTGAATGATTTGTCCCCCGTATAATGAAATAAGTTGCAGTAAAGAATATCTAATAGACTAAATCAGTTGTCAATTTAATTGTTTTTGGTTCTTGAAGGGAATTCTTGGTAGAAAAAATTGAATAAACCTACATTGTAATTTGATATTTTAAAAAATTCAAAAGAACAAGTGGGGATATGACATCACCAGTTTGCTCATTGAATATTAATGAAGACATGCTTAAAACTGTTTCACCGGAATAATGCTAATCTTTAAAATGCAATAACTTTGATATTCTTTGTCGGATTTTGATCAAATCTTTATTCTTATGTTCGTCTGATTTTTCTTTATCTGTTCAAACCATATTACATTCAGTGTGAAGTTTCAGATCAGAATATCAAAAAATTTCTGCTCGCGCTTTGCGCTCACTTGATTTACAAAACATGAATAGAATGTCCCAATTATAGGTCTGAAATCTCAATTTTGTTTCCTGTGTCCTGTTTTTAGGTCTGAAATCTCATTTTCATTTCCGCTCGCGCTTCGCACTCGCATCAATTGTATAATTATATACCTATCCTCTTCATTATAAGAAAAGTGCTTAGAATGTCTCGTTTTTTTGTCTGAAATCTCAATTTTGTTTCCGCTCGTGCTTTGCGCTCGCATCAATTGTTTAGTTATATACCTATCCTGTTCATGATTAGAAAAGTGCTTAAGATGTCCTGTTTTAGGTCTGAAATCTCGTTTTTATTTCCGCTCGCGCTTTGCGTTCGCATCAATTGTATAATTATATACTTATCCTCTTCATGATTGCAAAAAGTGCTTAGTTTGTCCAGTATTTAGGTCGGAAAGTCAATTTTTTTCAGCTCGCGCTTCGCGCTCGCATTATTTGATTGTTGATATATGTATCGTCTTAATGGGTAACTGCAAACAGTCCTTATAACACTTCCCTTTCGATCAGACCAGAGCGTATATAAAATATATCTGCTCGCACTGATCACCTTCGCAGATATTATTTGTTACATACGCATCTTGTTCAGGACCGTGACAAACATTGCTCAAAATGTTCAATTTTCAGGACAAAATACATGAAATTCCCCCCCAAAAAAAAAAATAGCTCGCGCTTTGCGCTCTAATTATATATCCATGTTCCTTTATAAAAAGAAAGCTAAGAAGTGACAGTCATATAGATGTTTATATATATATATATATATATATATATATATATATATATATATATATATATATGTATATATGTGTGTGTGGGGGGAGGTTGGTGGGTGTGTGTGTGTTATTATGGAAAACTCAATTGTGTCCCCTCCTCCCCCTCCATCTTTGAGGAGAGATATCAGCACCCCCACTGAAAAAATCGTTCCCAGGTCCCTGCCCCCTCACTCCTCATAATGTGCATCCAATTCTAATTTCATCTTCGACATGAAGTTCGAGATGCTGAGCCCCATCCACCCACTCATCCTACGAACGAGGTTATAATATAACCTCGTTCTCGGCAGCATACAGTGCTATTGTGCAAATATACATTGCTCATTTTCCCCCCATCCGTCATTCAAAGTATCACAAACTCATGCAATTTTATAAATGTGATACTTAGCCTAACATCTTTTCAAAAGAAGATCATTCCTACTGACCTTACAACATTAAAAAAATGAATAAAAACTCACCGAAATTTATGCGTGATGGCGATTGATCCTCTGGGTTGCTACTATGGTGTTCAACAGTGACAAATCGAAAAAGAAAAAAAATCTCACGAAACCAGAGAGGTTTATCCACCCGTTTGGACGAAACTCAGCTCGTGATGCATTCTGGTAAGGAAGTCTCGATAGCCTCTTTCAAGACAAATTGGCAATCTTGTTTCGTCTCGATAAACATATTTAAAGAATAAGAGTAAATGACATTATTTCCTGGGGATATATAAATTAATCATCATAGGTCCTTTCACCATACAACATAGTTTATTAAAGAAGGAAGTACGCTGATGGTGCTACAACTGTTCATTCGAGGTGGAAGTATCAAAATAGGAGGGGGGGGGAATATCTACACCCTCATATATGTAATGGTAATTGAGTATTTCCTAGTCTTTTCACTACTAACAGTGGCGTTACAGACAGGGCAGGGGACAGCCCCCCCCCCCCCCTGTGACGGATTTGGCCAAGAAAAAAAGGAGAAGGGGAAAGGGGGAAAGGGAAAGAATGAGAAGAAAAAGAACTTGAGGGGGGGGGGGGCAAGAAAGGAAAATGGAAAGGGTAAAAGAGAAAAGTAGATGAAGGGAAAGAAAGAATATAGATAAAAAGTCAAACGCGAGGAAAGAGTGAAAAGGAAGGAAAGGAGAACATAATGTGAGAAACTCATCCCGAAATGCTAATACATGCGTGAGAAAGGGGAAAGAATTAAGAGATAGCAAAATGGAATCTATAATTTAAAAAAAAGAGAAACAGGAAATAATGGTAGAATGGAAAGGCTATAGGACGAACAAGAAATCAAAAAAATTGTGAAAGAAAAGAAAAGGGAAAGTGTAATATATTATGCTATGTTCTATTACTACTTAAGATTTTTATGGAAAGGGAACAAAATTTTCTTGATATTAAATTTTACTAAGAAATATTTGCCGCACTCTAAAGGCTGTGTCCCTTTTGGATTTTTTTCCCCTTTGCTTTTCAAATTTATCTGGAATAATTTGTTCTCCATTTTGGTTGTGAAAAACTTTTTTTTTTTTGGGGGGGGGGGGGCTTTGCATATTTAATTCGCCGCCCCCATTCAAAAAATAGTTCCCAGGGCCCTGTCAATTATAGCCAAGATTTTTCTGGAAATAAGGTTAAAATATTTGACCCAAATCCCCTCCATTTGGATGCGTTTTTTTTTTTTTGCTTGTATTTTTTTTCCTCAAGAAAATCGCTTGCTTCCTTCCTTCCTTTCCTCCATTCTTTTTTCTTTCTTTCTTCCTGTTTTTTTTTCTTTTTCTTTTTAGGGGGAACTATTCCCTCTATCTAAAATTTAGGGGGACGTGTCCCCTCTCGCCCCCCCCCCCACTTCCGCCACCCGTCACAAAAATATAATTCTGATGTACAAAAATAGTGGAAAAAAAATTTAGTGTCAGGTGATAAAAAGACTACCTTCGCAGGAACAGGCTTCACTGGAAACGGGTATTGATCAGAAGCATGAATAATCCAGCTCTGTGGTCGCGCTCCCATTAGCTTTCTTTTATTCAGCACAAGAGGCGTTACAGCACTCTACATAGGATTCTATGGACAGACGAGGATAAAGAAGAATTTCCTGACAATTTTAAACGATTTAAGAAAGAAATCATAGAAGAAGGGTAATATTTCTTGGATGTGAAGTTACAACAGAGCTACAGTGGAACCAAAATCTTTGTTTCGTTGTTGACAATCATTGGTAAATCCAACTCTTTTGCTCTTTTCTTCATAAGTTAAAAAATTGCCAGGAAGCAGGCCTAAACACCGTACAGTCCCATCCCCTACCTTTTGCTGTATGGCGAATGGTCGGGGATGACGAGTGCATCCACCCATGGGTTCATTTCATCTTGCGTGTGAAGGAATATCATTCATATGCACGCGACACACACGACACATGCAAATATATAATGGGCTTTTGCCCAAATAAAACATATCACATAATTTGGGATTTTCACATTCTGCTATAACACTTACCGAACCATTTAGATCCTTTGGCGACTTCTTGAAGTTTCTTTTAAAAAATATGTATTTTTCCTTGATCTTCAGTGAAGATTTCACGGAGATAAAAATTGATCAGCGACGATATCAATTTTTGGCCAAAAGAGGGCGCGCGATTTATATTCATACCAAAGACACGACAAGGGAAAGACTAGGCACCTAATCTATTTTACATGCAAATCAACGCAAGGCATTACACGAACTAAAGTCCGTGAAGTGTCCAATCTTTTCATTGTATAGACTTTGATATACCATATTATTGTTGTTCGTTAAAGCTCGTACTGCTGGTTTCGTTCCAGGCACGTATATTTCTTTTTTTTTTTTTTATTAGTCATCGTTTTAACTTATTTGCAAAAAAGTGTTATCATCGCCAATAATAATCTTGAATTATGTTTTTGAAGGTATTTCATTTATTGGTGCCCATAATTAGCCAATTAATCATAAGAACTGCGCATTCAAAGAATTTGGACACGGTTATAAAATTACCGAGGAGCTGATTCAAGGTTGTGAAATTTATTCGTGCCACCAACGGGCTTCCTTGTATTTCCATAGAAGAGACAAGCGAAGTCACTTTCCAGGCCGAGGTAAGCGAATTTGCTCTTTTTGTACTATTATTATTTCCAAATAATGACTAATTTTTTTTTTAGTGTATTGCTACTTACCGGAAAGAGCCCCGGTGGGTAGCGAGAAGGAGTTCCGGCAAATATTACTTCAGTTCAGCAATGAAGCGGTGTTTGCCGACTACTTCGAAATCCAGGGTCAAACGCGGTCCAGCGTACGAGGTTAGTCAGTTAGTATAGTGAGTGATTGTATTACCGACCGGCCTTGTATTACCGAACGTGCGCATCATACGCATCAGAAAATAATTCCATACGCTCAAAATTTTGCAACATCCTTTCAAAGAGAACTTGAATAGAAAGATGATGAAAAATTGTCTAAAACACAATTTCAAAGTCTTAATATTCGAAAAACAATAAGATATGGTCAAAATAGCGCATCAGTGACTTTGTTGTTTTCTCAACTTTTCCCATAGAAAACACACGTTCGGTAATACGATACCTTTTTCAAGTGACCAAAATATTTCACATGCGAAGAGGGGTCCGATTGGAAGCTAATATCGTAAAAAGGAAAAACGATTTCGGCCAAATTTTTACATATTTATATTTTGTAGGTAATTGTGTATTCATGGTGAAAGTTTGGTGAATTTTATGAGAATAGTGTGTTTGATATGATTGAATTCATGAAAAGTGTTCGGTAATACGATCCACTACCATATAGCCAGGCGTTGCAACATCCTCTTTAGAGTTGTGAACTTGCGATCAACTGGAGCTGACTGCCTGAGCTCTCGTCTCGAGCTCTTGCAGTCTAACTTAGTCTCACTTGCATGACTTGGCCTGTTGGAGCAAAGGCGAAGACCGAGTCTTGCATTGCATGGAACGGGCCGCCGCGCGCCTGGCGCGGTCGGCCGGCGGGGAGCTGGCTCGAGAGGCGCAGGACGCTCCAAATACATACCTGCTTCTGCATTCAAATCATGGAGTGTGAATTCTCCGCTTTGACAAAAGACAGATTCTAGAACTTGAAGCTCATCTGTTACTGAATTACAGCTTAAGTCAGAATTCATACTGCTGACAGTTGTCCGATCGCAAACTCTCGACGAGTTGTACTTGAATTAACTAAAAAGTTGAAATGATGCTACCACTATTTTAGACTCATTTCCCATCTCTGATGTTTACGCACGTGACGAGTCACATGATCCGGAGAGGTAACTTGTAGGTTAATGACCCCCCCCCCCCCGAGAATTCGAGAGTGAAACTGTAATTCTTGTAACATGAGAACACCGGAAATCTCAACATTCTTTTTTTTTTGGGGGGGGGGGCACATATGAAACTTTAAATTATTTCCAATTTATTTTTGTGATTATTTTTATCTACGTTTTGGATAAAATGTAAAAAATTATACTTAATGTATTAAAAATAATACAAACATAAAAACATAAAAAGGGAAAACGGAAAGAAAGAAAACGGGAAAGGAAGGAAAGAAGAACATTTTTTGTGCGCCTCCATAGAGGTAGCCTCTTTCATTTAGGGCTCTGTTCATTTTGTTGGATTGACTGTATCTGCCAACCTGTACTGCGCTTTGAAACCCCGGGGGGGGGGGCACTCAGTATATAATGCATAGTGGGTATGTGCCGCGGAGGGGACCCCATTTTTACACTCAAATTTCCGTTCCGAGGCATAGCATTTTTGTCTTATTGAGAAAAAGAACATAGAAAGCCGCTCCAGAGCATAGCATTTTCTTTTTCTCGAGATAAAAAGAAGAAAAAAAATCCGCTCCAGGGCTTCGCATATTTTCCGTTACGCCGTTCCGGTCGCAATTTTGGTGAAAAGCGGCCGCAGTTCGCTGTCTGACCATCGCCTATCCGCTAGCGCGCCCGTCAGTCGTGCCGCCGGGCTAGCTGCATGTACGTTCCATAGGGATGCATACGCACTCGCACACAGGCGACCCGTTCCAAGGACCCCCGTTTTCACAAACATTTGTAGTTCCAAAGCTCGTTCCGAGGACCCTCCTTTTTACAATGAGCCCGCTCCAAGGCCCCCGTTTTTTGTCTCGCCCGCGGCACACCCCTACCACTTTTTTGGTCGAGTGCCCCCCCCCCCGGGTTTGAAACACCAGTATAAAGCGCCCTACAAATGTTATTATTATTATTATGTGAGAAAGAACGATTCTCCCCGACATACAAATGCATTATCATGATTAGGGAAATAAATTAAAGATGGCAAAAAGGCAAACAAAAGCGGGAAATGAATGTAGAATGGAATGAGCCAAAATCTAAATTGTAAAATATAAGGAAAAGGGAGTAATAACACTACCGGGCTGCCGAGGACTGAAGATAACGATCGGGAAGAAAGATGGATGGTATATAGCAGGCATAATGTCGTATGAATTAAAGTCTATCATATAACTTGCTAAATCTCCAGAGCTATACCGGGGGCTCTGTCCAAGAGTCAAGACCCCGTGCAGTGGGGGCTCTTCCAGGGGCCGCGGAAGCGGGGGGGGGGGGGGGCTGGGGGGGCTTCAGCCTCCCCCCCCCACTTTTTTCAAAAACCATGTACAAAAACGTAAAAATGACCATACGATTGTGATTTTATGCATGGTCAGCCCCCCCCCCCCCCCCCCCCACTTTGAAAACCGTTCCGCGGCCCCTGATCATGGGGATTTTGCGGCTCCTTGGGGTTCGAGGGCTCTTTTGATGATTTTTCTTTTAAATATTGCTAAACCTTTGTTTCTTATCAGATTTCGATGAAGTTTTCATTGGATTTATGAGCTCTAACATTGCAATTAATCATGGAGATTTTCCAGGGCTCCTTTTATTGAGCTCGCGAGGGCTCTTTTGTGCATTTAGGGGTGAAATCACTGGTAAATTGCCAATTCGTCCATTGCCAACTCGTCCACTCACCATATGGTCTTATTTAGTCTACTCTAATGCCATTCCGCCCAACAACATTTCATCTAACAACCATTTGGTCCGATCACCACTTTAATTGTCTAATCACCATTTTTTCTATGACCATTTCGTCTCATAACAAGTTGGTTTGACATAGGCCCTATCCGTTTAGTTTAATTCATTTTTCCCAATTAACACTTACATGACTTAGGGGCCTATAGTTCAATTATGACCAAATGGTATGTGGAGTAAATGGCTATTGCTCGCAGTGGCGTACCGTGGGTCACGGCATGGGGGGGGGGGGCACCAACAACAAATTTGAGTCACTAAGTGGGCGCGCGAAGCGCGCTCAATTGCCAAGTAGGCCTATTCTGACCTAAAAGAGAAATTTTAAGGATTGTGCCATTAAACGGATATGTATCTCACTGATCAATGCGAGCGCGAAGCGCGAGCTGAAATTTTTGTATATTCTGACCTAAAAAAAGAGACAATATAATTTTTACTATCATGATACGTACCTGTCTCACTAAACAAACAATGCGAGCGCGAAGCGCGAGCTGAAATTTTTGTGTGTGCATAATTGACCCCAAACAGGGACATAACTCAGTTTTTAAAAATTCATGAAGAGCACACGTATCTCACCATAGCCATCTAATGCGTGTGCCAAATGCTTGCTTATTTTGTTAGAATTACATTTAAACACTTGAAACACTTTTTTTAGACATTGCAATCATGAACATAGTACGTATATCACTAATCAAATATTGCGAGCGCGAAGCGCGAGCTGAAATTTTTTTAAATTCAAATCTGAAGAGGGGCATTCTAATGCTTGCTCGTAGGAATTCACTAAGACCATAAGTATTTTACTATACAATTGATGCGAGCGCGAAGCACGAGCTGAAAATTTTCGATATTCAGACTAGAAAAATTGACATTTTACTGAAGAATTGTTTTTTGGAATTCATGAAGAGCTAACATATCTTACCAATCCAATAACGCGAACGTAAGTATGGATTGGAAATGTTTTATATTCAGACCTTAAAAGGGGGCAACCACTTTAGGTAATCATGAAAAGGAAGCATGATATCATGCCACTATATAAATCAATGATAACTGGAACTATAATATAGGCCTATTTGGTATTTATTGAGTTGAAAACGGGATGTTTTAGTACAAAAGGAATTAAACAGACAATGCGAGCACCAGGACTGAAGAACACATAGGCCCTAAGCAAATTATGTTTCATAAAGTTATGAAAAATATTTCTTAATAATGTAATATATAATATGACATAGTACAATATAATATACAATAATTTACGCTTTTCTTTCTTTCTATATACGCCATGCATGCATACCCCTCAACATTTCTAGCTCATTACGCCACAGACTGCTTACGTGCCACAAATTTCCATAATCATAGGTTAATTATTACCATACTATACTCAGTAGATAGCCAATTAAGCTTCAGCTTACTGATAACCGGTGCAATTCCACACTTCACATTTTTAGCGCTATTTAATGTGCATGGATATTTCAATATAGGCCTAGAACTTTTCACAGAAGGTTCTGAGTAACTTCCTTATTCTTCTGTCGATAGAAAACTGATACCTTTTTGTTATTTAGGTAAGGTTTACAACAATTAACATTCGCTTGCCATCGCCAGCACTCACTTTCGGATTGGCCAAGGACTTACTGTGGTTTGGCTAGTGTGGAAAAACTTCGGTACTGTGTCAATTGAAATGTAAGATATTATTTCATACCTTACTTGTCTCAATACTGTGAATCGATATGTTTTGATCCAGGCCTGTAGCCAGAATTTTGGGAAGGGGGGGGGGGAGGAGGGGTTCCGATTTCGCCTGCTTGAGGGCCAGAAAAAGATCATCCACATTTTCCTTGATTGGCTGATAAAGGCTTAGTAAAGACAGGGTTTTTTTTTAGTGAGCGATTAAGTACATCTTAACTTTATTCTTACAAGCAAAACAATGCAGGCCTATCTCATAAACAAAGATGAATTATAGGCCTTATGAGAGCACAAGCTCAAAGTTTTTGATATTTTATGTATTCAGACCTGAAAAATGAACATTCTGAGCGATTTTTGTATTCATAATCAAGACGAGTAGGCCTATCTAACTTAACAATGGGAGCTCAAAGCACGAGCTTTATTTCAAATATACGCCTATTGAAAAGGACCTGTTTATGATTGTTTGCAGCTATAGTCCCTCCGTTCAGATAATTTTATCTTCAATATTTGCTATGAAATGTTATAGAACTGTCAGTATGTATTATTTTGAGTATGTATTATTTTGAACATGTATTTACACTGTACTTGGATTATGTCTTTTGTTTGAACGGAAATAAATAAATAAATCTAATGCGAGCGCGAACCGCGAGCGGAAATTAATAGGCTACATGCATATAGTAGGCCTGACAGCCTTAAAACTAAACATTCTACGCATTGTTTGTAAATCATGGAATGATCAGCAGGAGAGTTTAACTAAACAATTGATGCAATCGCGAACTGAAAATCTTTGACATCCCTACCTGATAACTGTACAGCTTAAGCAATTTTCAAACTTAATTTTCAATTAAAAACAAAGAATTCGAGCGCGAAGCGCGCGAGGTGAAATTTATGTCGATTAAGACCTAAAGAAGGGACATTTAAGAACCTTTTTTCTAATGATTACCACGAAGATTATTTAATTAGTATGCGAACGCGAAGCGCGAGTTGAATTAATTAAACATTTCGGTCAGAAAAAAATTGATGATTTAATCAAGTTTTTAATGTTTGCCGTGGCCGAGTGGTCTAAGGCGCCCGACTATACATGGAAAGTCCGGGGTTCGATCCCCGGCCGTGGCACATTTAACCGTGAGCAAAGCATTAAATCGACAATGTTCTTTTATCCTGCATTCAAATAAATGGAAATGCTATCCTTCCTATTATTGGTAACTAGGTATGCACTTTTTTGAAAAAAAGAAAGAAAGAAGAAGGAGAGGTGCCCAATAAACAATCTTTGCGAACGAAAAACTTGAACTGATTTTTTTTTCAGATTTAGACCTAAAACGGGACGTCTATTAACTTTTTGTAATCATAGAAAGGATGAAGATAGGTATCATGCTCAATAAATTACCGGAGTGCGAAGCGCGAGCTGAACACGAAGCCCTGTTTAACAGGATCATTATGAAAAGAAAGATAATGATGCTGCGAGAGCAAAGAGTGAGTTTTTTTTTTTTTTTTTTTTTTTTTTGGGGGGGGGGTAGCTCTATAGTAGATCCATGGTTAGACAAAAAAAAAACATTAACAGAATGAGTATTTAACTGGACAATATTAATATGCCTGCAAATCGCTGAAAATATTTATATACTGGCCTGAGAAATGGTAGATTACAAAGACTGGTTTCCATTTTCTTCCCCCTTTTTGCTGTTTGCAAACAACGGGCTTCTGCGGAACCCAGTCGAGGGAACTCCCCCCCCCCCCCCCCTCGGCTACGGGTCTGCATGAGATCCTTTTATATGGCCGTTACTTCCATATTCAAAGTCAGCTAGTCACAAATGGAGTTTGATAATATTTGTATTCTTTATTATTTTATCGACAGGAATCTGATGTAACTTTTGCCTATTTTCCTGTAAAATTGCAATTGGACATTGACTACACACATGGCAACCTTAACTACCATTGTGGCTGTCGTTGGATCAGCTGGAACAATCGCGGCAAGCTTAGCTGCCATCATAACAAATTTCCGATTCACTACCGTTCGGAATCAAACAATATTCCCCATAGTTGCTACGGTTGATGGTCAAAAAGCAGACATCGGAAGTTTTAGTGAAAAACGTTTCAGGGTGAAAAATTTCCCACCAATTTACATCAGAGTTTGGAGGAAAGACATCAAAAATCCCGACGAAGATTCAAGAGATGATTGCGATCGTAATAATTGGGACGTCGTAGAGCATGATGGAGGACTATGTCTAATCCCGCAATAAGAGATTAAAAAGAAGAGGAATTATACATCATGAACGTGGGGACTGACATGGTCAACCCATATATTACATATTTATGAATGAATAACAATTTTCATAAAATCTTTCCGAACTTTAAAATTCATATACTTTATTATCTTTAAAGAAATTTTCAGCATTTTGCTCAATAGAGTTTAAAATTACTCTAATTGTTTAGGTTTTACTATTTTTAGCCCGGAGTAGCCCTTTAAACTAAAAACATCAGCTGGACAACTGAAGATATTGGCAAAATTGAAATGCCAAAAGGTGTCATAATACATCCTTCGGATTAATATTCCCAATTTCGATATCTCCAGGCAATGCAGTATCTATTATAATTTTTGAGGTTTATCCATTTTAACAAACTACATATTCGATTCAATTCAAAGAATTCTTTATTGGCATAAAAATGCACATAAAAAGTATTTTTAAAATGTTTTCCGATTTACAAACAAACATATTCAATGAATAAAAATATACATTTTAAAACAATCATTCAACAACCAAAAAACAAACAAACAAACATACTGAGGTAGGACCAGGAATTAATACATGTAGGCACAGAAAGCTAATCAGTTCCTTCAATTCACTTTCAATTAAAAAGGTTACATCCCTTTCATCCCTCATTGTAATGAGTTCCCTAATTTGCTCAACCTTGCGATCTACATTAGCTAAGTTGCATTGAACCTTATTCCACTGCATATTTACCTGTCTAGGGTCCATCATAATTATAGTTTCTATTCAAGTAGTTGATATTCCCTCCAAGCACAGAGGATGAACCAAACTGACTCATTTTTGTTACATATGATACTATAAAGACTTTTATCAGCCTTAAGAGATGACAAGACAAAATTTAAGTATTTTCTATGAAACCACAATTTTATGCACATATTATTTAAAGTTTACAATGCGCCCTTTCCAGGTCAAGAAAGAAACTTATTATTCATTTTTGAAAATATTATGAAGATAATTTCTATTTGTCATTTGTATGTAAACACAATTCATGTCACATTATTGTGTCTCATAGAAGTATTGAGCCTGTATAACTTACACAGTAGCTTAGAACATAATTATACATGTAATTTGGATGTGATTAATGTAATATATCAATGGCTTAAAAGTCCACCCCAGAAAAAAGTTGATTTGAAGAAAAAAGAGATCAAAAAATAAAAAACATGTAACACTGTAAAATCGGGTGTAAAATAAGAAAGTTATGACATTTTAAGATTTCGCTTATTTTTCACAAAACAGTTAAATGCACAACCCAGTGATATGCACATGACAGAGTCGATGGTCTCCCTCACCTACTATTTCTTTTGCTTTTTGTTGTTTGAAATTAACAATATTTACAGATTTGACAATAAGGACCCTCTTGCTAGAACCACAAATGTTAAAACAATGATAATTACACATGTTTAAGGAAAAATAAAACTTTATTTCACATGACAACGAGGTGAAAATTAGAATATTTCATATTCCATATAATGAAATACAAAAGAAATAGTGAACGGATGATGTCATCAGTCCCCTCATTTGCATACCAACCAGGATGTGAATATAACTATTACAAGAAATTAAACAAAACTTTAAAATGTCATGACTTTCTTATTTTAAGTCCGATTTTAATGAAATTTTCAGTGTCATGCTTGTCTGATTTTTCTTCTTTTTTCTTTTTATTCAAACCAACTTTTTGTTGAGGTTGATTTGTCCTTTTATTATCGTGGTCAGGGGTACACTTCAGAATGAAATTGAAATCATTCAGACAGATAAAAAACCCATACAAATCGGACAAGGAATTATAGTTATTGTATTTTTAAGATTTGCATTTTTCGATGAAACAGTTGTCTTCATTAATAATCAATGAGCAAACGGATGATGCCATATCCTTCCTTTTTGGTATTTTATTACACAGTGTTACATGCAACTGTATTTATTCAACTTTAACCTCTGGAAATTAGAAAAATTGTATGACATATTAATTGCTGTAACTTATATTATTATAAGGGAGACTATCATACATCACATGTATAAAAATATAAAATAGTATTATTATGATTTAATAAGAAGAAGGACAATTGGGATGTGACATCATCAGCTCACCTAATGAATATTCATGATAATGTGCATATAACCGTTAAAAAATACATATACTTCAAAATTCAACAAATTCGTTATTTGTTATTGGACATTGATGAAATTTCTGAATTTTGCTAATGATCTCATTATCATGTTTTAATGAAACTAAAACATTTAATCACATGTTTACGTATGCATAGTAACATTGAGCCTAAATAACTCAGAAACTACCTTGTAACATAATGATCAAACTTTGATTAATCTAATGTCTCAATAGCTTATACCGCTGTTCTTTAAGTATCTTCTTTATCGCTTACCATTTGTAGCAACTTTTAGCCAATGTACTTCCCATGTTTGTTTTTCTGATAATAATGCCATTATAATTTTTTTAAGAGATTCAATTTCGTATCACATGTTGACGTATTCATAAAAATATCAATACTGAGCCTGTAGAAATTACTCATTAGTATGGAACATAATAATTAGGCTTCAATTAATCTAATATCTCAATGAATTACACATGGACTATATCACCTTGTTCTCAAATTCCATATCGCTTACCATTTCTAGCAACCTTTAGCCATTGTATGTACATGTTTGTGGTTTTTCTGATAACCATGCCATTATCATTTTTCCATGAAATTCAATTTCTCAATTTCACGTTACATTTGTACGTATTCATTGAAATATTGAGATTGTATTACCTATCAAGAAGCTTGGAAAAAATTGTCTGGTTTAAAGTAGTATAAATATCTCAATGACTTAAAGGAAACCAAAACCCAAGAAAGAAGCAATCTTATTAGAAAGAATAAAATAAGAAGAACAATTAAAAAAAAGTTTCATCAAAATCGGTTATGAAATAAGCAAGTTATGGACGTTTAAAAAGTCTTGTGGTATTTTTAAATTTCTATGGGGATCCTCAAATTGGCAAACGTGCTTCAAAATGACTGATTTTGTGGACAACCCTCCATTTGTTTTGTACACACATTTTCAGATTTTCCTCATTATCTTTCAAATTGCAGTCATGGGAAAATATAATTCACACCACATGTGAAGAATGTAAAATTAAGGGCAAAATCTAAAAATATGTGTACAGAGCAAATGGAAAGTTGTCCACAAATACAGCCATTTTGAAGCACGTTTGCCAATTTGAGGATCCCGGCCCATAAAAAGTACAACAAGACTTTTTAAACGTCCATAACTTGCTTATTTCATAAACTTTTTTTAAATAATTGTTCCTCTCATTTTACTCTTTTCAATAAGATTGCTTCTCTTCTTGGTAGTCAAGTAGAACAACAACATGACCGTCAAGTTGGGTATATATATGCAATTTTTTAAATGAAAATTGTAGTATAGGGTGTCTACCTCAAGAATCCGAAGGGGGCCACTTGGCCTTTTTTTTATTGACGTCATAGGCCACGCTCACTTTTTTACATACCTCTTAAATATGACTTTCATATTTTACGAAATAAACATGTCATGTTTGGTATCAAATTAAAGCTAATTAAAAGTCAAATGCAAATATATGGACAGGGCATTTAGATCACACTTATGTCAGTTAAAGGTCATTTAAGGTCATAAAAGGTCAAATTACATTTCAAATGTAAGTAATACATATAAGGCGAAAAAATATAATGTTTTGAATACAAATAAGTTAGGTATTATATGCATTTTTGCTGAAAGTGGAGTTGAGGGTGCGCATATTAAGAATCTGATGGGTGCGACCTTGGCATCTTGAGGAATTTTATTTATGTGACGTCATAAAGCACACAAACTTTCTTACATTCCTCTTAATTATTAATTTTCTTTTGAGCGGAATAAACATATCATGTTTGATATCAAATTATAGCAAATGCAAAATCAAATCCACAATATGGATCACAAGGCATTTATATTGCTTTCAGACAAATTAAAGGTCATTTAAGGTCATGAAAGGTCAAGTAAAGACACAAATGTAAACAATGCAACATAATTTATAATGCGGACTATCTCATGTTTGGAATACAAACAAATTGAGCATTAAATGTATTTTTGGCTAATAGTTATGTTGAGGATGTGTATATTTAGAATCTGACAGGGGCTACTTTGATACCCTTGGGGCAACGTCATTTTCTGACATCATAGACCACACCATCCTTTTCATATAGGTCAACCTCTTAATTATGATTTACAGTATTTCTTTTATAGTGTACGGAATAAACATATCATGTTTGATATCAAATTAAAGCTTGTGGAAAATGGAGTGTACATTTATACAAAAATAAATCACATGCCATACAAGGTCACCTTTAGGTCATTCCAGCTCATAAAAGGTCTAATGAAGGCGGGAGTTTATCAGCACTTTAAAAAGTGTAAATTCCTCAACAATCTTGACTGCATGTCTCTGCCTTAGCTGTATACTTCGTCATGTTCGTTTCACACTTGCAGTATGAATTATGAAATACATGATTCGACGGCTTGGCAGCAACTGCATTAAGCCTCATGGAACAGGGTGACACTGACTTGCACCTGCAAGGGGAGCAACCACTGTGTCATGAACAAGTACGGGTAGGCCTAATGTCCTGTTCCATGTACTATCAGTTATCTTCTGAAGATGTCATGGGAGTAGAGCATATATAATTTTTTCTCTGACAACACTGACATAAATTTATGTTCTACCAGACTGTTCTCCTTTTAGGGTTTACAAGTCTTCTGCATACTGATGGAAAAGTGATCGATATTAAAATTATGGTATTGAAACTAGGAGAAAAAAAGCTGGCTGTGCCGCACAGACAATATATCAGGTTGGGATATCATATTGTGTCAATCTGGCAATATAAAGACTTCCACTCTGAACTTGCTTAATCCTCTTCCAGACTAATTTGCCTCTCTTGAATCTCGATTGCATGTTAAGTTATACTTGTGTTTAGAATGGCACAATACGATGCACCAAAGTGACAAATGCTAGCCCTAGAATATGCATGGTGGCCCCGATATTAATCCACATGGAACAAGTTCTGACAAAACCATGATGGGAGATATCCACTGTGCTATGAACAGGTTCAAGAATGCCCTCCTAACTTATACTTTCCATCCATACATGAAATGTTAGTTGCAGGGGAGTCTTTCGGATAAGATTTTCTCCGGATAAAGATCTTGGAGAAGAGCACATTTGACACGCCCTTTTGGATAGGCTTGGGTAGGCTCTTAATCTTTACATTTATTATTAGTTAAGAAAGAGATAAAGTTTGAATACTACAGCTTTAATTGATCCTGATTCCTGTCCAATTCTTCTATATCAGGCTCTGTAGAGTAAGCAGTAAGTTCAGAGCGAAAGTATTTCCCTTTCCAAATTAACACAACATGGTATCCCAACCTAATGAAAGGAATTGTCTATGCACAGCCAGCTTTTTTCTCCTAGTTTCAATACCATATAATATCGATCACTTTTCCATCAGTATGCAGAAGACTTGTAAACCCTAAAAGGAGAACAGTCTGGTAGAACATAAATGTATGTCAGTGTTGTCAGAGAAAAATTATATATGCTCTACTCCCATGACATCTTCAGAAGATAACTGATAGTACGTGGAACAAGACATTAGGCCTACCCGTACTTGTTTATGACACAGTGTGTTCTAGATCAGAGAAGTCATAATTAAGAGGTTGTCCTCTATGAAAAGGATGGTGTGGTTTATGACGTCAGAAAATGACGTTGCCCCAAGGGTACCCAAGTAGCCCCTGTCCGATTCTTAAAATACACATCCTCAACATAATCTAAAGCCCAAAATGCATATGGTACCCAACTTGTTTGTATTCCATTCATGAGATACTCCGCATTATATGGTGCAATGATTAAATTTTGTGACCTTATTTGACCTTACTTGACCTTTAATTGCCCTGAATGCGTTCTAAATGCCTTGTGATTCAGATATGTTGATTTGATTTTGCATTTGTACTAATTTGATATCACACATGAAATGTTTATTCCATTCAATAGAAAAGTAGTAATTTAGAGGAATGTAAGAAAATTTGCTTGGTTTATGACGTCAGAAAAGTAAATATTCCTCAAGATGCCTAGGTCGCACCCATCGGATTCACAATACGCACACCCTCAACTTATAACTTTCAGCACAAAATGCACATAATTCCTAACTTATTTGTATTTCAAAACATGATATTTTTTCGCCTTATAGGTATTACTTATTTACTATTACTGCTGCTACTGCTACATACTACTACTACTACAACTACTGCTACCACTTCTACTACCACTACTACTACTACTATTACTACTACTACTACTACTACTACTACTACTACTACTACTACTACTACTACTACTACTACTACTATTACTAACACTTCTACTACTATTACAACAACAACTACTACTACTGCTGCTGCTACTACTACTACTACTACTATATACTACTACTACTACAACAACTACTACTACTTCTACTACTACTACTACTACTACTACTACTACTACTACTACTACTACTACTACTATTACTAACACTTCTACTACTATTACAACAACAAGTACTACTACTACTATTACTACTGCTACTATTAGGCCTGCTACTACTACTCTTAATGATGACAATAATAATGCTTATCAGAATCTACCTCATATCTTTATGTTGCGACATTCGTATTGTGCGTCGTACAAACTAACAGACTGCAAGAAATAAGCCTACTGTTGAACAGTAAAGTTATGGAAACTTGCGCTTGAAATCTTTATTTTCATAGCAACATTTCTACTTAACTTAGTAAATAAAACTTGGTGCTTCCAGAATCTATGGAATAACAATTGTAATAATAAGAAGACGACTAGTATAGTGGTGTTGGTAGTCGATCCTGGGGGGGGGGGGGGGGGGGCAGGGGGCGATCGCCCATCCAATGAAGATATTGGGGGGGGCAAACATATCGTTTTGCCCCCCAATAATTCCGCATGTGCAAAAAACTGTAATGTTACACAGAAATTAGGAAGCGAGAATGAGATACACAACTCGTTCTTTATTTAAAATCGTGCTCAAAATGTCCGTTTTTTCAGATTGGAATATAAAAAGAATGCAGCTCGCACTTCGCCTTGCATCATTTCTGTAGCAAAAACTCATACTTTTCATGAATAATTAGGTGATTAGAATGTCCCATTTTCAGCTATAAACCTCAAAAGAACTCCCGCGTCGATTTGCAATAATCTTTTGTTGGATATATATCTTGTTCTTTACTAAAAACTTCCCTTAAACTGTCAATTTTTTTCAGATCGAAACATCAAAATTTTGAGCTCGCGCTTCGCGCTCACATCTATTGTTCTTTTAGTTACCCATCTTAGTCATTGTAGCATAAGGTGCCGTGGCCGAGTGGTCTAAGGCGCCTGGCTATACATGGAAAGTCCGGGATTCGATCGCGGCATTTATCGCGGCACCTAAGCCAGTGAGCAAGCTAAGGCATTTAATCTACAATGATTTTTTATCCTGCTTTCAAATAAATAGAAATGCTATATGCATTATTGGGAACTAGGTGTAAATCATTGGTACCAAAAATGCTTAGAATACCAAGCTTTCAGGTAAGAATATAAAGAAATGTTAGCTCGCTCTCGACACTCGCATTTTCTGTTTAGTGATATATGAATCCCCATAAATTACTAAACAGTCCTAAACAGGTACCTTTTTCCTGTTTCCATGTCAGTATAGTAAAAAATTTCAGCTCGCGCTTCGCGCTCGCATTTATTTGTTGGTGAGATATGTGTCTCTATCTCATGAGTTATATATATATATATATATATATATATATATATATATATATATATATATGCATACAGGCCTATGTGTGTGTGTGGGTGGGTGTTTGTTTGTTTTGTGTGATCGAGCACCTTTGGAACGTTGATTCATGGTTTTGCCCCCCCCCCCTATCTGAAAAATGGATCGATGCGCCCCTGGTGGTAGTAGTAACGGTTCTATGGACATACCAAATCTTTTTTTTTTTCATGATAAATTATTTTACTTATCAGGCACATGCACTAAATGAATTGACCCTAAATAACCTAAACTGGTGGTTATAAGCTGCATGTAGAAATATTCATAATTGGATGGTCTCGAGCATAAATTGAATCGAATCTTTAAGTAATGAAAAATAAGTAAAAGTAATATAAGTGCATAAATAGTTTTGTTAGTCCCAACTCTATCGTACCATGCTTTCTCCCTTCTGAACATGCAGACTTTGTACTAATTATCTATAATGACAAAGTGATCGGAGAAGTATTTATTTTGATTTCATCGAGTGCCATAAACACTTTGAGTTGTTATCTTGTAAACGTGATAATACGAACCCTAAATTGGTTTGTTGTTCGTGGACATTTCCTTACGTCATTGAGATGTATTTGTGATACCTTAATTGGTTTATTCTTGCACGTCATGACAAGAACCAAGAATATTTAAAATCAATATTAACATGTACTTTGGCATATTACCTAGAATACAGTGCATAAATGATTATGGAGTTTTATCTATTACAAAAGTACCTTCATCAAGATTATTGCACTTCATAAATGTGTACTAATCTTAAGAGAGCAGTTTTGAGAAAGTTCGAGTAGGATAATGATTATAAGTTCGAGAAACATTATTATTAATCGCTGGAGAAATATATTCATTGAACGTTCAAAGTGTTCATACATGGCGGACACACCTACAATCGCTTGCAATCATTTATGTTTGCTTTATATCTTAAAGGTATCATGTTTTGAAATTGGGCAAAACATTGTTTGAAAATGTGAAAACCCTCAATATTTTACCATTTTTTAATTACCATTTTCAAATTTCGACACACTCTCACATTACAAGAAAATAGGATAAGTTTGAATGATGTATCTATTTGTGATGTTATGTGTCACATTTGCTCCCAAACCGATAAAAAGAACAAAATAATACAGAACAAAACTAAAAACTAAATACGAATTTAAAAAAACGAAAAAAAAAAAACAGGACGACAAGAAAGAGAAATAAACATAAATAGAAACAAGACGAATTGCGACCAAAAAGAGAGAATAAATCAAAATGATAAAGACAAATAAAGATAACTTGATGTCTGAGAGGAGAAAATAAGGCGCGGGAATTAGTTATGAAGACCTCTGTACAGATTTAAGTAAGAAGTTATTCAGCTTTCTTTTAAAAGAATATAGGAAAGGGCTGTTTTTATGTTATGGTCGAGGGAGTTCCAAAATCTAGGGCCATCGAACATAAATTTACTCTTTGAAAAATGAAGTTCTAAAACGGGGTTTCTAAAACGGGATTGCCTTAGTCTGCTATGCAGACTCTGAATGGCTCGTGAGGTGGGTGCTGCTGGTTTGCAAAGCAAACCAGCCTGAAAGGGCGAGCGAAGCGAGCCATTTCACATCTGCAGCCTCAGTAGACCTAGTCTGCTATGCAGTCTCCTTGAATCTGCTGTGGTACACACAATGCAGATGTGGGTCTACATTTGTAGACTAAGATTGCCTAGTAGGGTTATTATGAAAAGACCGAATGGATTCAGAGGAAACATAGAATCAAATACACGTGGAAGGGTATTTTTGTCAAATTGTCCTAAATGAAATAAGTATACGTCGGGTGCCCGATCAAAACAAAATATCTGTGTATTTTTCAAGAGTTCATGTAAAATACCTTCTCAAGCATGGAATGGGCTGGTTAATTCAGGATGTGATTTTTTCAGTAGATTTATCAAATCCAATTACTAAATATGTAAAATAAGTGCTGAAAGGGCTGTTTTATGAATAAAACATTATTTCCCAATTTATAAAGTTTTAAGAATTTCAAAGGAAAAATTCCAAGATATTATGATCGACATTCATGAAATACAAATCAGGTGAAACAGCGCGATAAGCTATATTGTGCGCAATACTAAATTCCTTAATCGTTTAAAGATGATTATGCTAGATTCTATTTAAAGGGGATTGAAACCTTTGGAACAAGTATGCTTTTTTCTAAACAGAAAAATCAAAGAATAAGAACAAAGAAAGTTTTAGAAAAATCAGACAAATAATGAGAAAGTTATGACCATTTGAATATTGCAATCACTAATGATATGGAGATCTTCCAATTGGCAATGCGACAAGGATGTGTGATGTCACATGTGAACAACTTTCCCTTTGATGGACTATAAAATACACCCAAAATGTCTGTTTTTGCTTTTCCTTATGATGATACAAACTATTTATCCATGATGTATTCTTTAAATATCTGTTTACATGCCCTCCTATAGAAAGAACACATGATCTACTGATAGATGTGATAAAAGAGGCAGTTTAACAGAAATATATACTAAAGCATATGGGGAGAGTTGTTCACAAGTGACATCACACATCTTTATCGCACTGCCAATGTGAGGATCTCCATAGCATTAATGATCGCAATATTCAAATGCTCATAACTTTCTCATTATTTGTCCGATTTTTCTCAATCTTTCGTTGATCTATTTCTTTGATTTTTCTTTTTTCACACAAGCTATCTTGTTCCAAATGTTTTATTCTCCTTTAACTTTAAGTCTGAATATACATGTATATATATGTATGCACGTGATCTTTATCATTACAAGAATTATGATAAGATCACAGTTAATGCCATCAAAATGGATTTCGATTATCTAATTCAAATTAATGCTTTATCTTCCTTCATGGTTCGGTCTTCGCACCGATTAGATAAAGGGGTTAAACAGAGACTTTATATTGGGTTTTTAATTTCATGCAACCGTCATTCACATTTTAAGCAATCTTACAAAAATGATAATCATAAAGACGGTTAAATACTTTGTTTATTGATTTGTGATGTTCATACACGTAAAGCGAACGATCAAGATATCATCTATTTACTTGTACTTTGACAAATTAGTAATGATGCTTCAATCAACATTACTTTATTTATTAACATTAATATAATCTTTTTCATGATTAGAACTCTTCAATAATCATTAAGAGATCAGTAAACGGTGGATGGGGAGAACGATAACTATCATCGTACAACTAATATAATTTTCAAATCTTTGACATACACCATTATCATTTGTTTAAAAAATGATAATTGTTGAAAGATCGAGATTATTCATTTATTTATTTAAAAACAGGGAGCCCATTCAACAATGTGTTGGTCTCCCATGGGGCCCTGTGACAATGTACATAGCATAACATAACAATTATAACATTTCATTTACATAGCAACATCATAAGAGAGGAATAAATAAATTAGTAAGTACGTGTGAAGGAAATAAGGAAATATACAATTAACAGCAAATGTACAATGATTTAAAAAGCAGATGACGTGAAAGTAATAAGACGTGTATTGTTACAATTACAATTAGCCAAAATCTGTAAAATTAAGAAAGTAAGCTGAAGTTGTGAGTCGAACAAAAATATCAAAATAGAGGGCCATATGTTAATTATGTGAGTGAATGAGGTACAGCTTGAGAAGAAGAATGCTTATGGGTCATGATTAGATAATGCTAAATGCTTCTTCAAATGAAATTTAAATGATGCAAGGCTAATTTGAGATCTTATTTAAGTTGGTGGGTTGTTGTATAGGGAAGGGCCGTCATAGCATAATGCATTTTTACGGTATTCTGTGCGACATTTAGGGAGTACGAGGTTGCCTCTTGTTGATTGTCGGAAGTTAATTTGGTGAAATTCACCAAGTTGGAGAAAGAACTTGCCAAAGTAGTCAGCAGATAAGTTGTAAATGCATTTATACATGAAGATACATCTGAAGTATTTGACACGTTGATTAAATGGTAACCATTTTAACTCCGTAAACATATCTTGAGAAGGAGTGTACTTATTGCAATTTAGAATAAGTCTCGCAGCCCGTTTTTTGAAGTTTAATGATTGTGTTGGTCTGCGTTTTTGAACGGTTGCCCCACACCTCGCAGCAATAGTCCATTTGCGACTGGATTAAACAATTATATAATAATTTCATAGTGTCATTGTCTATAAATGGACGGATTCTTTTTATAATTGCCAGACCCGCAAAGAGAATTAACATGATCATTCTACATAAGGTTCTGGTCAACTACTACTCCGAGACATTTTACACTGGACTAATGCTCTATCTCTGTCCCATCATAGGTTAAAGAGACGCCTTCAACTCTAAGAGAATTTATTTTTGGTTTACTTCCAATAAGGATGAATTTAGTTTTGTCCACATTTAAACCTAATCTATTATTAACTATCCAATGATGGATGGTATTTATGTCTTCCTGTAATTTTATTTGAATTTCATTAAGAGAAGAACCTGTACAATACAAAGTAGTATCATCGGCATACATTTAAAGACTCCAATTCTTTACCACTTTTACCACGTCATTGATGAATATTAAAAAAAATAAGAGGGGTCCCAGTATCGACACTTGAGGCACGCCCTGATTTAAAATGATCAGAGTTAGATTGTCTAATTACAACATGTTGCTTTCTATTTGATAGGTATGAATTAAAACACGACAATGCAGTAGGGGACAATCCTATAAGCTGTAGTTTATTTAACATTATAAATGTATCTACAGTGTCGAATGCACTTCTCAGATCTATAAAAAGAGCACCAACTACTAAACCTTCATCGATGTCTTTTAGCCATGACTCAGTAAGTGTGCCAAGTGCTGAGGTCGTCGAGTGACATGGTCTGAACCCGTACTGTACTTCTGTTAAAACATCATTTGCAATTAAAAAGTCATACAGTTGTTTGTGTAGTATTCGTTCGATAATTTTGCTAACAGCGGGAAGTATCGATATCGGACGGTAATTGATCATGGAATTTAGGCATATTAGTCTTTCAAAGAAGATGATTATTGAATGTTAAAGGTCTTCACCTTTATTTCACATCTTTATACAGGATAACCGATTAAGCTGTGCATGATAAAACATTAAAGGGGAATCCAGCCCTGGACATGAAATGTCGTGTTGGAAAGGAAAAAAGTTAATCAAACAGAATGATGAAAGTTTGAAAGAAATCGGATAAGCAATTAAAAAAAGTCATGGCTTTGAGATCCCTAAGACTATGTAGATTTTATATTGGCAACTAGGTATTTTATGACAAGGGGCAAGGGTAACTTTCCCATAGGCTATGTACTTAATTATCAGGGATTCGTGGTTTCCCCCCTAAGTACCCATTACCCTGGGGCAGTAATCGAAAAGTAGTGTATTGTTTTATGACCTCATGAAAAAAATATTTTGAAGTTAAACTTTTGAAAAAACAAACATTTTAGCAATTTTTGTATTGAAGTACATGCATGCAAGAGTAGTCGTTGCCTTTAATCATTATGACATCTTACGCGCGGCCAATGAATTATCCATGGGTATAGTGATAACCAATTGTTTTGTCCATTTTTCCCTCGATAAACAAGTTTTTATTTGTGTTGGATTCCCCTTTTTAGAAAGGATAAAACGCTGGTTTATAATGCCCTGTTAATTAAAATACACATATAAATTATTATCATAAATATATACACGCAAAATAGACAAGAAATAATGCTTAAAGGGGAATGAAACCTTTTATTGGAACAAGTGGGCTTGTGTGGAAACAGAAAAAAATAATAAGGTCAAAGAAAGTTTGTCAAAAATTGGACAAATAATGATAAAGTTATGAGCATTGCGATCATTAATGCTATTGAGATCCTCCAATTTGCAATGCGACAAAACTGTGTGGTGTCAGGGGCGGATCCAGCTTTCGCCAATAGGGGGGGCCGACAAATATTTTCATCAACATTTTTCTCGATGGGCCGCTATAATCTGGTTTTTTTTTCAGGGGGTAGTTCTAACTAAAGACTGAAGTTTTAGTCTTTATTGTTATAAACAAGATGAGGTATCTCATGTGGACTTGATATAACATGCGAGCGCGAAGCGTGAGCTCAAATTCTGTGATATTTTATGTCCTTAGACCTGAAGATTCTGAACAGTTGTATTCATGAACAAAGATAAGTATCCAACTAAACAATGCGAGCCGAAACTTTAAAATAGTCACGTGAAAAGAAACTCAATTGATTGATTGATTGATTGATTTTATTCGTCAAGAATATCGCAGGAGATTACAAAGAAATTGAAGAATACCTTGACAGGATTATTTCCAATGGGGTCCTATAGTTAGTATAAAACATTAACATATTGTAACAAAAAGTATAAACTACGACAAGTACTTGAATATGGAAAAAAAAACATACATATCCATCAGTCAAATATAATATGCCAACATCTGAAGCAAACAACAATCTTCCTAATATATGAAACAAGATTATATTTTAACTTACCCTACATTATCTGCAATACTAGAAACCAACTGTACAAAATGTGTGATTTTTACTGGTAATACTGCTCTCGAGTAGCTTTCAGTTTTAGGTGCTTCTTTAATGCACTCTTAAATTGAGAAAATATTTTAACTGCTTTTACTTGGTTAGGAAGAGCTTTCCAAGATTGGATGCCATTAAAATAAAAAGTGTTCCCTATATGCCCTTCACGTTTTAGTGGGTCCCTCCATTTCCATCTTAATTTAATTTATATTGAAAAATAGTATATATATTTAAAACCTACAATGTGTTGCCCAAATCGTCTAAGTATTTTTTTTTTTTTTCACTACATATGTATAATTAATTTTGTTTGCAACGGATACAAATATTTATGTTTTATATATGGTATACAATTTGTTTTTGTTTGATGGAAGTGAAATAAATGAATTTGAATTTGAACGTTTTGGTAATACAAAATTAAAATTACTATTTCGAGTATCGTGCTTATGGATACTTGATGCACGGGTGAAATTATTTGCTATATAATGATCTAATGTATCCGAATAGAATTTTTTATGCACGTAGTGTAATACTAATTGTTGTGATCTTTAGGACTGTTTTTAGTGATTTCTGAAGAGGATACAAGTATCACCAATTAAATAATGAGCGTGCGAAGTGCGAGCTCAAAATTTTTGATATTCCGACCTGAAAACTGGACAGTCTACTAAGCACGTTTTTATTTAAATAAAGAACAAGCTGTGTCTCAAACAATTAAATGCGAGCGCGAAGCACGAGCTTAAATTTCTACTGACATGATAAACTGGCATTTTGAGAAATTTCGGTAAGAACTGGTACGAAGAGGATAGGTATCTCACAAATCAAACAATGCGAGCGCGCATCGCGAGCTGAAATTTTTTATATATATTAACAATTTGTGTAAATCAAACAAAATAATGAAAGCTTGATGTGCGAGCTAAAATATTGTGTGCAAATTGATTTTAGAACTGGATATATTGAGTGCCATTTAGTCCTCTTGAATGAGATTCATTACACAGGCAATGCGAGTGTGAAGCGCGAGCGAAATTTTTTTAATAAATTATGTTTTCTAATTCTTCCCCTTACCTTTTTCTTGTTTCCTTTCGGGTTGGGCAGGCCGTTACAAGGCTGTAAATTACACATCATGGGTGTAATACCTCTTTCTTACTTTTCTTTTTTTTTTCGTTTCTATCAGTTTAAAGAGTACAATTTTTATCTGCAGGTTGCCAAAAAATAGGGGGGGGGGGATCCGCGCCTGGATGTCACATATGAACACCTTTCCCTTTGATGGACAATAAAATGCCCCCCCCCCACATGTCTCTTTTTGCATTTTGATATGTTGATACAATCTCTTTCTCCATAATGTATTCTTTGAAAATCTGTATTACATGCCCTCCTATAGAAAGAATGTATGATTTACTGATAAATATGATTAAAGAGTTAAGTGAAATACATTCAGAAGTAATGGCAAAGTTGTTCGCATGTGACATCTCACATCTTTGTCGGATTGCCAATAGGAGGATCCAGTCAGTCGGCAGGTCCTCAGAAAGTAGCTTCATTTTTTCCGGTGATATTCAAGACTAGAAATGTTTTGAATGTTTAATGAGCTGAGTGTGGACGAAAACACCTCTTTTAATTCAGTCATTGCTGCTCTAAATGTATATCAAATTTTATTAAATTTTGGTATCATTGAAAAGGGGAAGAATCATTCTTTCATTTCATGCACGTGTTTGCGATTTTTTTAATTGTGATGAAGGTGAAAAGTTTGATCTAAAAATGCTACAAAATAATTATTTTCACCAGACAAGAGTTTTTATTTTCATTTCTGTTTGAGCCCAAATAATTTTTAGATCATGATAAAGCTGAAGATATAAGCTTTAATATGATATAGGTTGTATAAGAAGAGGTGTTGTAAATGGATTAGGATCCATCCATTAATAGGCCAAGTCCATTTTGCAGCTTGAAAGCAAGAATTCACTTATGGAAAGGTGCAACTTTGCACCTCTCTGAAAGGTGCAAAGTTGCACATATGAGGTGCAGAATTGCACCCCAAAGATTCTTATTTGCACCTTCAAAAGAAGTACAACGTTGTAAGGCCTACCTTTCTAAAAAAAATACAAAGTTGCACCGTGAAGGTGCTCCCAGTGTGACATCGCTTTATTTCAAATTCCTCTAATAAACAGTTGGTCCAATGGCCAATTTAGTCCATAAACCATTTGGTCTAATTGGACTAAGTGTTAAATTGTGCAAAATGAATGAGAATGAAATGGATATTAGACCAACTGGTTATGAGACGAAATGGTCATAGACGAAATGGTGATTATAAGAAGTGATGATTGGACCAAATATTGATGGACGGAATGGCATTAGACTAAATGTAAGTAGACCATGTGGTGAGTGGACGAGTTGGCAGTAGACGAATTGACGAAAAAAAGACAGAATCAACCCTTACAAAAATGTCCTGTGGTAATACCATATAATTACCATAGGACTTTACCACACGATTACCACATATATTGTTGTGTGGTAATGCTGTCTTAATGTCCCGTGGTATTGTGTGGTAATGTGTGGTAATGTCGTGTGGTATTGTCCTGTGGTAAATTGGAACATTTACCACACAACATTACCACAGGAATACCACATGAATGGATTCATTACGAAAATAGCCCATTTGGAGTTCCACCGCTGTTGGGGTCGCAAACTGCGGTAATATACCCCAAAATTCGTTTGAAACTCTCATTTCTCATTTGAACATTTCCAAGCCCCGATAAACCCATCTTGGCCATGTAATCCCCGTTGTCTCAATTTCACCTCCACAGGCCAGTAAAGCCAAGGACGAAATGATAAACAACAGCTGTGCTATTACGTAAGACTTCTCTGCCTGAAGAAGGAACTTCGGAATTAAATTATTGTCTTCGATATTTAATCACGTTTTCAAAGGCATATTGTATTCAGACATCCAATATTAGTCCTTTTTCAATTTCGAACGAAGAAAATCGACCTCGAAATAAGGAAAATAAGCGAATAAAAATTAGGTTATGCTTTGCATGCAGGGACTGCCCTTAAAGCGCTGCGCACACGATGCATTCACCGCGTGTATACACGGAACTCCATAGCAGGCTCTTAAATCCATCGTGTGTGACCCCCTGCTGTGCTGGGCTGTCGAGTTATCTTCAGAGCGAGGTCAAGAAATAGGTGTTTTGATACTTAAATTTCTTGCTTGGGGGCAGATCGGGATTATAGTGGTTGGAGAAGAGAATTGGTGAAAACGATTTGGGGTATACCCCTTTCAAATGGAGGTATTTCGTCATGTAATATACGGTAACATTTACCACACAAGGGATTAATTTATGGTAACAATTTTTACCACATACCGGTTACCACACCATGGTTACTACACACCAGTCACCACATGCATTACCATACACCATTTACCACATAGATTACCACATTTACCACACAAATTACCTCACATTTTACCACACACCAGTTACCACACGCGTTACCACACATCATTTACCACACGAATTACCTCACATTTTACCACACGCCTTACCACACAAATTACGTCACATTTTACCACACACCGGTTACCACATGCATTACTACACACGATTTACCACACGCGTTACCACATACACTACATACACACCAGTTACGTATCTGGTGTGTGGTAATGCATGTGGTAACTGGTGTGTGGTAAAATATGAGGTAATTCGTGTGGTAAATGGTGTGTGGTAAACACTCACCAGTTACCACATGCATTACAATTACCACACACGTTACCACACATATTGTACATACTACACATAATACCATGCATCAGAGTCATTACCCAAAATGTGTGTGGTAACTAGTGTGATGGTATGTGTGATAACTGATGCATGATAATGTATGTAGCAACTGGTGTGTTGCAATGTGTGTGGTAACTGGTTAGATACATCACAGATCATGGGTATGATTTTGGTAGCAGTAGAATGTGTTCATGACCCTATGGACTTTTATAAGATTAAGAAAATACAACACCTTCAATGAACAAACAACAAATGATTTTACAAGTGATATAGAAAGTACTGATATTTAGCTCATAGAGTCATCAATTTACAATACTGGTTTACATTTGCTGTTGACAAAAAATGTATAACAGCTGCTTTACTGTACAAACAGTGTAACATAACAGTAACTATCAAAGAAATTACAGTGCATATAAATACTTTTAAAAAAGATACATTTCTTCTAAATACTTTAAAAAGATACCTCAAAGGCTATCAGGCTTTTCAGCAAACCAAATTAACGACCATTGTATTTTTTTTTGCAGGTCACACATACAGAATGGACTGATTACTCTTTGTTTTATGCTTAAAGACAAAAATGATTAAACTTTTAATCGTTTTTAAGAAAATGAACAAAACATAAGGATGTGTCTACAATAGGTAATATCATATAAGTAGCTGCGGTAAAGTGCACTGTACTCAAAATTGCGTATAACAAAATGCATAATTATCCCAAGTTTACTTCAAGGCCGAAGGGCAAGTAGAAATAGACGAGAGATGATAATATATATTTGGAGTCCACTAGTTTAGAATAGTGTTCAAAGGAACGAATAATTTGATCAATTTACGCACCAAAAATGAAAACTAGGACAATAACCTGGCATGTAATATCTGAATTAAAGGAAAATAACACCCAAAACATAATACCACATGATCCCATTGATAAATACAGGACAATCAAAATGAATCCACTCATACCCTAATCCAATTATGGAGTACCACCTTTTCAAAGTTGGCCTCTTACAGTATGGTTCGAAGTTTCTGGATGGAGGTCGCCATTTTCGCGGGGTTAGTTAGAAAATTATTACATCAGCGACGAACTACATCTCTAAACGTTTAGGCATTATATATTCTATTTTATCAATAACAAATCAAATGTACAGATAAAACTCATAAAAATATTAGTTAAAATTTGTTTAATATATGTAGGTTCAAAATACAATTTGATGAGTTTTAATGATAAGATTTACACCCCAATTTCTGATTGATTTTCGCTGCCAATTTGTAAATCGTAGATTAGGGTGTAATTTTTTTCATTAAAACTCATCAAGTCGTAATTTGAACCTATCATATAATATTAAACATATTTTAATTAATATTTTATGAGTGTTATCTGTACATTTGATTTATTATCGATGAAATAGAATATATAATGCCCAAACGTTTAGAGATGTAGTTCGTCGCTGACGGAATAATCTCCATCCATAGACTTCGAACCAGAAGATGCCAACTTTGAAAAGGTGGTACTCCATACTGGGAAATCGGATTGGGGGTATATGAGTGGATTCATTTTCATTGTCCTGTATTTATCAATGGGATCATGTGGTATTATATTTTGGGTTTTATTTTCCTTTAAGATATTGTACTGGTTTATATCATGGCATTACAAAGTTCATCTGTAGTGCACACTGTGTCAAGTGCACAAACCTATTCAGGGTTCCCACAGAAATTTGAAAACAGAATTCCATGACCTCTCCATGACTAAATTGCTGCTTTCCATGACTTAATTCCTTTCTGGCACAGTTTACAAAATCAGACATGTTATGATCATGAACACCAATTATAATAGTAGAGTACAATCACAGAGTATGAGAGTTGTGAGACATAAAAAACTAGAAAGCTGTCATAGCCAAGAGGTAAATGCAATTCCATGACTTTTCACATATCTCTGACTTTCCATGACCAATTTTTTCCAGGATTTTCCATGACTGTGGGAACCCTGTAATAATACTGCATTGACAGCTATCATTTTTAAAGTTAATTTCAATTTCCTTCAAACATTTTATTTATCTCTTTTTGGTTGGTCCTTGAATATATATACAATACAATGTTTTGGCAGGTCATCTATAAAAGCATGTACATCGTTAAAAAAAAAGGCTTTTGGCAGGAACTTTTGGCAAGTAGTCAACAGTATCAATGCATGTAAATTTGGGTGAAAGAATCATACATGTACATTAATTCTTAAGAAAAGTTTGTGGTTGTATTACACTATCACTTAGAGGTATTAAAAAGACAGCAGTTGCAGCAAACAATTATTTCATGAGAAATTGTCAAAATATTGTACATAATCTCTAGATCTGGTACATTAATGTAAACTTGTATCTTTGTAAATTAATTACTAATTTTGAACTTAAAATCAATTATTCTGAAGATCACTAACACAGAAAAGCATATGTGGGACAGGACAGTGTATTATGATTGATTTGAAAAATACCTGACATTTGATAGAATTACATGCTTATTTTGCTAATTTCTCAGCAATTACACATTTTCTTCCCGAGCTATAATTATGGCACATATCTTTTATATTTTGCTGGTAATTCTATTGGATTCTGTTCGAACTAATTTTAAGATTGTTACTACAACTGGTAATCTATCTTTAAAGTTGTACTTGTATATGACACGGGCTCAACATAATCTAAAATAAAGTAATTTTTACCATGCAAAATAGTGAAAATTTTATCAAAATCAGATAAAAAAAAAAAATAATAATTACAAAAATATTGGTCATCAACACATGCAAGTAGATACATGTAAGTTTATGATATCATGCCCACATTTTTTTTTTTCTCATGTTACCAGATAAAATAATAATTTACTTCATGTGTGTAATAAGTATGTCTTCCAATCCCATGTAGCAAAAGAACTTCCAGCAATAATCAATACAGGTAAGTCACATCAATACAGTTTACAATCCGATTTGTTTCATTCTTGGTAAACAAAATTAAATGCACAATTTTATATACAAAATAATAAGTTGGGGATACGTGTACATGTACAATGTACGTCAGTATGACATCATCAGCTTGCTACTTGCATATGCTTAGAGCTCTTTCACCAAAATAATGCAGAGGTTAGAATGTCATACATTACTTTATTATCCCTTGTCTAATTTGGATGAATTGAGACGCCATCCTAGTCAGCACATGAGATTTAAAAAAATTCAAATTACCAGGCAGTGACAGTATTGTAAGTACAGAGCAAAGATCAGGAATATGGTAGGTCTTCTCAAATTGTATTTGGATTGATCCAAGGTTGTTGACAACTGGAGGAGAGGAAGGAGCTAATTCCATGGCCTTGGAGCAGTAGTGGAGAAAGTTGCATCACCAGTAGCTAATTTGTAGGTGCGTAATGATCACAAAAATAAAAAGGCAAGTGCGCCTAGAATGAAAATGACGCACAAGGGATTCCTTATAATACATGTAATCTGGATCTCTGTCATTGACTTTGAAAATCAGGAGACGGACACTGATGTTCATGTATATCCTTTCCTTGACTTGCAGCCAGCGAAGTTGGCGTATGGCAAATGGCACAATAGATGCAGCATTCTGTACTATCTGCAGTCAGTCCAGATCGCCCTAATTCAAGCACGAAGAGCATTACAATAGTCCAGTTTAGATTGCGCTAAACCATGGACTGCTTTGTGGCAAGTAGAAATATAAAAGGCACTTCCCATTGGCCTTTATTCTTCCAATCTGTTTGATGTTATACTGGTAGGGAGCAGGTTCCAATAGCACTATGAAAGGAGTTACGAAACCAGATGAATGGATGCTGATTCAGGACACCTTCCATTTCAACTTAAGGCATCTGCAAAAATAACAGAAGAAGATAAACATAAAAGCCTTTCCTGCATTAACTATTTAATATTCATTAAAAACTACATGGTTTCAATATCAATTTCCAAACTTTTAAAAAAATGATTAAAAAACAATGTGGGGTTTGTTACATATTTATACTTAAAATATTAACATGTAAAGTCAAGTCCGGGGAGGGGGCTTGATGCCCTCAAGATCTGCTGCACCTCCAAACCATCTCTGTATAGGGAAGGACATTTTAGAGTAAATTTATTATTAAAAAAAACATTTACTTTAATTAAACATGATTTTAATTCATGCTTTTTTAAAATGTGTTTTAAATGGTTATGGGATCAACTTGTATGGGATAATTCCATCAGTTTGAATAAGAAATTACAAGTTGCCAATTTCACATAACGAAGATCAATTCTGATGTGATCATAAATGCACATTAGGTGTTGATGTTTCACTTATGCCTATCTATTACGTTTGAATTGACAACAGCATGAACCTTGTAAGAGCATTACACAAGCTTTGTATCAGAGTGGTTACAAAATCAAAATTATTTAACTGCATCTCATGTTCATGCACATGTAAATAATCAAAATAACGCAATAATAATAAAAAATACCTTCCAAAAAGGATAAATTTGTACTCACCATTATATCTGCATGAATATTGTTCTTTTAGTCCACCTATAATGATACAGCTGATGAGAGTTTGAATGATAGTATCAAGAGAGAGAAAAAAAAATTAAAATGTTCAACCATTGCGAAACTCTATTAGCGCCAAATTACACTCTAAACTTGTCATTAGAACGTCCAAACCGATACACGTCAGCCTGGAATCTAATACTAGCACAATCAGCTATGCATTTGCACCAATTCTCTCTGTATTTTCTTGCATATGGACGTCACTCCAGTTAAAGGTCATGTCATTGTGTTACATAGCTTGGGAATTGCAAGCAAGTGATCCTTCGAAACGTTTACCTGCTTACAATTAACATTTCTTAAGCCTTAATTTTTTATATTTAGATTACAAAGGCTTACAAATTGGACAAATTAAATGTTTGCCCAAAAATTATTGTGGGAAAGGTGGATTTTTTACGTAAATCCATCTTTGTGTACCAAGTTCTACAGGCAACAGAGACTTGTCTAGGCTCCGTGAATAAAAATACCCCTGGTACAATGTAAAAATGATAAAAATATCATCACAGAGTCCTCTAAGTACAGTTAGGACCATTGACAGATAAGGTGCCCCAAGATTGCGCACATCCGAATCTGCGCGATTCTGATAATGGAAGATACGCAACGACTCCAAACAAAAAATAAACTTTACACCTGAAAGAGCCTACTGTACTTACTTAGTCTTACCTACTGCCCGATGCCTCCTGACATGTAGAGCAACAACAAAGGACCTCCACTCCTGGCGGCCGGTGGTTCTGGGCCTTCTTCTGGAAACTCCCCCGGGCTAGGTCATATTCACCGACTTCTTCTCCTCAAATGTGATGCCAGGACAGGTAGTTTTGGGTCTCCCTCTCTTTCTCCTGAAATGTCATAAACAGATCTATTCATAAAAAATCTGACTCAAAATGGTGGGAAAATAATGAATTTAGGGCATTGGCAAGAGTTCCATATGCACTCCCCTAAAATTGAAAAACATGAAGAAGGTTCAGAATAATATATCTAGCACAATATAGAACATATACGATGGGGGAGTGGATAATACTAGGAGTGGAAATACATACTAAAATATGGCTTTATTCCGTCAAATTTCGAGCATGTATGGATGTATCTAGTGTGTGTAATTGTCCATAGACATCGGTTTATTTACTCAAGGGTCTGTGTCACTCTGTGAGTCAAGTCTAGTCGAACTATTGGCTGATAATCGTTAAAATACCCCTTCCGGTATCAGCACTTCTCGCTAGCATAGCAGGAACAGGTCTTGACTGCAAATAAAACGAGGTGATCTCAAGTCCCAACTTAGGTGCCAACACAATGGTAAAAAAAAAAATTATAGAAAAATCTTAAATGAACGAACTGGAATGGAATTAAGTCTCAACAATCTTATTTTTGATCATGTTGGTGGGGGGTGCATTGGAATTGCATATGGAACTCTTTCCTGGGCATTTCATGTGACGGCCTCAAAATGCAGCCTCTGTGACTGTGCTTTCTTATCGAAATCTTCGCATCATGTGTAATAGGTCTGTGTAAAGTGAATAGGTGCGCAGACATCGGCCACTATTAGTATTACCCAGTTGTTGTGTGTCCGGACATGTTGTGTGTCCGGACGATCAATTTTAGAAAGTCATTTGGAAAAAATTACAAGCGAAGTTCCATCAATTTTTAGTACAAAATGTTAGGAAATATTATAAGGAACAAAATAGAAGATGATTAAAAGTATTGAATTCATATTTTTAGTGTAATCCAAAGACAAAAAAGAAGGCTTCAAAAAGATCCACTATCCGGACACCCGACCCCCATCCTACCACTAATTATTTTGTTCAATCAAAATGACCATGACTGGTCGAGATTTTTTCCCAAGAAAATCAATTATTTCTCTCAATTTTTTATGAAACTTTTTGCACACTTACTCATAAGAATACAAGGAACATCATCAATTGAAAGATTTTGTAAAATAATAGGAAATTCACGTTAAATCTAAACTCAAATCGTTAGGTGTGCTGTGACTGTGTGCAGACTTTGAGACCACCAGCCAGTGGTCCACCTCACAGCAGCGAGCAGGCGCTCGGGGCCGGGCGAGCGCCCGGTTAGACAGGATGGGATTGCCAGTGTCATGTCATTTTCATTGACGAAATCTTTAGCTAGTTGCAAGCCGGGGCATTTAACAAACTACGAAAAGAAAATCATAGAAAATGGTTATCTAACTTACTGTTTAGCCTACTGCAAACGTCTTCGAAGTCGTTGTCCATATCTAACCCGTATTCTTTAAGTAGTTGAATTATTAACGGCCTTCTTCGTCACACTTCTCGGTAGAGTTCATCAATAAACTGCAACGCAACGGAATTCTTTTCAAATGTTGGCGGTAAGTGCGCATGCGCAAGCCTGTCACCGCCCCCCCCCCCCCCCGGCGAATCAATTTTTAATTTTGATAGGGGGTGAGCTGAGGGGGGGTCTAAGTTATGGGTGTGATAACTTTTTTGTGTGGTATTTCTGATTTTCAACAGAAGGGCCATAACACACAAATACCACATATTTGAATTGACATTACCAGCACACAATGGGCTAATGTGGTAACATGCTTTCATGTGGTAATTTTGATTTAATTACCACAGCAGTATATAACAATACCACACAAATACCACATATTTGAATAGACATTACCACACAATAGCATCATGTGGTATTGCATTCATGCGGTAAGTTTGATTTACCGCAGAGCACACCACAAAAACATATTTGAATTTACATTACCACATGCACAATGGGCTATATAATGCGGTAACATGCTTTCATGTGGTAATTTTGATTTACCACAGCAGTATAACAATACCACACAAATACCATATATTTTAATTTACATTACCACACAATGGCATCATGAGGTACATGCATTCATGTGGTAATTTTGATTTACCACAGAAGTATATAATACCACACAAATACCACATATTTGAATTTACATTACCACACAATGGCATCATGTGGTAACATTCATTCCTGTGGTAATTTTGATTTACCACAGCAGTATAACAATACCATACAAATACCACATATTTGAATTGACATAACCACACAATAGCATCATGTGGTATTGCATTCATGCGGTAAGTTTGATTTACCACAGAAGTATACAATACCACACAAATACCACATATTTGAATTTACATTACCACACAATGGCATCATGTGGTAATGCATTCCTGTGGTAATTTTGATTTACCACATAAATAACGATACCACACAAATACCACATATTTGAATTTATATTACCACGCAATGGCATCATGAGGTAACATGCATTCATGTGGTAATTTTGATTTACGACAGAAGTACCACATATACAACAAATTACCACAGCTACCAGCTGACTTTACCACACAAGGATATGGAAAATTACCACAGATGTCCATGTGGTAACCATGTGGTAAACTACATTAATGTGGTAATTCGTGTGGTAAAGCCGGGTACCACACAGTTATACCACACGACATTTTTGTAAGGGAATACTCAGGAATAATTTATATGTAAATCAAAACGTCAGATTTTGAAAAGGAAACTCAACAAAGTTATTTTTACGTGACTTCTGTACGCGTCATCGACAATTTGTAACAACACAATTAACACGTGATTGGAATTATCAAATAGGAATATAGATCAGTCAGCTCATGTCTTTGCCGTAAAACATCATATCATATCTAACATGTGATTAGAATTATCCAATCAGAGTGTGACGCATACGTTGTTAGTTAATTAATTTGTTTGCTTTGGACTTTGTTTCTTGATTTTATATTGGAAAATCCTATTCAAACACAGGTTACTTTTTAATAGCTTGCCAATCACTGAAGTAAGGTAGAATCATTCTGCATTTTGAATTCGAATTCATATCCGATCTTTCCTCTTTTGTCATTTCTCCCGCTTTTTAATGGAACTGGGGTCAGTTCAACTGGAGAGAAAATTATGGCATTCGCAGTGGCAGCGATAGGAGCTGCAGCCGTGTCTGCAGTCATTTATACAAACTACCGTATCACCGTCGTTACCAATCAAACCCGAAACCCAGTAGCAGTAAGCGTTGATGGCACAGAAGTGCCCCTCGATATAGGAGAAAGCTTTCGATTTAGAGTGAAAAACTGGAACCCAATACACATACGAGTTAGATGGATTGACAGTCAAAATGTAGAAGCTACAGTTGACGATTATGGGCATAGAGACTGGTATGTCCGAAAATCCGACTCCAATGGCCTCCAGCTAACTGAAGATACTAATTTTCATTATGGCCTCGTACCATCGAGCCGACCAACTAGTTATGAGCGTAGAGAAAATAGAAAAGCCAAATAATGACCTGTGGAGTTTGAACAAATGTCGGAATAGCAAGCAGAAAATCGGTAAGATCTTACAAAAGATTCGGTAGGATTTTCTGGGTATTCAGCGTAAGTACTGCAAGCCCGTAGCCAGGATTTTTTTTTTTATTACGATCAAGATAAAATATCGCTATTGCAGAACGTTTCCTAATCGTTTTTTTAAAGGTTCCGTAAGTCTTCGTTTAAATTAGATGCTTTTTAAACGTACATAAAACGTCAACGTAGGGACTTATAGAATTTAACGCAAAGCGCAGGGTTTATGGAAAAGGTTTTTTTAACGTGTATGGACGTTCCGAAATGACAAGTCATTTACAAGATATTTTAAAAATCGTCATCTAGATTTATATGGAATATTATATTTCAAATGAAAAAATACACATTTAAGAAGATAGTCTGTGATTTAATACCTTCTCCATTAGCATTATGCCCATTTTGTGCATATTCTGCCTTCAAGATCTGTTTAAAATATTAAAGACTTGGTTTTTTAACCGAGATGGTTTTAACCGAGATGGACAAAATTTAAATATTCAGTATGCATGCCTGTTTGGTTTTTCTCTCTGTTGATTCAAAGGTGGACTCAAATGAATTGTAGGCCTATATTAACAGATTCTCTTAAAAATATATTTTTTAATTGATAATCCTGTTTTCTGGACATTAATTCTTGAATTTTTTTTTCCAAATATTCTCAAAACGTTTTTAAAACCTTTTTATAGGTTTTCTGCACGTCCATAGACTACAAAGTAAAGTAATCGGTTATCATACATTGATATTCGTTAATTGACCAAAACCTGTTTGGAATGGGATAAATGTAGGATAAATAATATATAAAAAGTATTCATATTGCAAAATGATTGAACATTGATTGTATTGGCCTACTATTTCTTTTGTGTGAAGTTAAGAATTTTAATCGTTACCTTTTTGATCATCCATCGAAGTTTGTTCCTTGTAAACAGATTTTACCCTTAGTTTTGGATAGGTTACGATTAGACCAAGTTAGGATGTAGGTACAGGATGAATAAAATAGGCACAAGATTTTGGAGATAAATTCCCGGGGGGCCACTTCCCAGTTCCATTGACGAGTGGATACCATGCGCGACCATGGGGTCTCGAAAAGCACCCTAAATAAGTATTTTCCATATTCTGAAAATGCACGCCTTAACAAGTATTGGCGTGTGAAATCCTACCCTTAACAAGTATTGGAAACAAAACAATACTCTTGGCAAGTATTCCCTGCATTGAACCCCTAAACAAGTACAGCGAGATTTCAATTGTTATGTCACGGACGTCGGTCGTACCTTTATCTACATCATGGGTTTAGTACGGCCACACCTTCCACACCTCGCGCAAATCGTACTCTAAGTGTTGACTGTTGGGGCAAAAAGTACCTCCTCTATAAAACATTTTAGTCTTTATATTTATACCCTCAGATTTGACCCTAAACATGTAGCCTTCCTAGCGAAAATAGATACCCTTTTTCATTATTTTAGTGTTTTTTGACCCCCTTATTACGTTGCGTACGTTACGTGCCCTATCTTGAAAAAGACATCCTTTTTACGTGTTTTTGGGGTCGCGCATGGTATCCACTCGTCAATGTAAGTGGCCCCCGGAATACACCTCCATTTTTTTTGTGGGGGTCGTTTTTATCAAACGTCCTCACAGGGCTATTGGACATCCTAGACGAAAATTGAAGGTTTCCTAAACGTTTCGGAAGGTTCATTAAACGTTTGTGAACCTTTCCTGAATGTTTTTTAATGTTGTAGATAGTTTTTAAATGTTTTCTGGATGTCAAGCGAACACCAGAACGTCTTGAATATTTTAAAAGGTATTTTATGTCTATAAAGTTCAGCATTTTGGGCAGGTTATTAAATAATTAAAGGTTTTTATTGTTTTATTAACCTTTACAAAATGTTTACACGTTTCATTTGAAATGTTTTAAATACGTCGAAATTCTTCCACAAAAAGACGTTCTAAAAACGTTTTGAAAAATATCACGTCCGAATAACAATATTTAGCATGGATGAAGCTTTAAAGGGATGGTCCGGGCTGAAAATATTTATATTTTAATACATAGAGTAGAATCCACTGAGCAATATGCCGAAAATTTCATCAAAATCGGATAACAAATAATAAAGTTATTGAAGTTTAAAGTTTAGCAATATTTTGTGAAAACAGTCGTCATGGATATTGGGCTACTGATGTCACATCTCCACTTTCCGTTTTCTTATGTTATTACATAAAATCATATTTTTTTCATCATTTCATACTTGTGTGAATAATACAGTATGTCTCCCTTATAATGAAATAAGTTGCAGCAATAAATATCTAATGCACTAAATCAGTTGCCAATCCAATTTTTCTAGTTCTTGGAGGAAAAAAATTGAATAAACCTAATTTCATATAATAAAATACAAAAGAACAAGTGGAGATGTGACATCATTAGCCCACCTAATGAATATTCATGACGACTGTTTTCACAAAATATTGCTAAACTTTAAAATTCAATAACTTTATTATTTGTTATCCGATTTTGATGAAATTTTCGGCATTTTGATCAGTGAATTCTACTCTATTTAGTATTCCTTTACCATCCCTTTAAGTAAGAACGAATCATAGAAACATGAAAAAAGGGAATGACCATCCTAAATGTTAATTTGTATTCACTAACATATTCTCTCCATACAGGACGAATTTCGGAACAATTTTCATCCTCATCTGTCCTTCCAAGTCACTACCCCTCAGATGATGTTCGCACTATAGGCCTATAGCTGGTCATCATCCTTGCTAGATGATCAGTTCTCGTAGCAGGAACGATATAGCGCAGAATTGACCATGGAGTGGTCCCGTTCCATATCCCACGGCCACCCAAACCCAGTGCATCCCAATTTAGTCTTTATTACACCATTCGGTTAGCATCAAAGACAAAGCCATTTGCACCAGTGGGCTAACTGATGTCGAGGGCTTCAAACATCCATCTCAAATATCAAGATTCACTATCACGGCCACAAACATAGAAACGTCTCCATGTGTGAATATAACAATAGATAATATTGATATCATGGATGGAGAACATATTTATGTACTCGCGTCACGCCATCAATATCGTATAACTTTTGAGAACGCTTTGTAAAATACTCAGAAGGAAGTTGTCATCCAACGTCCCCCTGGTCAGGCAAAGTGCTATATCACTTTGAATACTGACAATAACGATTATCCTTACGACGGGAGTATGGGGCGAGTAAGCCCATCTGCGTGATTCGCCCCTTTGCTGTGATTGGATATAAGTTTTGTTGATGATGAAATGACAACCTACCCTGAGACACTCATGAATGCAGTTATGATGAGTTCAATTGTTTGATAGGTGTGACATTTGCTTACTGAAGTATGTCATTGATACTTATTAAGTTGAAGTATCAAGGCAAGTTCGCTCCTTTTGCGACGGGGCAGGTCCGCCCTAATATAGAACTATGGACTTACAAAGATGCATGGCTTGCTTAGTATATCAGTGTATTTGTGCTATAACATACAATTTTTCATAGATGTCGAAATGGTAGTAGTTGTTGTTTAAAAAAAAATATTCGGTACCTTTGAACACAACATTTTGTTTCGTATATCACTGTTTTCCTAATGGGCTAACTCACCCCGACTAACGGACGAACTTGCCTCGGGTGGGGCAGGTTCGCCCTGTGGCGGAAATGTTCTTTAGTGCCCGTTTTTGTCAAAACTTCAAGTGTTCCAACCACACTTTTATGCTTTCAGAACAACTGGGGACTCGTACTTGTAAGTGCATAATGTTACAAATTATATGCTGCGCACGGTGTTGGCAAAAGCTGTTTTTTTTTTAATACCTAAAACAAACTATTTTTTCATGTTTTTCACTTGCTATTGCATCAAGGTGCTGCGCGATCTCCCATGTTTACTTATTCATAGAAATATTAAGCCTGTATAACTTACTAAACAGCTTGAAATATATGATTTTGCTTTGATTAATCTAGTATCTCAATAGACCTATATCGAAGTCTAGAAGTATATTGAGGCCATAAGTTTACCATTTAAAACAAAAATTAGGCAAATATACTTTTAATGTTTTATTTTCTGCTGATCATCTGATTTTGTTATTTTCATGATTTTTTTTATGTCACATGTTATTATTATTTAGTATGTAGAACGTATAGTATGAAGATTTCAGCATAATTGCTTTAATCTCATGTATATTACCGTATTTTAACATATAATTTTGAATACCCGTTAGCCCAATATTACATTATGTTGAGAATAGAATAAGTTGAATGTACTAAGGGTGCGTTTATCCGCCACTTTTTCACCCTAGAATCATGATCTGAATCATGATTCAAATCATGATTCTGCAGAATCACGATTGCGTTTAGTCGAAATTGAATATAATCATGATTAGAATCACAAACATGAAACACGAAAAAAGGGGCGTTTGGAAAGACGTTTCTGCAGAATCACGTACGAAAATGTTCGAATAAACGATATCGTGATTTGAATCATGATTATATGACCTCACTTTCGGTTTGACTCTTGCCAAGCTCAGCTCATTGTATGTACATGATAACTCTGCATGCATTTCTTGTCATGTCCAAGTTCTGTGTTGGTCATCGCATCGTCCACTACTTTTCATTTTTTGGTCATGTCTTCAACTTCAAGTTCTAGTAAATGAATTAAATGGACAGACAATGATCTCAGTTGTTGTTGAGTATAGAGTGTCAATATTAAATTGGATCTACGCTGAAATTCACTTCCGAACACCATTTTTGATAAATTAACAAGATGAATAGAAGCACATGGACCCTATATGATAGAAGTAAATAAAATTAGGTATAGACTGAATTCTGGAAGCAAAATATTTTTCGAGAGCCGAAGCACGTGCGAAAAACTTCCTCTGTCAAACTGCGCACTAGTGATGCGCACTGGATTGGCCCGAATCTGAGGAGAAACAGCATTGGAATGAAGGTCGTCTAAACGCTGATTCTGTGATATCGTGATTCATGTTTGTGTTTTGAATCATGATTCGAATCATGATTCAAATCATGATTCTGGCTTGAGGTCGCATAAACGCAGCCTAAGTAGCTTGTAGCATATGAGCTGGCTTTGAAAATTCTACTTTCTCAATGGCTTAACTTAAGCATAGACGCTTATCACCATTTTTAAGAAATACACTGTAATTTTTGGCATATACCGTTTACAATTTTGAAAACCATTTGATAATACTCTTGCAAGTTTTAGAATGAAAAATAAATCAATTGCACTGCAATCAATGGCTTCGATCTTTCATTCTGTTCTGTTTAAGGTGAGAGTGAGAGGAAGAGGATTAGTTTCGTAGATGAATAGTTTAGGCACCCGGGGACAAGAATGATACACGTATACACTTTTTTTTTACTAAATAGTCCATGATTTGGGCTTTTACAATATTTATTAATGCGAATACATAGCTTTGGAATTTCTCATGTGCAGTCATAATTATGTACCGGTCACCCAGTGTGAAGAGAAACCATAGATATAAATATGAATATACACGGCTGACCAGTTTATGGCATTTTTTAAATTTGCATCTACTGTAGGGGAAGGCGGGTTAAGTTGTGACACTTTTTGCATTTTGCATGTTAAGATTGATATGACCAATAATACTGTAGAAATCAGTACCTTGCCTTTAAATTTGATTCTTGGGAAATATTTTTCACCTATATATAACTTTCTACCCCCAAGTGTCTTAAAGTCAATGTGACCTTTGAAAAAAAACGATGTCAAATGGCTCAACTTGCCCCATATATGGGGTAAATTGAGCCACAAAAACTATGTACAAAATCTATGCGGGAAGAATCAGCATGTCATTTTTTTATTCAAAGTCTTTTCACTTGCTTAATTCGCTGTAATTACTCACATCCTCTATAAGTAAAAGAACTGTCATGTGAATTTGCTCCTTTCTACCTGCATGTCAGTATCTTTTTAATGTTTTGTTTTTTTTATTATACATTACCATAGGAATTACCATGGCTCAACTTGCCCCATGTTGGTTGGCTCAACTTACCCCATTCCGAACTTAATGCAATATTTTCACATCCACACATTTTTTTATATGCATCCATCTTGTAAAAGACCATGACAAGAATGAGAATATATACCTGGTGGGTGTTTCATAAAGTTGTTCGAAATTTAAGAGCGACTTTAAGAACGACTGGTGTTCCTTTCTTGAGGTAAAAGGTACATACAGCAAAACATTAATTGGCGATGGTTTAGCGCGTAAGAAAGGATCACCAGTCGTTCTCAAAGTCGCTCTTAACTTACGTTCAGCTTTATGAAACGGCCACCTGGACTAACAATATTGTTCTTATTTCTTGTTTACATTTAAAGACATGTGTTTGTAAAATTATACACATGAATCCTCGAATTTCTAAATATGTATAAACAGATGGTTTTTGTTAAGAATTTGGATAGGAAAAGAAAAGGCATACCGGCCCGACTATTCTCGAATTCGCATCTAGCCCCATATGCCAGCCAAAGAGTGATGACATTGATGACATCGATGGCCATTGTCAATTTCATAAATAATACAAATGACGAAAAAAGAAAATCGCCCCTGGAAACTTATAAGTAAATTTAGTGTATAGATGGTAGACGAGAATGTTCCATACCCCGTAAAAAACATACTTTTGTTAAACCAATTCATTTTCCCTTTATTCCAAATTTACTTAGAATAATAAAATATTTTCATTGTTCGCGTACTCCTGCCGTACGAGGGAGGGGTCATCATAGGTAGATCCATGGGGCAAAGCGGCGGCCCGCCCCACAGTGGGCCGAGGCGAAACAAAAGTGCGCCAAAAGTCATTTTGGGCAATTTCAGATTTTTAATTTTTGTCATGCCCAGCTGAAAGACAACACTTTGAAGAATACTTGAGCAAAATATTTCATTCGGGAATTGCATAAAGGTTGTTAATTTCCTACCCCAAATCGTAAAATGTGACATTTTGCGAAATGTCGCGTATATGACAATTTATTTGAAAAGCAAGCCATTTTACAGGAGGTTTTTCATGTAGAAATCTGAAATGGCTCCCACATGTGAAAGGGTTGAAAGTAGATAAAAGACACTTTTAAGGAGGTTTTTATGATAATTATTCGTCGAAATAGGCTGATAATTCATGTTTTTTGCATTTACATGAGAAAAGTTTGGATTTCCGTTTAGTTTCTATCATTATCATTTTGCCCGATGTCTAAGCTTTAAGTCGATACCAAATTTAGCTGCCCGTCTTTGCCCGTTTTTATGTTAGAGCTGATTTTTCCTGAGACGTCACCCCGGGGGGGGGGGGGCACTTCCATTGACGAGTGGATACCATGCGCGACCATGGGGTCTCGAAAAGCACCCTAAACACGTATTTTCCATATTCTGAAAATGCACCCCTTAACAAGTATTGGCGTGTGAAACACTACCCTTAACAAATATTGGAAACAAAACTATACTCTTGATATGACAAGAATTCCCTGAAATGAACCCCTAAACAAGTACAGGAATATTTTATTGTTATGTCACGGGTCCTTACCGTCCTTCGGTCGTCGGTTTTACCTTTACACATCATTTGGTTTAGTATGACCCCACCTTCCACACCTCGCGCAAATCGGACTCTAAACACATAGTGTTGGGGCAAAAAGGCCGGCAAACAGGACATCCTTTATAAAACATTTAAATTTTGTTTCATCATCCCCGCAAATTTGACCCTAAACACGTAACTTTCCTAGCAAAATAGATACCCTTTTTTCATTACTTTTGTGTTTTTGACACCCTTATCACGTTACGTACGTAACGTGCCCTATCTTGAAAAAGACATCCTTTTTACGTGTTTTTGGGGTCGCGCATGGTATCCACTCGTCAATGTAAGTGGCCCCCCCCCCCCCCGGGGACGTCACCCCAAAACCTGTTAAAAAACGGTCATTTTTATATACCGCGCAGTCATCGCAGCGCACCGTGTGGGGTGTACATGGACGTTCATTTTTGCAATTTTGCACGGCGGGAGCGATTCCCCTTCCATCCCATGAAATTCCGGGCATAAAAAATGAAGGTTGATAACGCATATAAGGGCTACCCAGCCCTCTTCCAGAGATAAAAGTTACTTGTAGAATAATGTCAGCCAAAAACCCTCCTCATAGTAAAACATTCGTGGTGTTGTATACTCTGAGTTTTACCCAAGTCTACACAGCTTGATAAAGCACGGTTAATATTTTTCAGATTTTAAAGTCTTTTTTTAAATCCAATGATCATTTATATACTAGTACTGCACATTGTGTTAGCGTAATTTTCTTTTCACAGATAGGTTTTAAGTAGCCAATCAAAATTTGGTATCAAAGTGACGTCATATGGGCTTTAAATTATGTTCAATCGATTCTACGCCCAAAATTACCCTAAATCAACAAATTTAAGTAAAAATATAACACGAAAAATAATTTTGGCGCACTTTCAACTCATTCTGGCCCACTGTGCGCCCCCTTTTGGCGGCGCGAAATAGGAAGGTGAGGAGAAAAATAAGAAGGAAGATAGGACGAGGAAGAAAGTTAAATGATGGAAGGGGAGGGGAATAATTGGAAAAAAAGAAAACTTTCAGGTCACTGTATGAAAATAAAAGATTCACTCGCGCTTTGCATTTATACACAGCCATCTCTTTATTTTAAAACGTGCTTAATTTTTTTCACTTTTTAGATCGAAATATATAGAATAAAATAATTTATTTAGGAAGATATCCCTTTTTTCATAATTTTTTGGGTTTAAATCTTTAAAAGAATTAGTTCGCGCTTTGCACTCGCATTGTTTATTGAGATAAACTGCTTGTTCTTTATTTCAAAAGTGCTTGAAAGATCTAGATCTGAATATAAATAAAATTCATTTTGCGCTTCGCGCTAGCATCAGTAATATGGTTGAGTCAGATACTGTTCTGTTTATTGTTATAATTAAAATGAAAAAAAAAACAGGATACGCTTTGCGCTCACATCAATGAAAATTTAGTTAGATAGCTTCCCTGTCCTTAATTTTAAAATATGCTAATAATACCAATTTTAGGCCGGAAATGACCGCATACATTCGTAATTCCGAAGGTTCGGAAATTCCGAAAGTTCGTTATTCCGAAGGTTCGTATTTCCGAAGGTTCGTTAGTCCGAAAACGAAATGAGGTTCGTAATTCCGAAGGTTCGTTAGTCCGAAAACGAAGTGAGGTTCGTAATTCCGAAGGTTCGCTAATCCGAAAAAGAAATGAGGTTCGTAATTCCGAAGGTTCGTTAGTCCGAAAACTAAATGATTAACTAACCTTATTTCGTTTTCGGACTAACGAACCTTCGGAACAACGAACCTTATTTCGTTTTCGGATTAACGAACCTTCGGAACATCGAACTTTAATTCGTTTTCGGATTATCGAACCTTCGCAATAACGAACCTTCGGAATAACGCCACAAATGTTCGGGTTAACGAACCCTTTTACGTTTTCGGATTAACGAACATCAAGGTATAGTCAATTTGCGTGTTTGCTATCTAAAGCACTGTGTAGGAAAATTGTGAAGTGTATGTGGATAGCACATATGAAAATGATTACTATCTTTCTTGGGCCTCTTCCTAAGCGCAATATGAAACTTGTCGATATATTCCTTTCTGAAAAAGGGACAATTTAGTTATTAGGAATTCATGAAAGTTTTATTATCATATTTATCAATGTAATAAGCCTAATGAGTGAGTGAAATCAGTTGTACAGACATGCAGGCATGATGACAATAAAGAAGGATGAATTTCCGTGTATTTTGTTATTTTATCTCGTAAAGGGTAAATAGCTTTAGAGTAGAGCAAAATTGACGGATTTCGGTACTGGAGGGTGAGGGTGTGGATTAATTTTCAACCATTTTTTTATTTATTTCTAACACGTTTGGGGCCCGTAGTAGAAAGAGCCGCACATCAACGAGGCGACGACTAATCAAACCTATACCGATGGTGGCGTGTCATTCGATATAACGTGATACATAGCAAAAAAAAACTCCGGGAACTCCAGAGCGGAATCTACATGACAACACCAGTAAAGTGTTTAAACAACACCTTTTTGGTTTTGGACTAATACCAGAAGGGTTTTTATAGGCCTATACATCCAGCGGCGTAACAGGGGTCGGTGGCCAGGGGGGGGGGGGGGGGTGGCAAGAGCCAAAAATTTCCCAGTCATATCATGGTATGAACAGGTGTAATGGTGTAGTATGGCAACGATTTTGAGAGGGCCAGATATTACGTATCGGGCAGAATTTATTTTTTAAAAAAAGTTGCGAGCGAGCAAAAATTTTGACATTTTTAATACATACATCCCATTTTGTGATATATTTTGACATGATATCAAGAGAATAATATATTTCACTCTTCTCTCTTTCCATAATTTTTTGTGGTCTGTACGCCACTGCGAAAAGGATTATTTGCGGCAGTATAGCGTGATAAAATAACAAAAACCGAGGGGCGCAGTATAAAATTGAATTGAAATTGAATTGAAATTGAAAAGCTGCTTAATATAAGTCCCGAGCGAGCGAAGCGAGCGGGAAAAAATCACCTTTTCATGAAAATCTAATTAGGCCCTATTATAACTTTGAGATATGTTTTGATATATGTTCAGTAAATAAAATCATATTCTACACTTTTCCTTTGCTTTTCTTTCCTCCTTTTTTTTCTTGGTTGTAGAAGTTTTGGGGACCATGGCCCAACCCTTCCATATTCATATACGGCAGTGCTATGCGGTTGGGGTCCGGGGCAGAGCCCCTTGAACTTCTTGATATCACAGCCATTTAAACCTCGCAGATTGCCGCAATTTGTAATCAAATCACGGGTAGGCCTATATACAGAATATAGCTTTTACACAACACATTGTTTCAACCCAGTTGAACGAAACATTTTGAGGGGGCAAAACATGGCAACGTTGAAAAATAAGTAAAATGTCGCCAGCGAGCAAAGCCAGCTGGAAAAAATTGCCTAATTAAATTAAATTCTGCGATAGATTTTTCCATTATATTCAGCAAATAACACATTTCACTGTTTCCATTCCTCTTGGGTGTGGAACCAAGACCCCCCTCCCGGCGCGCCTGTACGCCAGTGATTGAACGTAAAAGCTTTAATAATGTATGAAGGGTCCCTACAGGGGGGGGGGGCATTTGAAAGTTATAGATGAAGAACCCCTACTGCGTGGGGTCTGGGGCAAACCGATAGCTAATTTGCATAAAATTTAGCAAGCTTATAGCACAATTTTGTACAGTTGTATGCAGCCCATCTTTCTTCCCGCTCTTTATTTTCAATCCTCGGCAGCCCGGTTTTTTTTCTAGTTCTTTTCTTTGTTTTTCAATTTAGCTTTTGACTAATTCCATTCTACCTTAATTTCCCACTATTGTTTGCCATTTGTTCATCTTTTAATTCATTTCCCATCATGCTATTGCATTACATAGGCCTTTTTCGGAATGATTTGTTCTTTATCAAATGTTCTTCTTTCGTTTCTTTTCCCGCTTTCCTACCTTTTCCATTAAAAAATCGCATCGATTTCTTATTACTTTTCCCTTTCCTTTTTCTCCTTTCCTTTCCCATTCCCTTTCTTTCTCCCTCCTTTTACTTTTTCCCCGTTTTTTTATTTTCCCGGTGAAATCCGCCAGGGGGGGGGGGCAGCTTGCCCCCCTGCCCCGCTTGTTTCGCCACTGCATATATCAATAAGTGTTGTATTCTGTGTGTATATTGTGTGTGATTACTTCTAGTTTGAACTTTGCCGTCATTGTTTATTGGAAGGCCAAACCAGGGATTGAACCTCGAACCTCTGCATCAAATTTGTAACTTCCCCATCATGCAGACATCACAGTGTCCTTTCTAATTCTATGGTATACTAGTAGAGGCTATGCAAGGGGAGTTAGTAGCCTACATAAATCGAAAACGTTGTTTGTCTTGTCTTACTATTAGAATCTTCAACATGAATGGCGAGATGCTGCTCATCATCTTGTTGCTATGTGAGGCAGCGAAAGTGCAGTGCTATCCCATGTATCGTGAGACCAACTCGACCTACATGACCGAAATAAATGAGTTTTTAAAGAAAGAAGCCGGTGTCGTCGTTAGTTTGAGTCTCGTGCTTAACGTGAAAGAAAAAAAGCTGAATTATTTTCTACTCAGTGCCAAGAAAGGCGAGGTTTCACGAGGTTTCAAGACAACGTTTCCACCAGCCGTGAACTTTTTAAAGGGAAAACCCCTTGTTGAGAACAGCACGGTGTTCCAGATCATTAAACGAATGCTGAAAGGTTAGTGAGCAGAGGAACTTGTATTACATCACCATCCGAAGAAAAATCCATAGTCTATATTTCTTGGTTTCATTTGTTTGTTAAAAGATATTATGCACAGAGAGGGAGAGAGAAAGAAAGGGTGATAGGGCATCGAGGGGGGAGGGGCGGTGGCGGGTGAAAGATGTATGTTGTGTTGGGGGTATACGCCTATATCTTCAAGAATATGGTACAAATAAGCAATGAATGTCACGAAATAGTTTCTTTTCTATCATTTATTTATATAATTTTCAATTAAGTGCGAATAACTGAGTTATTTCATATCATTTTGAATAATTAGATGGACGAAGAACGCTTTGTCAACTTGTATTAGTTGATTGAGTGATTGCATTAATTCTTCTTCATTTCAAATAGATTGACAAAGTAAGTACAAAGCAATATATGGATAACAGAAATGAAAATTTCTACCTGTACAATATAGTTATTGTTCGCTTTTCACGGTTGATTTTCAACAAGTTATTTTGGTTAATATTAATGTGCAGGTGGTATTCTCCATATCCACGAGATTTCCATGGCCAATGCTAGCTGGGTGGTACAAAACATCACATACCTTCCGCATCTATACTACTGTGTTACCGACGATTATTATTCTTCCCTGCACTTCAACTTTTCGGCCACGCCCCCGTCTCAGAGCTCGCCATATTGCGTCACAGAGTGGATGTCTGTTGCCAGCGCGCGTGCGCAGATGGATGCCAAACTTTCCGATCAAATGTTAGTAGAAGACTTAGAGAGAGTTTCTTGAAAGGACTTTTCACGGAAACGTTTCATTAATATCCTTGTCCGAAAAGTTGTCAGATCGGAAAATTTTTCCGGCAACTAATGTCGATGAAATACTCTTTTAAAGAAGCGCAACGGTGGATTTTGTTTATAATTCTCCTTTTATATCCCATGTCTGATGAAGAGGACGAGACCAAGATAATTTAATTTGCCGAAGGAATTTCAACTATTTATTCGCCTTCTTAAAATTTACTTACTTTCATATTTCAAAAATTCCTAGGACATGCCACTTTAGGCCTTTAAATTATTTCTTGGCCCGATCAACATATTTTAATATGTTGGTCGGGTCAAGGAATGACTTAATTGTATTAAAATTCAATTAAGTATTTCTATGATAAGGCTGGTTAAATATAACAAACCTTGTATAAATGTATACATGTGTTTTCATTTTTTTTAATGTTTTCAAGAAACTGTTCCATTGCAGGTTACATCACAACATCACAATGGCTGCTCAAAATCCCGACGCAGCCTACCCCAATATTACAATGTCTTGGATGAGGTTCGGTACTGCTCTACACTCCCTAACCTCACTTTTTTTCACAACCTCGGCTTTTCGGTTATTTATGAGGCACAGTCTGGAACGGATGATCCGGGACAATGTTCAATTCGTCGAGATCCGAACCCTCTTATATCCGGTAATAATGCATAACAATAATAATAATAATAACGTCATATTTAACCCAGGGTAGTCACTTCAGTTCCGAAAACTGTTCTCGCAGCGGGCCCTGCTTAACGTGATGATGTTATTATCACCCCGGCTTTAGCACGGCTACCTTGATCGAGCCCTCAAGCATTCAATGAATTTCTTCCTACCCGGAGCACCGGGAACCCATTCACCTCACCTGGGTCGAGTGCAGCACAGTGTGGGTAATTTTTTGCTGACGGAAAACACGCCATGGCGAGGATTTGAACCCACGACCCTTTGTTTGAAAGGCGAGAGTCAGAACCTGTTGACCACGACGCACCCACACATTACATTAAATTAAAAAAACACTACATGACATTATAATCATGATCATAAATAAATGAATAAGAACAATTCGGGAAGTAAAACTATTCAAATGCAGCTTTTTTTTTTTTAGAATTCATTACGTTTCTCAAGGAAAGTGGTGAAATATGGAACTGTGACTAGGCTAGAAGTATTATGTAAGGTTTTTTTTTTAGATTGTACTCCACATTATAAACATTCCGTGGGATACACTAGCTGTGGGACATTTTATTCTTTGTAGCAGGGATAAACCTACACTCTATTTTTTTTTCTTTCAGCTTCAAGATCTGGATGGCTCGACTTCCATACAAGAACGCACCCTCCAGGAGTACATTAGGGTATTACAGGATTTCAAGAACCAGTATCCAGATGATTTTGTGGGAGGAAAGATTATACTTTCATCACTTCGGTAGGTTAATCAGGCTGTAATAATAATCAGCCCTTTATCCTGCACTCACAGCAGTGCATGAAACAGATTTTATACTGATTAAGCTATTACATTATTTCGAATGGCTATTTTCGGTCGTTTTGGGGTTGCTTTCGATTGTGTGACTGTAGTGTTACTTTCAATATGTGGATACTTAGTTAAAACACCAATTACTTAGCTGTATAGGATTCACCAAAACATTGCAAGAAATTAATGTAAGACATTTGAGGAAGTATGTGAGTGCGATGTGGAAGTTTTAATTATGTGTTTTTCAAGATTTGAATTGAACGTTTTTGTGGCTACCTTGGGTGAGGACTTCTGAAGTTTTGATAAAGATGGCAAAAGAGAAAGACAAAGAGAGAGGGGGTGGAAGGAGGGAGGTGGAGTGTGATAGAGAGAAAGAGAAAGAGAAAAAGAGAAGGGGGGTTGAAAATATCATGGGGTAACGTACTTTGAAGTCACATCCCAATCTTCTCCGATTAACACAAAAAATATTTACTTAACATTTGGAATTCAGAATTCTGATTTCACGTTAAACATGACGCATCAGACTTAGAAAATACCAAATAATGAAAAGTAGTTTGTAGGAAGTATCACTGGTCATGATTATTTTTTCATTTTTATTTTTATTTTTTTACTTTAAAAATCATATATGCTATGCTTTTGCCACAGCTGTTGAACAAATTTTGAATAATGTTTCCCTCTAATGTTAAACAAGTTGATTTGATTCATTTTGTGTCAAACTCTATTTTTGTTTGTTTACTTCCAGATACCCTATCAACAGAATTCTTGTCGAAGATCAGCTAAATCTCAAAATGGGCTTCTGGAAGAAGTACCCAGAATTCTTTGTGATCTTGTAGGAGAGGAAGACAGCGGAGGACCTTTGATATCTAATGCAACAATGAGCTTCTAACCCCGTCACAGCTTGGAGTGGATCTACCCTTCTTCTTTCATGCTGGCGAAACAGGTATCGCAAAGGATCTACAGATTATAGTATTAATGGTTATATTGCAAATAAAAAGAGCTCTCAATTCAAATTGAATTCAAATTTAAACTTTTTTCAAACATGATGCAAAACCATTATGAAAATGTACATGTATACAAGCAGAATATATTCGCTTCCAATGGAATTTTACACCTTTTTTTGGTCACAAGTGGACTCACACGGCACCCATAGGGCCTAAATAATTGCAAACTTTTACACCCCACGCACACACCCATGAACCCACACTCTTAATCCGACCATCACATATTTTCATCCACCTCGCGCACACACATTTAACCTTACACTATCGCACATGAACACACACACACACAATTCCAGTACATGCCAACACGTACCTTAACAAACCACCACTGTACACCATTATCTTTATCCTCACGCAATTACACACACCCACCATTCAACCAACTCCCTCACACACCTTTTCACTCACCCCACTGACTCTCACACCTTCACATCCCCATACATGAGCACACAACTATCTGACACGTAATAGATCCTCAGGCCTCACATCCTCATTTCGCACTCTCATCTTCATCAACCCTGTCAAAAATTAATCCTCACTCATGTGAACCTACACTAATCAAACACAACTTACACTCACCAACTCACACTAACTCATCTTCACTCACTACACACTCACTCACACACCGACCCCTCGAAAACATGTAAGGAAAGGGGGCGCGATAGCTCAGTCGGTAGAGCAGGGGTTTCGGATTCCGGTGGCCTGGGTTCGATTCCCAGGTGGTGCGCTAGTGCCCTTTGGTAAGGCATTTATCCTCATCACCAGGTCCCTCGGAGAGGACCTTAAGACGTTGGTCCCATGGTGACTTGCTCACAGGCATTCATGCTTTCTTAGCAGTCAGGTAAAAAACCTCGGTATAACAAAAAGTAACCCAGCTTTAACCCACACCCACTCTCCTTCATAATATTCACGCTGACTCTTACAAGTTATGTCACGACCCCACACATGAGCACGAACGTATCCAAACACGCCCTCACTTTCCGTCCAATTAAAAATTCTCACACACGAACGCACACTCATCCTAACCCACACAAACACAACATAAACACACCCCTTTACACTCAGCATCACACATGATCGAGCACACATCCTAACACCCACAGATGTACACAAACCCACACACTTGGGATCACTATATATCACACACCGACATTTTCATCCACCCCACTCACACCCACATATTCTTAAACCAGTTATTACTTCCCCGATACAATGGGAGTCAGTTTGTGGGTGGGGGTGTGAGTGTGTGCGTTTGTGGAATATCATAGGATGACATCCATTATATTCCACAAACACACACACCCACACACATTGACACACATTGACACCCAGAATACCATTCCCTACCCACCCACTCTTTATCATGTCTTCAAACACCCACACATAGTCATCCTAATCTATTCCCACACACACAACCTTACACATATAGCCACACGCACACCCACTTTTTTCCACAAACGCACCCACACACACATGCACTCGAATTCTAACTGCCTCTCCTGGTCCCCACATAAATTATTTGCTATTATTTGTCGTTGTGTACTATTCATTGTTATCTTAAGTGATCTTTATTATTTTGTGTTATAAGTTTTACTTAACCATCTCGGCCTTTTTTCTGGATTTTATGCATTGAAAACGAATCACTCAATAAGATATATTCTCAACAATCAAATGAATTTATTACTAGCAGTTGAATTATTATATTTTGCTTCTCGAAATTTTACACTTCTATCTCTAAGATTTGTTTATTTATATTTTTCCATCCATCAATATCATAGGGAAATTCATCCTATTTCTATTTCAGTATGGAAAATTACATTCATATTGTTTGTAGCCTATTGGTTGTAGTCATGTCACTTGTGAACCACTCTCCCCATTATTTTAGTATATATTTCACTTAAACTGCCTCTTTTATCACATCTATCAGTATATCATGATATTATTTCTATAGGAGGGCATGTAATACATATTACATCATGAATTTGGAGTTTGTAACACCATAAGAAAAAGCTAAATGAGACGTTTTGGGGGAATTTTATTTGGAAAGTTGTTCACATGTGACATCAAACATCCTTGTCGCAATGGCAATGGGAGGATCTTCATAACATGATATAGTGATTGCAATATTCAAATGCTCATAACTTTCTCATTATTTGTCCGATTTTTCTAAAACTTTCTTTGTTCTTGTTCTTTGATTTGTCTGTTTCGACACATGCCTACTTATTCCTTAGGTTTCATTCCCCTTTAAATTCACCTTTTTCAAACCGGAATGTCAAATATTTTCTGCTCACGCTTCCCGCTCGCATTATTCATTTTCATGATAAAAAATGAAATGTATTCAGAATGCCCAGATTCTGTCTAACTCTAAAATATGCGCACACATGTTTATTAAAATATGCAGCTTGATCTTTATTCAAAACGTGCTAAAGTGCGCTCGCATCATAAATGTAGGAAGATACCAGCTTACCCATCCTTTTTCAGGATCTACAAAACATGCACAGAGTGTCCCATTTTTAGATCTGAAATCTCCTTTTTTTCGCTCGCGCGCTTCGCGCTCGCGTCGATTTTTTAGTTGTATACGTATACCGTTTATTTCAAAAAGTGCTTAGAATGTCATTTTTGAGGTCGGAAATGTCAAAAGATTTCAGCTCGCGCTTCTCGCTCGCATTATCTAAAAGTTGAAATATGTATCGTCATAATGGCTAACTGCAAATCGTCCTCACTGAACAGGTCTTTTTTCGATCAAGACAGAACCGACATTAAATACTTCTGCTCGCGCTTCGCGCTCGCAGTAATTATCTAGTTATACACACATCTTGTTCAGGTTCACAAACATTGTCCAGAATATTCAATTTTCAGGACAAAATACATGAGATTCCAAAAATATTCAGCTCGCGCTTCGCGCTCGCATTATTCATTTATCATGAGATTATTATATTTTTTATGTTGTTTTATAAGAATAAAGCTAAGAAATTGACGTGAATAAAGTGATTTGAAATTACTGTTAGGACGTATATCCGCCCCCCCCCCCCCATTTTCACGACCAAGAAAAAGAAAGGGACAAGTGTGAAATACAGTGCGTATCAAAAAAAAAGTTTACTGTTTTGAAAAAGCCCTGAAAATTAAAAAAATTGCAACATGTGGGTATTTTTTTCACATATAATCTTGGGTTTGGGTCTCATCTATCTAATGAAAGTAAAAGTTTTGACAGAATGATACACTTGAGTGAGCACTGTCCATTTTTGTAAAGCTCGCAGAAATAGGGAGGCAGTGTAGCTCAGTCGGTTAGAGCGCCTGTTCCGGAAAAGATCGTAGATCTCAACGTGCGTGGGTTCGAGTCCCGCAGCATGCCGGAAGACGTCTAACGAAAAAATTGATGCTAGCGTTCTGTGTTAACGTGCCTCACCGCTGTGTTCAGTGCGGGTGTGAATGCAGTTGGAAAACACTCCGTCCATCGGAAAGGACGCAAATGTTGGTCCCGTGTATTAATAGGAGAGTCACAACCTACGCACGTTAAAACCAATACACTATTCGTCAAAGAGTAGGGTGTTCACCCGGTGTATTGCACCTGCCGGTCCCCGGTACTACAATACTGCAAGAATATTCAGGATTGAAGGAGGCAGTGTAGCTTGAAGAAGATGAAGAAGAAGAAATTTCACGCTGTGTCAAGGGGAAAGGGCGAAATCAAACTTACCCTGCGAAACATTTCTCATACATTTCCCTTGCACTTTCAGTCAATTGAAATAAAACGGATACATTCAAGCATCTCGTAACAATTTTGCCACCCAAATTGAAATTTCAACACTTAGTAAGCACAACCTTTACCCTTTTTGTTCCAGCTGGATCTCAGGACATAACTGAATCTGAACAAAAGTTTATATCAGACATCTCCAGCATTTTTTCACAAAATTTTTATAATTTAAAATGGGTTTACATTTCATTTTTCATTTAATACTTGTTTCTCCACACTTTTCCCAAGCTTGACAATGATTAACAAAATGAAAATCAAGCCTAAGCCATTTCATCTAAATCACAGCTCAGTGCAAAGCAAATATCGTCACGATGGTCTCGATGTGTGGGTGAGTGGGGTGGGGCGCAGTGCACTTTTCGAAGTGTTTTGGGCAAGGAAACAAGTTTAAAAAGGTAAAAGATATCTTCAAATCAATTTTACTAGCTAAATTCCACGTGTTCTTTATGATTAAGGCCTGTTACAACCGCTAGTCCCGACCTTTCGTTTGAGGACGCGCACGTTTATTTACGACGGTAGTTGATTTTGGAAGATACTTTTTGGGCCCGTCATCATGGTCGTAAAACTCTGTCCTGCAATGCAAATTGTGTGACATGAGATTATTTTTTTCGTTTCGCATCTGCGACGGAAACATTCAATATGCGTTTCGTGTGCAAAATTCTGGTTGCTACTATGGTAACAGCGATATATCCGATTGAGGACGACTTTCCAAAGCCACATTTGACTCCTCCTAGAGCTCGAGAGGCCGCCCGGGGGGCCCACTTCCATTGATTAGTGGATACCAGGAGCGAACACGCGTTAAAGGGGACAGAGTGGGCAGGTACGTTACTTATAGGCCTATGTAACGTAATAAGGGTGTCAAAACGATGTTTAAAATGCTGAAAAAAGGGATATATATCCAATACTTGTAGGGTTTCACAAGCCAAATACTTGTTAAGAGATGCATTTTCATAATCTGGAAAAGAATTGCTTCCCTTGTTTAGGGTATCGAAACCCCATGGTCGTGCCTGGTATCCACTCATCAATGGAAGTGGTCCCCCCGGAATTTGAATCTAATCCCCATTTCTGGCCGGGAAAGTAAAACATAATGCCCATTACATCGTGTGCGAGAGGCATATCGTTTGTGTAGAAGGAGTAAACAAAAGAAACAAAAGAAAAAAAGAAACAAAATAAACGAGTTCAAACGTATTGCATATGCTGTGCACATATCAACGCGTGCGAAATTTTCGGCTGGAGAGGTTGATCTGACCCATGAAATCAATTGCCAGTGATCCACCAATAATCCACATTAAATGTAATATCGATTCGATGGACTGTAATGATCTATATCTAAGCCTTCATTCAGTAAGTTTTTCCTCACTCAATATGTACTCAATTTGTTTGAAAAGCCACTTTCTTATCCATGTCATAATCTATTTTAGGTCCTGCATTTCGAATATCTCCAGCCATCAGTCGTAATATACATGCATGTATGGTGGGTGTCGCGGAAAAGGATTTTGCACACGAAAAGCAGATCTGTAGGGCCTGTAACCCCCTGTAACATAAAGCTTAGCATTGATGTTAGAGCAGTTATCTACATTTGATTCTATTGACTATAATGTACAATCAGTCTTAAAAATCAAGTGTATGATTAAGCGTCAACTTTTGTGTAAGGGGACCCTAATATTAGCGTCCGTGATGATTGCGAAAGGTGGCTATTATGACAAGAGCGTCGACGCATAATGTCGTAGTTTTTCTAACGCATAACGTCACATGTCGCAGCAAATTGTCAACGCATAACGTCACATGTCGCAACGCATAATGTCGCAGTGGTATTTTCTTCAGGACTCGAGCTACAGATAAGATATAAATTATGCTTTCACTAAGTATTTTGAGACACGAGAAAGAGAATTAAGTGATTTGGAAATCAGGATTACTCTTTGTATGGATATTTATCAGTTTATTGCCATTTCGACTACTGCCTTTTTCCCCCAACTTCAGTTGGTTCACTATCAATTGTTTAGTTATAATAACTCGAGTCCTGAAGAAAATACCGGGGATTGGACATATTGGTGATTGGACCCATGGCAACGATGCCAAATGATTGAATAAACAAAACGGCTATTAGACCAACTGGCTATTAGACGAGATGGTAATTAGACGAAATGGTTATTGGACTATGTTGATAGTTGACTAACTAATGGCATACGAAATGATATCAGACCATGCGATAGCCAATAGCCAATTGGTCTAATAACCACTTGGTCTACTCTCATTTCGTCCATGTTCCATTTGGTCTAACTTCAGTTGGTTCGCTATCACTTTGTCTAAACCCATTTCGGCTAACAATCATTTGGTATCGTTGCCATTGGTCCAATCACCAATAGGTCCAATCCCCGGTATTTTCTTCAGGACTCGAGTTATGATAACTAAACAATTGATAGTGAACCAACTGAAGTTAGACCAAATGGAACGTGGACGAAATGAGAGTAGACCAAGTGGTTATTAGACCAATTGGCTATTAGGCCAAAAGGTAATAGACGTAATGATGTTGGACAAAGTGGATATTGGACCAATTGAAAAAATTATAATTAGACTAAATGATAATAAACAAAACGGATATTAGACCAACTGGCTATTAGACGAGATGGTAATTAGACGAAATGGTTATTGGACTATTTTGATAGTTGACTAACTAATGGTAGACGAAATTATATCAGACCATGCGATATTGGGGGAAAAGGCAGTAGACGAAATGGCAATAAACCGATAAATATCCATACAAAGAGTAATCCTGATTTCCCAATCTCTTAATTCTCTTTGTCGTGTCTCAAAATACTTAGTGAAAGCATAATTTATATCTTATCTGTAGCTCGAGTCCTGAAGAAAATACCGCTGCGACATTATGCGTTGCGACATGTGACGTTATGCATTAGGAAAACTACGACATCATGCGTTAACTGCGACATTATGCGTCGGACGCTCTTGGCATAATGTCGCAATCTGCGACATTATGCGTCGATGCGACATTATGCGTTGGTGCGACATTATCGGTTGTAACAAGGCCTACTTCTATTCGCATAACTATTTCATAGTTCTGCGCAAATTTTTTTTCACTAACTTTTCAAAAGTTGGTGGTGCTTACTCAAACGGAAATATTTTTCGACTGTTATATCGTCATTTGCTTAAATAGATCTGTACCAATGTTAAAATGTGGAAAAATCTTCAGGATATTAGAAATGTGTAATTTTACAGGAAATTTTCTAAGTGTAAACCTTTTTTTTTTTATACGCACTGTATAGGCCTATAATTTTTCAAATGTTATGTCAAAATATATCACAAACTTAGATTTTTGTAATTGAAATGCCAAAATTTTTGCAAGCTCACTACTTCTTATTGACTTTACGCGATATGCCATATCGAGCCCCCTCAAATCTTTAAACTCATTACGCCACTGAGACAACCACTTGCAGATATCAACTTTGAGAGGCCGATCGGGGAAAATGTGGTTGAGCCCCCCCCCCCCCCCCCCCCCCCCTATTGGCGGGAGCAGGATCCGCCCCCGGTGAAGAAATCTGTGCATGAACTAATTTTTCAGGGGCAGATTTTGACAAATATTTCCCAATGAACCCAATATTGCGGAGCTGATACCTACAGATCTAGAGATGTTGGTTATTTGATTTGACATTTACATAATCCACGAACTAACATGACCCTTAGGTCATTTTACACATTTTACGCATATACACAGCAAAAACTGTGGTGTTAACCGGTTTACAAAGAGGACCACACCAGTTATTTACACCGGTGTTAAATTAGCAGTGTTAGTTTAACACCTATATGTGTATATACAACACCTTTGGTTGTTATATTTACACTCTTTGGTGTTATGCTCAATCTCTAGGGAGTACTTTCAACACCACAGGGTGTGATCCTCTATTAACACCAAATGGTGTCAGTTTTAACACCACAGTTTTCACAGTGTATCTCAACTCAGTAGTGTTACTTTTTTTTTCTCATCTGCTAAAACATACAACATCTGATAAAATCAAGGCAAACAGAGATGTGTTAAGATGGAAAAGGTGAATTACAGGTGATATACAGATGCTATTGCCTTGTAACTGAAATTTGACCCTTCAATAATTCTCCTCATTTACTGTTTTTATATTGGTTTCTTTGGTCTAACACTGTATTCTAAATAAAATAAAAAGGTAATAAACTTGTTAACAGATATTAATCTTGCTGATGATTACATAGGCCTATATCTGAATAAAAACGAATTTAGTAAACATTTCTTGGTAATAAGCCTATAAAAGTGCAAGTCAAAATTGCATTGAACATCATTAACGTCATAAATCATTGCATAAACATTATAAGGGAATATGAACAATCAGCAAACCAATAAATGTCCTTTTACAATGGCTACTTAAAATGTTTATGACCATTTCTGCACAACGCCTACTTAGCTTGTTTTCATAGATTAGGGAAACCTTTTTTTTTAATACATATTTTCGCTAAATTCCGATGCGTTGTACAACACAAATAGCAAATATTCTTATTCGTGGAATAGAGCATCGTTCTTTCACCTCACTATGCGAAATATCGCACCATCGCAATCATGCCTATTCGCTTTTTGTATAACATTGAATGTCGAGTTTTTCTCACGGTTATGACTTATGGCAGGGCGACTGACCCGTTAGATTTTTAAAGTCGTGCGGGGGGGGGGGCGGCTGAAAAGAAACCCCGGGAGTTATTAATGTCTCTATAATTCAGTTGATACTTTTAGGGCGTCTTACCCTGGCTCTCCCCCATCAAACTTATCTGGGGTCAACTTTCGTTTCTTTTGCCATTCTGACTCGACTGCGAGGCTTACCAACTAGTTCGAGAAAGCTTTTTACTCTTTACTTGAAAAATCAAAAAGATTTCATAAATTGATATTTCTTTACTTATTATGAACGTTCGACGATTTTCTTCTTTTATGAATTTCATACCCCCAATTTGGTGAGGTAGACTTGTTTAATAATTTAATTCAGGTACAATTCAAGTTTAAGAATATCCAGATCCTAATATTGAATTATTACCACTTTGCCATCATCTGACTGGTTGGTCACGAGACAAAAAATTGTAACGAGTATAAATTATGCCTAATAATTACTGGGTTATGATACAAATTAAGAATATGTGTGACATATTATAGTAAATGCAATTATCCCACTATAATAGTAAATATTGTTAGATATATATCTATAAAACTATTTTGTTCATCTGTATGGGTTTTTGTCTTCGCGTGCAAGCATGAACCATAATGATGCATATCATCAGGTCATGGGATATACCCATACAATCGATAACCCAATTTAGCGTCATAATATTTATGGCCACTTTGTTTATGACGATCACCTGACATTTCAATTTGGAATATGATACGTTTTTATACCTGTCAATAGCCAGGCAATGCGACATTCACCTAGAAGGACGTGATTGTTAAGATATCAACATATTTTTCATTTATATTTTGTATGATCAGTCGAAAGTATATCTTTCATCTATTGTAACAGCTACATATTTTGCTTGATGGGCACATTGTAATATTTGACCCCCCCCCCCCCATTATCCCGGTCTTATTAGGATTAAGTTTTATAATTAGTCGAAGATTTTTCATAAAGTGATATCAAATCAAATCATAATAAGTCCATGTTGATTTACTATACATGTATAACCGCCATCTCAGACAGTTTGCCCTTACGACATGACATTGGAAGGTCAGTCAGCATCGAAAATTGATTACTGAAATATGAAAATAGACAATGTATGCGCAAACAGACGTCCAATATAAATTCAATCAAATGTATTTACCCCTTTAAAAATGCAGTTCCAAATCAATATCACATAGGCCTAAATAAATGTACAAATTCATCAATAATAAATGAAAAATTGAAATGTATAAACCGTGACATATTAATCCGAAAATCATTCTTTCAGAACAATCTTTTGCAGATTAAGTCATATCAGGCGAGTTATGTGGATATCAAATTTCAACCCACAGACATTCCAAATATTCATGATATACATATCATCTCTCTTCTTGTCAAATCGTTTGGATATAAAAAATACCCTCCTCCACCATTGCTAGTTACACTTTGTAATTCCGAAGGTTCGATAATCGGAAAACGAAATGAGGTTCGTTGTTCCGAAGGTTCGTTAATCCGAAAACGAAATAAGATCCTTTATTCCGAAGGTTTGTTAATCCGAAAACGAAATAAGGTTCGTTGTTCCGAAGGTTCGATAATCCGAAAACGAAATAAGGTTCGTTCTTCCGAACGTTCGTCAATCCGAAAAAGAAATACGATTCTTTATTCCGAAGGTTCGTTAATCCGAAAAATGACAACCGGGAAAGCAAAGAAAGTGTGGTGGTGGGGGGGGGCACCGTTGCTGTTTAATTGTTATGAGGATGGGAATGCAAGGGCGGCCGAACGAATTTTCATTTGAGGGCAAAGCCAAAAATGACACTTGTACGTCAAAATTGGCACTTTGGTGATTATTTTCACAATGAGATTTTCATCTGCGTGAAGTCATTGTGTGTTTTATACTTTATAGTGATTTAGTAGAGAAAAGCCTTTTTGAAGTGACTTCTGATTATGGAAAGATGTATATTTAGGCTTCATTTTTCACGAGAGAGTATAATGAGCGAGCGGTTTGGAAAAGAATTTCAAAGCTGAAGTTGTATTAAAATGGCATTATTGCGAGGTGTTGCGAGCATAAATTACAAGCTCAAACTTTAGGGCATTTAAGAAAAGATGAAAATAAAAATTCCAAGCAGGTTTCTGCTATCATTAAAAAGATGTGCATCTAACCTAAATAAAGAATTTAACACGAGCGCAAAGCGCGAGCTTAAATCATACTGACCAGAAAAAGAACCTGTTAAGGACTGCATTTAGTGACCTCTTTAGGATACACACTAATCGAATAATACGAGTGCGAAGCGCGAGCTGAAAAATTGCAATATTCCAGCCTGAAAATTAATATAAAATGTATACTTTAAAAAAGAGTATTTATTTTGACAACAAGGGAATTTCCCATTTTGGAAAAAAAGCATTTCTCTGTTATTTCTTTTGGGGTGTAAGTGCCCCTTGCCCCCCCCCCCCCCCCCCTCCCCGGCGGATCCAACTTTCGCCAATAGGGGGGGGGAGCGAAATGCCTATAGGCGCCCAAAGGAAGGCATATAACGAATTTCTTCATACCGGGTACCCATTCACCTCACCTGGGTTGAAAGCAGCACAATGTGGAATTTCTTGCTAAAGGGAATTACGCCTTGGCTGGGATTCAAAACTATGACCCTTTGTTTCATAGTCAGAAGACTAATCCACTGGGCCACAACGTAATCATTCCGAGCATTTTTTGCAATCATGAAAAAAGGATTATTATTGTTAACACTATATAGGCGTAACGGTCAATAAAATTTTATTAACATTTATATTCTTTATTACCATTTTATTATTCCATTCGCTCCACTGATTTATCCTGAATTAATTTGATATTTTATTTCCTGATTGCTCCTTTATTATCGTTGCGCATGAGCGGTCATATCTTCGGAAATTATGCCCCGGCGCAGGGATTATGAGGTGGTACCTACTCTTACTTGAGTGCCCCCCCCCCCCCTCCCATGTCGTCCCTTCCGCTCATTGCTCCCTGATGCTATTGACCATTGATTTTTTTTTTTTTTGCTTCTTTTAGAAATAATTATTTGCATGCTCCTTCAGGTTCCAATTCAAATTCGCTGGCTTCACTAGGATCGGGACATTCTAGGCCAAAGGACATTTTGTCATCATATGAAAATGATGACTGTCTTATTATTCCCCTTCCTAAGCGCGATATGTGGAATCAAAACACACACACACCATTTCTCACATCAGCCCCACAACTAAAGAACAAACTTCCTCTCGACATTAGGAATTCAACAACTTTGCATAATTTTAAATTAAAATCAAAAACCTATCTATTCCAATAGTATGTACAACATCTGGGAAGCTCTTGTAGCGAAATAGAATATACACACATAGTATTTGCACTATATAAATGCATATTATTATTATCATTTTCTGTGTAATTCTTCCCCTATATTGGGCAAAATGAAAGTTTAAAGGGTAAAGTTCAACGCAACATTGCGTAAAATTTACAAAGTATTTAGTATCATTTTTTGCAGCGAACATATATGTTCCCATTTTACCCAATATTGGGTTAATTGGTCTTATGGGTGTTGTTAGAAAATTGCGGTCGATTGCAAGTTTATTTTTGGTCCCTAAATGAATCATAAGTCTTGTAATTAATTGCAAATTTGTGATTGATTGCTAATCTGAACCTTGAAAAAAAGAGTGTTATCCGATTTGCTACAGCTAAACTTGATCTATTTTTGGTCCCTAAATGAATGATAAGTCTTGTAATTAATTGCAAATTTGTGATTGATTGCTAATCTGAACCTTGAAAAAAAGAGTGTTATCCGATTTGCTACAGCTAAACTTGATCTATCAATTTTTGGTCCCTAAATGAATCATAAGTCTTGTAATTAATTGCAAATTTGTGATTGATTTCTAATCTGAACCTTGAAAAAAAGAATGTTATCTGATTTGCTACAGCTAAACTTGATCTATCAATTTTTGGTCCCTCAATGAATCATAAGTCTTGTAATTAATTGCAAATTTGTGATTGATTGCTAATCTGAACCTTGAAAAAAAGAGTGTTATCCGATTTGCTACAGCTAAACTTGATCTATCAATTTTTGGTCCCTAAATGAATTATAAGTCTTGTAATTAATTGCAAATTTGTGATTGATTTCTAATCTGAACCTTGAAAAAAAGAGTGTTATCCGATTTGCTACAGCTAAACTTGATCTATCAATTTTTGGTCCCTAAATGAATCATAAGTCTTGTAATTAATTGCAAATTTGTGATTGATTTCTAATCTGAACCTTGAAAAAAAGAATGTTATCTGATTTGCTACAGCTAAACTTGATCTATCAATTTTTGGTCCCTAAATGAATCATAAGTCTTGTAATTAATTGCAAATTTGTGATTGATTGCTAATCTGAACCTTGAAAAAAAGAGTGTTATCCGATTTGCTACAGCTAAACTTGATCTATCAATTTTTGGTCCCTAAATGAATCATAAGTCTTGTAATTAATTGCAAATTTGTGATTGATTTCTAATCTGAACCTTGAAAAAAAGAGTGTTATCTGATTTGCTACAGCTAAACTTGATCTATCAATTTTTGGTCCCTAAATGAATGATAAGTCTTGTAATTAATTGCAAATTTGTGATTGATTTCTAATCTGAACCTTGAAAAAAAGAGTGTAATCCGATTTGCTACAGCTAAACTTGATCTATCAATTTTTGGTCCCTAAATGAATCATAAGTCTTGTAATTAATTGCAAATTTGTGATTGATTGCTAATCTGAACCTTGAAAAAAAGAGTGTTATCCGATTTGTTACAGCTAAACTTGATCTATCAATTTTTGGTCCCTAAATGAATGATAAGTCTTGTAATTAATTGCAAATTTGTGATTGATTTCTAATCTGAACCTTGAAAAAAAGAGTGTTATCCGATTTGTTACAGCTAAACTTGATCTATCAATTTTTGGTCCCTAAATGAATCATAAGTCTTGTAATTAATTTCAAATTTGTGATTGATTTCTAATCTGAACCTTGAAAAAAAGAGTGTAATCCGATTTGCTACAGCTAAACTTGATCTATCAATCGTAAAATTGGAACAGAATATTTGCTTGTAACGCCCCCTTTTATAGGCCTATATCTTAATAAAACGAATTAAGAAAACATATCCTGGTAAAATGCCTAAGTGCAAGTCAATACTGATCCATTTATAAAATGAAGCCAATCATCGCATAAACATGATAAGGAAATACTGTAATATGGACAACCAGCAATTAGCGTTCTTATATGGCAACTTTAAACGTTTTATGAGGATCTCATGATATTTAATGTCGAAATGTCTTTCAAGTTATGCAAGCCTAGGAGACGTCACGTGTGGCAGGGCGACTGGCCCGTTAGATTTTTCAAGTAGTTCAGGGGGGGGGGGGTGAAAAGAAAGAAGGAAAAGGAGTCTTTGCCGTCTAACCCTGCAACAATATCTCTATAATTCAGTTGAGAAAATTTAGTGACGTAACATTTAGGGCGTATTCCCCTTTTATAAGGTAGGAGCTGCGTGAGCCTAATCATATTTTGATCTGATTTCGAAACCATATATGATTTTTCTCATGTGTCATTTCTCTCGCATATTGATGAAACTGAAATTATTTCAAATGGAGAATCAATTATGGCACTTGTTGGAGGAGCTATCTTGGTAGGAACAGTTGCTACAGCCAGTGCTAGTTTAGCTGTCGTCATTACAAACCACCGTATCACTGTCGTTACAAATGAAACTAATAAGTCGATTCTTGTAAGCGTTGATGGCAACGAAATGACCCTCAAGACAGGAAAACCTTCCGATTTAGAGTTAAAAACAAGAGCCCAATACACATAAAAGTCAAATGGAGTGAAAATCAGGGCTCATTGCTCCCTGATGCTATTGACCATTGCTTTTTGCTACTCTTAGAAATAATTATTTGCATGCTCCTTAAGGTTCCAATTCAAATTCGCTGGCTTCACTAGGATCGGGACATTCTAGGCCTAAGGACATTTTGTCATCATATGAAAATTATGACTGTCTTCTTATTCCCCTTCCTAAGCGCGATATGTGGAATCAAAACACACACACACCATTTCTCATATCAGCCCCACAACTATAGAACAAACTTCCCCTCGACATTAGGAATTCAACAACTTTGCATAATTTTAAATTAAAATTAAAAACCTATCTATTCCAATAGTATGTACAACATCTGGGAAGCTCTTGTAGCGAAATAGAATATACACAAATAGTATTTGCACTATATAAATGCATATTTTTATTATCATTTTCTGTGTAATTCTTCAACTATATTGGGCAAAATGAAAGTTTAAAGGGTAAAGTTCAACGCAACATTGCGTAAAATTTACAAAGTATTTGGTATCATTTTTTGCAGCGAACATATATGTTCCCATTTTACCCAATATTGGGTTAATTGGTCTTAAGGGTGTTGTTAGAAAATTGCGGTCGATTGCAAGTTTATTTTTGGTCCCTAAATGAATCATAAGTCTTGTAATTAATTGCAAATTTGTGATTGATTGCTAATCTGAACCTTGAAAAAAAGAGTGTAATCCGATTTGCTACAGCTAAACTTGATCTATCAATTTTTGGTCCCTAAATGAATGATAAGTCTTGTAATTAATTGCAAATTTGTGATTGATTTCTAATCTGAACCTTGAAAAAAAGAGTGTTATCCGATTTGCTACAGCTAAACTTGATCTATCAATTTTTGGTCCCTAAATGAATCATAAGTCTTGTAATTAATTGCAAATTTGTGATTGATTGCTAATCTGAACCTTGAAAAAAAGAGTGTAATCCGATTTGCTACAGCTAAACTTGATCTATCAATTTTTGGTCCCTAAATGAATGATAAGTCTTGTAATTAATTTCAAATTTGTGATTGATTTCTAATCTGAACCTTGAAAAAAAGAGTGTTATCCGATTTGCTACAGCTAAACTTGATCTATCAAATTTTGGTCCCTAAATGAATCATAAGTCTTGTAATTAATTGCAAATTTGTGATTGATTTCTAATCTGAACCTTGAAAAAAAGAGTGTAATCCGATTTGCTACAGCTAAACTTGATCTATCAATTTTTGGTCCCTAAATGAATCATAAGTCTTGTAATTAATTGCAAATTTGTGATTGATTTCTAATCTGAACCTTGAAAAAAAGAGTGTTATCCGATTTGTTACAGCTAAACTTGATCTATCAATTTTTGGTCCCTAAATGAATTATAAGTCTTGTAATTAATTGCAAATTTGTGATTGATTTCTAATCTGAACCTTGAAAAAAGGAGTGTAATCCGATTTGCTACAGCTAAACTTGATCTATCAATTTTTGGTCCCTAAATGAATCATAAGTCTTGTAATTAATTTCAAATTTGTGATTGATTTCTAATCTGAACCTTGAAAAAAAGAGTGTTATCCGATTTGTTACAGCTAAACTTGATCTATCAATTTTTGGTCCCTAAATGAATCATAAGTCTTGTAATTAATTGCAAATTTGTGATTGATTTCTAATCTGAACCTTGAAAAAAGGAGTGTAATCCGATTTGCTACAGCTAAACTTGATCTATCAATTTTTGGTCCCTAAATGAATCATAAGTCTTGTAATTAATTTCAAATTTGTGATTGATTTCTAATCTGAACCTTGAAAAAAAGAGTGTAATCCGATTTGCTACAGCTAAACTTGATCTATCAATTTTTGGTCCCTAAATGAATCATAAGTCTTGTAATTAATTGCAAATTTGTGATTGATTTCTAATCTGAACCTTGAAAAAAAGAGTGTTATCTGATTTGCTACAGCTAAACTTGATCTATCAATTGTTGGTCCCTAAATGAATCATAAGTCTGGTAATTAATTGCAAATTTGTGATTGATTTCTAATCTGAACCTTGAAAAAAAGAGTGTTATCTGATTTGCTACAGCTAAACTTGATCTATCAATTTTTGGTCCCTAAATGAATCATAAGTCTGGTAATTAATTGCAAATTTGTGATTGATTTCTAATCTGAACCTTGAAAAAAAGAGTGTTATCTGATTTGCTACAGCTAAACTTGATCTATCAATTTTTGGTCCCTAAATGAATCATAAGTCTTGTAATTAATTGCAAATTTGTGATTGATTGCTAATCTGAACCTTGAAAAAAGGAGTGTAATCCGATTTGCTACAGCTAAACTTGATCTATCAATTTTTGGTCCCTAAATGAATCATAAGTCTTGTAATTAATTTCAAATTTGTGATTGATTTCTAATCTGAACCTTGAAAAAAAGAGTGTAATCCGATTTGCTACAGCTAAACTTGATCTATCAATCGTAAAATTGGAACAGAATATTTGCTTGTAACGCCCCCTTTTATAGGCCTATATCTTAATAAAACGAATTAAGAAAACGTATCCTGGTAAAATGCCTAAGTGCAAGTCAATACTGATCCATTTATAAAATGAAGCCAATCATCGCATAAACATGATAAGGAAATACTGAAATATGGACAACCAGCAATTAGCGTTCTTATAAGGCAACTTTAAACGTTTTATGAGGATCTCATGATATTTAATGTCGAAATGTCTTTCAAAGTTATGCAAGCCTAGGAGACGTCACGTGTGGCAGGGCGACTGGCCCGTTAGATTTTTCAAGTAGTTCAAGGGGGGGGGGGTGAAAAGAAAGAAGGAAAAGGAATCTTTGCCGTCTAACCCTGCAACAATATCTCTATAATTCAGTTGAGAAAATTTAGTGACGTAACATTTAGGGCGTATTCCCCTTTTATAAGGTAGGAGCTGCGTGAGCCTAATCATATTTTGATCTGATTTCGAAACCATATATGATCTTTCTCATGTGTCATTTCTCTCGCATATTGATGAAACTGAAATTATTTCAAATGGAGAATCAATTATGGCACTTGTTGGAGGAGCTATCTTGGTAGGAACAGTTGCTACAGCCAGTGCTAGTTTAGCTGTCGTCATTACAAACAACCGTATCACTGTCGTTACAAATGAAACTAATAAGTCGATTCTTGTAAGCGTTGATGGCAACGAAATGACCCTCAAGACAGGAAAACCTTCCGATTTAGAGTTAAAAACAAGAGCCCAATACACATAAAAGTCAAATGGAGTGAAAATCAGGGCTCATTGCTCCCTGATGCTATTGACCATTGCTTTTTGCTACTCTTAGAAATAATTATTTGCATGCTCCTTAAGGTACCATTTCAAATTCGCTGCCTTCACTAGGATCTGGACATACTAGGCCTAGGGACATTTTGTCATATGAAAATGATAGCTGTCTTCTTATTCCCCTTCCTAAGCGCGATATGAAACTTGTCGATATTACTTTCTAAAAAAGGGACACTATTAGGAATTCATACAAAATCATTATTATATTTATCAATTTAATAAGCCTAATGAGTGTGTGAAATTTGTTGACTTTGAGGCCTGAAAATTTGATATTTTAAGCATATTTGTAATCATGAATAGGATTCAAGGGTTGATTTTGATATATTTCTAACAAATAATGCGAGTGCAAATCGCTGGCCGAAATTTTAAAAAACCGTCATAAATGGCCATTTCAAGTATATAGTTTGTTATAGAATTGATATATAGGTATACATAACTCACCAATCAAAATGCGAGCGCCTAGCGGTAGCTCATACTAGGCCTTCATTTTTTACAATCAGACACCTGAAAAGGGATATATTATGGAATATACAATCTTCTGAAATATACAAAGACAATAGGTAGACCTACTTGGCAAATCAAATAATGCGAGCGCACGGCGCTAGCTGCAAATGTTGATATTCACGGTTACACTTCGTAATTCCGAAGGTTCGTAATTCCGAAACACGTAAATTGCCTATACCTCGATGTTCGTTAATCCGAAAACGTAAAAAGTTCGTTAATCCGAACATTTGTGGCGTTATTCCGAAGGTTCGATAATCCGAAAACGAAATAAGCTTCGATGTTCCGAAGGTTCGTTAGTCCGAGAACGAAATAAGGTTCGTTGTTCCGAAGGTTCGTTAGTCCGAAAACGAAATAAGGTTCGTTAATCATTACGTTTTGTGACTGACGAACCTTCGGAATTACGAACCGCATTTCGTTTTCGGATTAACGAACCTTCGGAATTACGAACCTCACTTTGTTTTCGGACTAACGAACCTTCGGAATTACGAACCTCATTTCGTTTTCTGACTTACGAACCTTCGGAAATACGAACCTTCGGAATAACGGACCTTCGGAATATCCGAACGTTCGGAATAACGAAGCTTCGGAATTACGAATGTAGCGGATATTCACACCATACAACGGACATTTTACAGAGTACTTTTAAAAAAATCATTTGGTAAATCATACATAATAATGAAAGCTCGATGTCCGAGCTGAAATATATGTTATGTATATTGACTTCAAAACTTGATATTTTAAGCTACATATCAGCCTATTGAGCAAGATATGTATCTCATCGAACAGGCAATGAAAGCGCGAAGTGCGAACAAAAAATCAATATGGTGGTATGAAATATTAAAAAATATATATTTTCCAAGTCTTCTCCCAACTTTATTTTATTCAATCGTCTTCCTCTTATTTTTCCTCTTCCTTTTCCCTCCTTTTTTTTCCCTTCTTTTTCTTTTTTCCCTTTTTTTCATTTTTTACTCCGCTAATTGTGGGGAAGGGGGCACCCGGGCCCCTCTGGATCCGCCTATGCTCACACAAGATAAAGCAACACTAGGAGATAGGCCATTTCTCATGTCGGAAACATTGTGGTCGACTGGATAACGAATAGGCTGCTATGTAGCTTAAAATATCAAGTTTTGAAGTCAACATACATAACATATATTTTAGGGCGTTGTGGTGTGCGCCTGTAATCCAAGCTGTGGGGAAGTTACAAATTGATGCAGAGGTTCGAGGTTCGAGCCCTGGGGGGCGTTTCATGAAAGCACTTGTCGGACGTTTTATCCGACAAGTCCCATTTTATCCGACAGTTACCATAGTACCTCTCAGCCAATCAACATCAGAGAAAGATGTCAGATCTGACAACTTGTCGTATGAAAATGTTGATGAAACACTCCCCAGGTCACGTCTTTCAGATGGTGACGTTAGAGGTCGGACCCAGACGTAAATAATCATTTCTGATGATACACGTCTGGCAAAACTCAAACACACACACACACCATTTCTCATATCAGCCCCACAACTATAATAATAATAATAAACAGTTCTTGTATAGCGCATATCACAATTATGAATAATGTCTCTAAGCGCTTCCAAAGGACAAACAAAGAACAAACTTCCCCTCGACATTAGGAATTCAACAACTTTGCATAGTTTTAAATTAAAATTAAAAACCTATCTATTCCAAGAGTATGTACAACATCTGGGAAGCTCTTGTAGCGCAATAGAATATACATAAATAGTATTTGCACTATATAAATGCATATCATTGTTATCATTTTCTGTGTAATTCTTCCCCTATATTGGGCAAAATGAAAGTTTAAAGGGTAAAGTTTAACGCAACATTGCGTAAAATTTACAAAGTATTTGGTACCATTTTTGCAGCGAACATTTATGTTCCCATTTAACCCAATATTGGGTTAATTGGTCTTATGGGTGTTGCAAGAAAATTGCGGTCAATTGCAAGTTAATTTTTGGTCCCTAAATGAATCATAACTCTTGTAATTAATTGCTTCCTTGACATATCTAAATGCTTTGATTCAATCGATCACAAGCTATTACTTTTCAAATTAGAAAAATACGGCGTTACTCGTACTCCATTGAAATGGTTTGAATGTTATTTAAGTAACAGAAAACAAATGGTCTGTTGCCATGGTAAAATGTCATCATATAAAGATGTAGATATCGGAATTCCACAAGGGAGTGGGCTTGGCCCGGCCCCCTTTCTCTTAATAATTATATAATATTGAATGGCATAGAATGAGATACAAACCTATATTGCCCGATGTGAATCCAATATCGCCCAAGCCGAAGGCGCGGGCAATATTGGATTCAGAGAGGGAAATATAGGTTTGTATCTCATTCTATGCCAGTTAATATTATTATTATTACCTATATAGTAAATTGATTTTAAAAAATTCCCCGAAATCTGTATTGATAAATTTCCCCAAATTCTGACACATAAAATTTCCCCAATTTTTTTTTCCAAGGGACTCTTTATCCATGTCTCAAAATCGCCCGGAAGAGATCAAGCAGATACTCACGGAGGCTGTTCACACCGCAAGGGGGGACCGTGGGCGGACCGTGGATCGCGCTATCGTAGCGCGATCCACGGTCCGCCCATTGGCATTCGCCGGATTCACACCGCAGTGAGATAGCGCGGTCTATCGTAGCACCCCCTTTTTTGAGAGGTCCTGTTGCCATGACGCGTGACGTCATGAGGTCAGAGCGGTCAAAGATTTCGCGCGCTATTACGAACCCGTACTAGTTAGTTGAGAGCTCGATATCGCTGTGCCTATTATGCTAGCCGGCCTACGTTTATTTCATGGCGTTGTATACATTGTGCATGTATTTCTAATTTGATTAATCTAAATTCTAGACTCTTGTATTTTAACTGTGTTTGTGGACGTGATCACAGCAGGATCGCAGCACGATGACTTCCGGCGTGCTATCGTAGCTCGGGTTCACACCGGCAGAGATAGCGCGATCTAGCGCGCGCTAGACCGCGCTATCTCTCGTGGACCACCCCCAAGAGGTGCTCCAGTGGCACGCCGTTTTGGCTCGCCGTGGCTCGCTGTTGGGCGGACCGAAACGACGTTGTACCTTCCACACCGCAGAGATAGCGCGATCTAGCGCGCGCTAGATCGCGCTATCTCTGCCGGTCTGAACAGGCTCACGGAATACAGCAACTGCCTGTTTCGTAGATTTTTTTGGTATTTTCAGCGTCTTTGTTTGTCATTTTCAAATTCGTCTGTACCATAACTAGCGAATCTCTTAGAAGTAGCCATTTTCTCACGCCACATACCGGTGCACACTGCGCATACACATAGGTATTTGTCTATGTGCATGTGCATGGCATGCATCGCACTATGCGCTGCGCTGTATAGAGCCGCGCCGCGCTACAACTGCGGTCTCTTCACAAACTGGTTCCAACCGGATTTCGCGAATATTGCCCGCTGTTAAATTTACACACAAAGTCAATGGGAAAACCCGGAAGAGAGAAAATACGGCACGATATTGACCGCTGCGAAATCAGAGAACTTAAAATATGGATAATGATTGCCACGGAGAAACACCTCGTATAGGTAATAATTATATAATATTGACTGGTCTTGAGGGGAGCATCAAATATATTGCCAGCAAAAGAATCATATTGGCCCGAGTCTTTAGACGAGGGCAATATGGGTCTTTTAAGGGCAATATATTTGATGTTCCCCGAAAGAAGGGCAGTCAATATTTTTATTATCATCCAAATCAGATATATAGAGCAAAAATCATGATAACAGTGATATCTTTTAAGAATGGAGTTCTGTTGTGTCATGATAATATCAGTGTCTAGGCTCTGCACTTTACCATTATGACGTACTTACAAGCGCCCAGATCCAACGTTGTCTTATTATGACGTAGATCGTTGGTGCGCGGAACATTATGAAGCGTATCACTTCATTCGCATCCTCAAAGGCCCGGATGTGAGACCAGGGAAAATACAAAGGTATATTTTGCGTCATCTCTGCATGCAAAGTCAATACGCGCATTGAGACCGAGGAAAATACAAACAATATACCTATCCCTTCCTGATAATAATAAAATACAGGGAAATACGGTTTTGTAAATGACCAGCTCAGATGTCTGATACGGGTGATAATTAATGATATTTCTACTTGTCTCAACAGTGGTGAATGTAATATTTTTGCTGATGACGTGGTAATTTATGATTATGGTTCCGATGTTAATGAAGTTACTTTAAAAATGCAAAAGAATATTGACAACGTTAAAAATGGTATGATAAAAACCACTTAAGTATAAACGTCAGTAAGACAAAGGTAATGCTGTTGTGAAATAGGTCTCATTCATGCGATAATATTAATATTTTTATTGATAATAATTTGGTGGAACAGGTGAAAACAATTAGATACCTCGGTGTTGAAATTGATGAAAATTTGAATTGGAGTTCACACGTTAATCAAATATCCAAAACATTAGCCCACAAGATATTTTCACTCGGTAAACTGAGACAATTTTTGAATAAATCCCTCCTTAAGACTCTTTATATGACAAATGTTTTGCCAACTTTAGATTATGCCATTTCTGTTTCGGGAAATTATATTGGTAAAAGGGAACGAGATCATTTAACACGATTACAAAAAAGAGCAGCACGCTACGTTACAGGTAATTTTGATTATGTCAACAGCCGGGTGAAGATCTCATGAAGGAACTCAAATGGCCTACTATTGAGCAAAGACGTGATTATTTTTTAGCCAATATTATGTTTAGGTGTATACATGGAATGGCTCCTAAAAGATTATGTAATAATATTGAGTTGGTAGTTGATAGGCATGACGTAAGAACTAGAAATTGTGATACACTCAATGTTATACCACCCAAACCGAACTTGGAATGTTTTAAGAGGTCTTTTTTATATTCAGGATAAAAATTTTGGAATAATTTACCACATTTTCTTCAAAATCTACCTTCAATTAACTCCTTCAAGAGAATGTATAAAAAGCTCTTCCAATGTTAATACATATCATATGCAACATCATTGTAACGATTCTACAATGCATTTCCCATTCTGTTCCCATTTCTGTTGGTAGCAGCGTAGTGTTCATGGTAGACAGGGCCCTATTATTTGGATTATGCTTTGTTATTGCATTACAGACTTGGTAGTTGATAACTGGATAGTTTAATGTTGGGTGTGTGAATATTTGTTTCCCTTTTTTTTCTCACTTTCTTATTTGTGTCTTTATACTCTTATTTCTTTCACTCTATGTCTCTTATCTTTCTTCATATTTACCCTTCCTTTATTTCTTATTTCTTTCTTTTCTCTCTTTACTCTTTCTTTCTTTGTCTTATCTCTTATATCATTTCTAGTTTTCCAACTTTTTTTCGCCTTTCCCTATAATTATTTACAGTATTTTTTAATCATATTTTGATAGCTAAGTTTAAATATTTATATGTATTTTGTATCATGATATTATTTGTAACTTTATGTGTTTTTTATCCATCAGGACATTGATGTAAAACAGCAATGCAGCTGATCTTTTTATCCTGAATAAATATTTTCAAAAAAAAAATTGTGATTGATTTCTAATCTGCACTTTGAAAAAAGGAGTGTAATCCGATTTGCTACAGCTAAACTTGATCTATCAATTGTAAAATTGGACAGAATATTTTCTTGCAACGCCCCCTTGTATAGGCCTATATCTTAATTAAACGAAATAAGAAAACATTTCCTGGTAAAATGCCTAAGTGCAAGTCAATATTGATCCATTTATAAAATGAAGCCAATCATCGAATAAACATGATAAGGAAATACTGAAATATTGACAACCAGCAAATTTTAGCGTTCTTATAAGGCAACTTTAAACGTTTTATGAGGATCTCATGATATTGAATGTCGAAATGTCTTTCAAAGTTATGGGAGTTCAGGGGAGGGGGGGTGAAAAGAAAGAGGGAAATGAGGAGTCTTTGCCGCATAACCCTGCAACAATATATCTATAATTCAGTTGAGAAAATTTAGTGACGTCACATTTAGGGCGTAGTACCATTTTATAAGGTAGGAGCTGCGTGAGCCTAATCATATTTTCATATGATTTCGAAACCATATAATATCTTTCTCATGTGTCATTTCTCTCGCATATTGATGAAACTGAAATAACTTCAACTGGAGATTCGATTATGGCAGCTCTTGGAGTAGCTATCGTAATAGGAGCTGTTGCTACAGCCAGTGCTAGTTTAGCTGCAGTCATTACAAACCACCGTATCACTGTCGTTACAAATGACACTAATAAGACGATTCTTGTAAGCATTGATGGCAACGACATTAACCTCAAGACAGGAGAAACCTTCCGATTTAGAGTTAAAAACAAGAAACCAATACGCATAAAATTCAAATGGAGTGACGATCGCGACATGGAATATAAAACATTTGATGATTATAGTCACAAAGACTGGTACGTCATACAATACGGTTCTGGCCTCAAGCTGATTGAAGATGGGCGGGTTTATCTAAGCCCATTTGCATCGACGGAACCATACAACACTGGCCGTATATAAGCAAAATAAATGCCTGTGGATTTTGAACACTTTCGGTAAGATAATACGGGATTTGTGGGGAGTATACAAACTAGGGGTTTGCTGGGAGTAAGAGAAAATTGAATACCAAAAGCTGGGGAAATTTTCATACTTTGTGCTTCTATTAGGCAACTGTTCTACCTCAGTTGTGTGGGGTTTTTTTCTTCTCGACAACTACATTTTTACAATGCTAATTTCTACCCATCAAGAGAGAATGTACGGGTTTGGATTTCCATAAATATTTACAAATCTCTCGTTGACATTGCGTATTACAAACTATATTGTCTATAATGGAAATTATTATGTTTGTACACTTTTTACCTACCGATTTCCATTTGTGTGAAACTATGTAACGACTTTGTTGATACAAAAATTGAAATAAACAGAACAACCATGAAGCTATTACAACATTCCAATGTTACAAAGTCGAAACCAGTCGCTACAAGATTATTACCTCATGCAGGCAAGATCGATCGCCAGGGGCGTTTCCCTTGGGGTTTTCTTAAACAATGTTGTTTTAATCTATGCAGTCAGGAAGACTGATATTTCACAGTGCTCCTTTTGTCTGAATATCTCTTTAAAGACGAATATACCTTTTGCTTCACACTAATTAGGAAAAAGGACAGGTGATAAAAAGCAAATGACCATCCTAAATTTTAATTTATGTGTTCACTAACATAATCTCTCCCTACAGAACGAATTTCGGAACAATTTTCATCCTCATCTGGCCTCCCAAGTCACTACCCCTCAGATGTTCCTCGCACTAGCTGGGGAGCGTTTCATCAATATATTCATCCGACAAGCTGTCAGATCTGACACCTTTCCATGATTTTGATTGGCTGAGAGGCACTGTTCCAATGGTATACTGTCGGATTAAATGGGACTTGTCGGATAAAACGTCCGACAAGTCCTTTCATGAAACGCCCCCATGGTCATCATCCTTGCTAGATGTTCAATGCTCGTAGCAGGAAACGATATCGCAGAATTTGTGAAGTTATACAGGAAGGTACCCGTGGCGTCGCGCCGTTGCGTTGGCGATTTTTCCCCCGTCAGTATCTATGCACCTGTCCCGAGAGGGCAGTAGGTATGACGATATGATTTAGTTTATTCAGCCAGATTACACCTCACGAATATTCATAGAAAGGAAACATTGGGATATATCGTAATTTCCGACCCATCGAACAACTTAATTGGTGTGGCTCAATTAGTATAAGCCAGTCATGCAGTCGAGGCCATGAACGCAGATTTAAGACTTGCCTAGAACGATATGTCGAACATTCCATTTTGGAATTTAAAAATTGATTGAAGACTCTGAAAAAATACAAGTCCAAGATTTGTAATCTGATGCACAGCCTCCAATACAGCTATCATGATCGTCATTTCCACTGCCCTCTCGCGTAGGGTGTACAAGTACTGACGAAAATAAAAATCACTACCCGTTGCATATCCCAAGGGTACCCAATGCATCCCAGTTCAGGATTTATTACATGAATCGTATATTCTATATGTTCTATATTAGGGCTAGATATATTATTTTGAACCTTCTCCATATTCTTATTTTCAATTTTAGTGGGGGGTACATGGAACTCTTCCCCAAATTAACACCTATAAGGTGCAGAATGCCACCCAATAGGTGCTTATTTGCATCAAGAAAGATATAACATTAAACCTTAGAGGTGCTCCCATCGGTACATTCGGTCTGCACTTTTAAAGGTACAAAGCTAAACCTAAGACTGCCACGGATCCAACTTGACAAGTTTTCAGAGTCAGTGATTTCGAACTCTTTACGACATTATTTAGGAGCAATTTTGCACTTTCTTACACACACACAAACAAGAAAAAGTACTTTTCTCATTGCCGAGGGGATTAAAATTTGCGAGCATTATGATAAGGATGAAGTATGACAGGAACCTAGACTATACACGAGATTCAAAATTGCACCCAAACACCCGCTGCTGCCTTCGTAGGCGCGGTGGCGATCGCATCTATACTCGATACTCGCTCATCTGCACCTTTTCCCGCAAAGTTGCACCTTTCTTGCACCCCTATTTTTTAGAGTGTAATAGGTACACTGTCTCGCAAGAACCATAAGTGTTCCCAGCACCCTACCATGATAACCCATGCAGTTAACGGTTAGCTCATGATTAACTTTTCTGAAATGACCTTTGCGATTTTGCATTAAGATGCGCACTAATATTTCCAATTGAAGATGTTGCGTAAGCTTTCCCGGCTTAGCATTCGAATTCTAAGAACGACAGGCCATGTAGACCAGACGAATAGAATATTACACCAGAGGTACAGCTATAGCCACACAGTCACTCAGGGGGCCCTACGTTGAGTTACGTCCGCCGCGGATAGATACGGATTATAGGACGTGACGTGGACGCAGCCACCCGCAGGGTCTAAGTAGACGTAACTCTTCGTAATTGATCCGTATTGAGACGCAGACCTACGGCGCCAAGCCTGCGAAATTTCAAAATGTTCAAAATTTCGCAAGGAGTCACCACATGCTGACTTCCGCAAATCGCCGTAACTGAACGTAACTATCCGTAAATATACGTAGATTGGACGTAGATTATCCGTGGAAATGGTTACACCTCGCGTCCATTTGCGTCCACCGTATGTATTCGCAATTACCCGCAATCACTCGTATCCAAACACGTCCGTTTAAGGAAAGGTATGGATGCTGCGGACAATCGCGTCATTTTATATAAAACAAGTAAGAAATTAGCGATGTAAATCATAAATATATATTTTTTTTTATCGTAAGCTTCCGAAACAATTGGTCTTTATGGTATAAATACGTTGAATAAGTCTTTATTCTTTTGTACGTTTGACATTTAAATGATATGCTGTGCTTCCCATATTGTTAGATTAATACAAGATCATTGTTTTATATAAATTGGTATGAATATATGGTGACAAGATGAATTTCAAGTCTACTCATAAAACCAAAAGTACATGACGTTTTATAAATTTATATTGTTTTTCCACGAAAGTTTATTGTCAATCTTGACACCAAGGTATTTTGATAAAGTTCTATTGTTCATTACTCTGTTATTTACACTTTAGTTTCGTCATTTTAAACCTAAGGTTTCATTTATCGATTTGTGATTGTATTTAAAAAAAATTGAATTGGAAATAAAGACTACCTTGATTTGTTTTTAATTAGTTCAGAATTTATTCAAATCACACGTTTGAATGGTCATTAGTTTGGATATATAACTCGCGGAAAGTTATTTTCTCATATACCCTGTTTCGGCAGGGGATGTTTCGAGTACTGGGTGTAAATCACATTGTTCATAATTATTGGTAACATTTCTTATTTATCCGTAACATTCCGCACCTGTCCGAAAATATTCGCAACTCTCCGCGAGTGTTCGGAAGATTACGCAAGTCCGAAAAAACAAATAACACGTCAATTCGTAAGATTGTCCGCAAGTGGACGCAAAAATCTGCATCTAGTATCTATATACATAATTATGGTCCGAATTTTTTTTCCATTGACATATAATAAACAATTATGGTGGAAAGGGATCCGCAGGAAAAAATTTTGGACGCAACGATGGCCGTAAAGCACTGTGTGACTGGGGCTTAAAGTTAGGAAATCTGTTCATTTGATTATCTGCTTTTTGCACATTTGACTATTGTTTGGGCCACTGTCAAATACCAATAATTATGAAGACTTTGTTACTCTTCAGCTTGGATGTGGTGAAAAGATTATTTTAAAAGGAATGCGTGAATAATCATCAAATCACAAATGCCTATGTCAGTAAATTTGAAAACCTCTTTTATGGTTTATCTCAAATAACCTTTCACTGCTCGTGCGCAGTTTTAAACCGTGAACAGGCTAATACTACAGTAATGACTGATTTCCAAAGTCAGCACTGAGCACACGTTAATGAGAACAACAACTTGTTGCTTCATGATATCAGGATATTACGTCGGGTTCCCGATCAGAATGAAATACCTTTTTTCATATTTTACATTGTAATCTTCCTGATGGCCGAGTATACTTTATAAGGCCAATAGTAGCCATATGCCATTCTAAAATACCGCAAATTTTCACTTAAAAATACATTGGGTAAAAACATATTCAATGACAATGGCCACTGAACTTGAAAAATAAAATATGTTGGGTGATACTCGAGAAAAAAAATCACATTAACTGATCAACCTTTTACCAACGATTATGAAAGACTTTCACGAGTCACGTTTCACATAAGTAATTTGATAAAGATTGTGAAACCATATTCGATAGAAAAATACAATTTTGCCCGTATTATTCTTCTCTAGTACATATATATGTTACTGCCTACCATTCTTTTATCTAGCTATTGTTTTTCATTATGATTCTTTGAAACTGCATTGTGACGAGATACACCAGAAATACTACACCACAATACAACACAAATATTATGTTAATTTTTTTTTCTTATTATGTATAATTTCGTTGTTTCTTTGCATCATCATTTATGTACCATGTAGCTAAGGATAAATGTTCTGGCTTCGATTACTCTAATACCTGAAAATTTTGAACATAGACCTATATAAACATTTGAGTGAAGTCTGGAGGCCCCACATGATGCCTAGTGAGACCATTGCGGTTCACCATTTGTAACAAGTCTTAGCCAATATACTTTCATATGTGTTTTTGTTTCTTCTGATTTTGATTTGTTATTTTCATGAAATTTAATCATGTCATATACTTACGAATTAAAAAAATATATATATTTAGCCTGGAGAATATCTAGTCAGAAGCTTTGAACATGATGATATTGCTTTACTTTAGATAAATCTAAAATGTTAATGATGTATATACTATATGACCGCATTTTTAACTTATAATTTTCAATGCTCGTTAGTCTATACCGTTTATGTTTGCGATTTCAATATGTTTAGGAAAAGAATAAGTATAATGAACTCAGTGTAGAACTTACTAAGAAGTCTGTATCATAATCATGATCTGGCTTTGATTAACTTGAACCTCTTGAAATGTGTACCTATTGTTTTATTCTGATTGTGACCAAATAATGAGAGTATCTGTGAAGTGTAAGTAGCCACGTTAGGAACTTTTTGCTTCTTTTGTATTTGGTTCGCGATTTTCATGCAATTAGCTGTATAATGACTTGCAATTAGTGAACATAGGATAACCTTAATGTCTTTATGATTATAAAGTATGAATATGTTACCATTATCATCGCAAACACAATGCATATACATTTAGCCTGTTTCATATTCTTCTTCTGGCAAAGCTTCAAATATAACTGTATGACTGCTTACCATGCTTTATAATGTTAATTGTACTAGGTTTTTATATAACTTTCAATTTTATATACAAAATATAAGCATGGTGCTGCATTTCGACGTATTGCTATTGTAACACAAGACGGAATACAATGTAAAAACAGATAAACAACACAATGCAACTTTGATTTGCATTCCTGGTTTTCCTGATTAATTTATTGTCATGATTGCAAAAAAAAAGAAGATATAATTCATATCACATGTCAATGCATTCTAGAAAGATTAAGCCTGAAGAACTTATATTAAGTAGATATAGATTGACCGTATTTTTAACGTATAGTTTTAAATCCTTGTTAGTCCTTAACCTAGTATGTTACCATTTATGATAAGAATAGGATAAAACCAATGTACTTATTGTATAACTTACTTAAAAGCTTGTAGCATGTGATCTTGCTTTGATTAAATCCAATATCTTAATGGCTTAATCATAGAAGCATTAATCAATACACTGCAATGTTAAGAATAAAAAAAATAAATTCCACTGCAATCAATGGCTTCGATCTTTCATTACATTTGCTATTGTGAGGATGAGAGAAGGAGGAAGAAGAGTCGTAGCTGAGTAGGATAGGCACCTGAAGATAAGAATGATACACATAATAAACGGTGTTTTTAAATAAAATTATTTATTTAGCATAGATTAAGATTTGGGCTTCTACATAATTTATTTATTTGTCTGCATTTCTTTGGATTTTTAAAGTGCAGTCACTATCAATTACCTTCAACCTCTATCAGACAACCCTAACGGGGCACAGTTGAACAAATGGTTAAGTTCAAACACAACGACATGAAAACAAACCTTTCAATCTAAGCACAAACAGACATGAGATTTGCGTTTCATCATAATTAACTGCATTTACGCCAACACATCGTGCCATAATCCCGGAGTTTAAATTTGAAACGTAAATATGAATCACGTTGATCTAATAATGGTCATAAACATTTGTCCCCCAACAACTGTCAGCGTTGACTGAACGACTGGTTGATTGGCTGCTGAAGCACTGACCTCTGAAGCTGATTGCTACGATAGCAACTTTCAGGAAAGATAAACATTCAAATGTTTGTGGTCATAAATCTCATGAAACCGTCCCCGGATTTTCATACAAATAAAGACTAAAATGATAGACAATAAATTATCTATTGCTACTATCTTCGATCAGCCATTTGATTTCATGACATTGTTTTGTTCATCAATAGGACTTCTTCTAATGATGTACATTGCGATCATCTCGGTGATAAAGCTGTCCCATTTGGCCTGCCATAAACTCAAAGCTGCTGATTTCTCTGCTTGGGTCATTGCACTATATCTGTAGAAAGGAAACAAAAAGTGATAGAAAGGATAAAATATACCTCCTTCTGGCATCCAATATTCTTTTAAACCGCAAAGTGCTTATTCCTCTGTGAACAAATCACATTTAGGAGAATTCATGTGACATGTTTTGTATTTTTTTAATTAAAGAAGATGATGACGACCACGAAGATGAGGAGGGAGAGGAGGAGTAGGAGGAGGATGAAGAAGATGATGATGATGTTAAAGGTGATGATGTTGATGATGGTGATAAAGATGACGATAGAAATAGAATAAAGCTGATGAAAGACAACCATATACTACTGCTTTACTTGTACTACTACTACTACTTTTACTACTACCACCACTACTACTACTACTACTACTGTTTATATTACAACTACCCTTTCTCCTTCTTCTACTACTACTACTGCTGCTGCTACTACTACTACTACTACCATCACCTCTACTCCTACTACTCCTACTCCTACTCCTCCTCCTCCTACTACTACTACTACTACTACTATTACTCCTACTACTACTTCTCCTACTACTACTACTACTACTACTACTACTACTACTGCTACTACTCCTCCTACTACTACTACTCCTACTACTACTACTACTACTACTACTACTACTACTACCACTACTACTACCACTACTATTCCTATTACTATTACTATTACTACTACTACTACTACTACTACTACTACTACTACTCCTACTACTACCACTACTACTACTACTACTACTACTACAATTACTAGTTATAAATGACATTTACTTAATGGTGTTCATGGCGAGCTGTTTAAGAAGGGTTAAACCAGTGCTCTCTCCAGACATAGCCATGAAAGCCATGTAGTAGTCGTGTGAAAGGGGTAAAGCCTCCCAAACGATGGGGTCATCGGAGCTGACGACCACCGGGTAATCGTCAGCGATGAGGCTGGCTCCAACGTGGTCTCGTAGGTCGTGTACGAGATGGAGAATCTAAGTAAAGTTTTTAAAAATGATAGAAAATCGTTATAATGTGAAAATAAGGAATCACTATACCAACAGACAATGAAAATCTTTAAAAATCACATTGATATGACTCAAATGTTTTGCAAAGAGAAGGGGGGCACTGGCGTGGGTATATGGATTGGACTTGTGGCAACCCCCCCCCCCCCCCCAAAAAAAAAAAAAAAAAAAAAAAAAAAAAAAAAAAAACATTAACCACAATAAAGATTGCACAACAAATGAAAATAAAACAGGACCAAAAAATGCGAAAACGGTCAAAAGTCATATCACTTTCTTTTATTATCAATGTCAAAATCTAGAAAAAAAAATGTTAAACGCCAAAATTTATCCCCATTGGCATGCTGGGCCCTTAATTTTTCCCCTATTTAGACATCACAAAGAATGGACAAAAGTCTCTGAGAGAGCTTTTGAAAACACGATGAAAGACAGAGGATGGCGGATATGATTTATGATCTGCGCATGCTCTGTTCCTAAATTAGGCATCGCACTATCATGAATCCCGAGGTCCCATCAGCGTCTGACCTGTTTTCGCAAGCTGTCTTCACCTAAAACAAATTTTCCAACTTTATGAGGATCTCTTCCATACCTGATTCGATATGGGATTGAGCTCAATCGCGATACCCTTCGACTTGATCGTTTCCATGACGACAGGATGTTTATTGATGGCGTATCCATGCCCAATGCGAGAGGTGTTAAGAAGGACTGCATCAATTAGATTCCTATCAACGAATTCTCCTTCCCAATCTATGATAAAGTATGATAAATGGTATCTTGTAATGAAATGGCCCGTGTTCTATAAATTCCGGTTCAACTTAAACCATGGTCTAAAGATTTGGTTTAACTATGGGTGGCCAAATGTGACATGTGTCTCTAGGTTTAGATGACCAAATTATAGAAATTCTTTAGAAATTACTTTTGAAATGAAAAATACGATAGTGTTTACCACCAAAACACGGAAGGATCCCAATAAACAAAATCAAAATTACAGTGTACAAGAATAATTTTTATGTACTTTTTGCTTCCCTATATTTCAACTTAGACTCTTAGTAGATTATGGATTACGTTAAGCCGGAGTTAAAAGTAGCTATCTTTGCTTTAGTCACCATTTCCGGAGAGAATTTTAATTGAATAAATCAAAAAATGTCGAAATTTACCAATATATCGTTCAAAATACAGAATTTCGAATGGCCTGGAAAGTAGCGAGAAAACATACAGGTCCAGTAAATGCATTCATTAGAAATTTTTCATCTATAGTATCTAGAGGTATAACTAAAACATTAAGACCAATAGGCTACAAACAAAATGAATATAATTTTCCACACTGAAATAGAAATATTGTGAAGGAGATAAATTTTCCCTTTGAAATTTTGATGGATATTGTTCTGGGTGTTAGAATTATAAGGAATGGAAAAAATGAAATGAACTAATCTTTGAAATAGAAGTTTAACATGTCGGAAAGTAATAAAATGTTGAGAATATATTTGATGAATGATTGATTGATTGCCCATACAGATTGCCCATACGAGATGGTTAAGCAAAACTTAAAATACACACACACACACACAATGACACACAGGATACCATTTTCTCCCCACCCACTGTTTATCATTGAATTCAATTGAATTGAATTGGTTCGGTTTATTGAAAAAAAAAATCAAACAGGCAGCTCGCAGGCTGAAAATGTTCAATTTACAAGCAAAAACAGAGATAGTATAATCATACAATGGTGAGAGATAAAACATAAATTGAATTAACTTTGATAAAATGCCAAATGCAATTGATAGAAATGACAATAAATTGATTTTCTACTATTGTGTTTGAGATCAAAATACAGAAACAAACAAATAGGGCTAAATGAACAACAATTAACAAAATAAAAAAATTAGTGATGTAGTTGAAGCAAAGGTCAAGTGATTGAAATTTAAATAAAGTAAATCTGTTGTGTAGATAAAGACAGAATTAATGTTATTTCAAGTTGAAATGATATGAAAAGAAACAGTAAATTTCAGTGCGCATAACCTCAAACACCCACACATGAACACATAGTCCTAACCTATTCCCCCCACACAACCTTACTCACTTACCCACACGCACACCCACTTTTTTTTCCACAAACGCACCCCACACACATGCACTCGAATTGTGTGTGTGTGTGTGTGTGTGTGTGTTTGTGGAATATCATAGGATGTCATCCTCAGATATTCCACAAACACACATACTCACACCCCACCCACACACTGACTTCCATCGTGTGGGGAAGTAATAAGGGGTTTAAGTAAGCATGGTGTGTGAGTGGTGTGGATGAAGATAGTGGTGTGTGATAGTGATTCGAAGGGTATGGGTTTGTGTACATCTGTGGGTGTTAGGATTTGTGTTCGATCATGTGTAAGGGCGTGAAGGCTTGTGTGTGTGATGGTGAGTCTAAAGGTGTGTGTGTTTGTGTGGGTTAGGATGAGTATGCCAGGGGGCGGATCCAGGATTTTCCAAAAGGGGGGCAAACTTTTCGGAGGAAAAATTTGACAAGCCAAAAAAAAAATGGTCTTCAATTTCAAAAGAGGGCGCACACCTAGGTTTCAATGGCATTTTTACATTATAAATTTTAAATTTGCTTCTCAAAAGGGGGGAACGTGCCCTCTGTGCCCCCCCCCCCCCCCCTAGATGCGCGCCTGGAGTATGCTTTCATGTGTCAGAATTTTTAATTGGACGGAAAGTGAGGGCGTGTTTGGATACGTGCATGCTCATGTGTGGGGTCGTGACACAACTTGTGAGAGTCAGCGTGAATATTATGAAGATGAGTGGGTGTGGGTTAAAGCTGGGTGACTTTTAACATGTTTTCGAGGTGTCAGTGTGTGAGTGAGTGTGTAGTTGACTGTGGGTAAAGATGAGTTTGTTAGCATGGTTAGTGAGTGTATTTGATTAGTGTGCGTTCACAATGAGTGAGGATTAATTTTTGACAGGGTTAATGAAGATGAGGGAGCGAAATTGTGAGGTGTGAGGTTCTGTTACGTGTCAGACAATTGTGTGCTCATATGTGGGGTCGGGGGTGTGGGTTAAATGGTGGGTGTGTAATTGCGTGAGGATAAAGATAATGGTGTACTGTGGTGGTTGGTTAAGGTACGTGTGGGTATGTACTGGAATTGTATGTGTGTATGTGTTTATGTGCGATGGTGTTAGGATAAATGTGTGGGCACGACAATGCACGAGGTGGATGAGAATATGTGATGGTCGGTTTGAGGGTGTGGGTTTATGGGTGTGAGAGTTTTCGATTATGCAGGCCCTATGGGGTGTGAGAGCGTGAGTCCAATTGTGACTATAAGAGTGTGTAAAATGCCATTGCAAGCGAAAATATGCAGTTTGTATATATCTTCATAATTGTTTTAAATTATGTATTTTTATGTTTGAATAAAATAAAATTTTAATTGAATTTGAATTGAAAGCTCTTTTCATTTGCAATATAACCATAATACTATAATAACCCTTGCGATACCTGTTTCTCCAGCATGAAAAAAGAAGGGTAGATCCACTCCAAGCTGTGACGGGGTTAGAAGCTCATTGATGTAAGCTATCAAAGGTCCTCCGCTGTCTTCCTCTCCTACTAGATCATATCCCGCAAAGAATTCTGGGTACTTCTTCCGGAAGTCCATTGCGAGATTAAGTTGATCTCCGACTAGAGTTCTGTTGATAGGGTATCTGGAAGTAAGAAATAAAAAATAGAGTTTGAATACAAAATAATTCAAATCAACTTGTTACATGAGAGGGAAAAATGATTCACACTTTGCAATGAACAGCATATATGCCCTTTTAAAGTTAAAAAATAGAAATGAAAAATAGCAATGGCCAGTGATACTCTCTACAAACTTACTTTCATTATTATGATTGTTCAAAGTGTGATGCGCCATGTTTGAAGTGAAATCAGAATTCTAAATTTCAAATGTTAAGTAAATATTTTTTTGTGTTAATCGGAGAAGGTTGGGATGTTGTCTCAAAGTACGTTACCCCCATGATATTTTCACCCTCTCCTTTTTTCTTTCTCTATCACACTCCATCCCCCCCCCCCCTCCTTCCACCCATTCTCTCTTTGTCGTTCTCTTTTGCCATCTTTACCAAAACTTCAAACGTCCTCACCTAAGGTAACCACAAAAACGTTCAATTCAAATTTTGAAAAAATACGTAATTAAAACTTTCACATCTCACTCGCATACTTCCTCAAATGTTTTACATTTCTTGCAATGTTTTGGTGAAATCCTGTACAGCTAAGTAATCGGTGTTTCAACTAAGTATCTTCATATTGAAATTAACACTACAGTCACACAATCGAAAGCAACCCCAAAACGACCGAAAATAGCCATTCGAAATAATGTAATAGCTTAATCAGTAAATAAACGGTTTCATTGGTGTGAGCGCAGGATAAGGGGCTGATTGCTATTATTAAAGCTTGATTAACCTACCTAAGTGAAGAAAGTATGATTTTTCCTCCCAAAAAGTCATCTGGATACTGGTTCTTGAAATCCTGTAGTACCCTAATGTATTCCTGGAGAGTGTGTTCCTGTGTGGAAATCGAGCCATCCAGATCTTGAAGCTGAAAGAAAAATAGCCAGAGTGTAGGTTTATCCTTGCTACAAAGAATAAAATGTCCCACAGCTTTAGTGTATACCACGGTATGTTTATAATGTGGAGTACAATCTGAAAAATCTCTCTTACATATTACTTCTAGACTATTCACAGTTCCATATTTCACTACTTTCCTTGAGAAATATAATGAATTCGAAAGAAAAAAAAACATAGCTGCATTTGAATATTTTTACTTCTCGAAATATTCTTATTTATTTATTTATGAACATAATATGATGATTATATAGTGTTATATAGTGTATTTCAATGTAATGCATTATTACCGGATATAAGAGGGTTCGGATCTCGACGTATTGAACATTGTCCCGGATCATCCGTTCCAGACTGTGCCACATAAATAACCGAAAAGCCGAAGTTGTGAAGAAGAGTTCGGTTAGGGAGTGTAGAGCACTACTGAACCCCATCCAAGCCATTGTAATATTGGGATAGGCTGCGTCGGGATTTTGAGCAGCCATTGTGATGTTGTGATGTAACCTGCATTGAAACAATTTCTTGAAAACATAAAATGAAAAAAAAAAAACACATACATACATTTATAGAAGGTTTGTTATATTTTATCAGCCTTATCGTAAGAATACTACCAACTTAAATGACTTTTAATTCAATTGAGTCATTCCTTGACCCGATCAACATATTAAAATATGTTGATCGGGCCAAGGAATGACTAAAGACCTACAATGGCATGCCCTCTGAATTTTGAAATTATTAAAATAAGTACATTTTAAGAAGGCGGATAAATAGCTGAAATTCCTTCGACAAATTAAATGATTTTGGATATCGTTCCCTTCGTCAGACGTAGGAATTGATATATTGAAGAGAATAACAATCTACCGTTGCGCTTCTTTAGTTTATTTGTTGCCGGAACAATAAATGTCCGATCTGACAACTTTTCGGACAAAAATATTAATGACACGCTCCCCTCAAAGGTCCGTTCTTCTACTCACATTTGATCGAAAAGTTCGGCACCCATCTGCGCACGCGCGCTGGCAACAGACATCCACTCTGTGACGCAATCTGGCGGGCTCTGAGACGGGGGCGTGGCCGAAAAGTTGAAGTGCAGGGACGAATAGTAATCGTCGGTAACACAGTAGTATAGGTGCGGAAGGTATGTGATGTTTTGTACCACCCAGCTAGCATTGGCCATGGAAATTTCGTGGATATGGAGAATACCACCTGCACATTAATATTAACCAAAATAACTTGTTGAAAATCAGCCGTGAAAAAGCGAACAATTGTTGAGGTAGAAATTTTCATTTCTGTTATCCATATATTGCTTTGTCCTTACTTTGCAAGAAGAAGAATAAATTCAATCAATCAATCAATCAATCAATCAATATGATTGTATCAGCAGTTAATTTTACAAGTTGATAAAGCGTTCTTCTTCCATCTAATTGTTCAAAATGATATGCCAATAACTCAGGTCTTATTTATTTATTAATTTATTCATGTTTTATTTATAACAAATGATAAAATAAGGTGGAGGGTAGTTCGGTTCAGTTATAAAACTGCTTAACAACGAAGCCCTCCCAATTTACAAACAGAAATGGCACTTAATTAATTGAAAATTATATAAATGAATGATAGAAAAGAGACTATTTCGTAAAATACATTGCTTAATTGTATCATATACTTGAAGATAATTATAGGCGTATACCCCTAGCATCACATACATCTTTCACCCGCCACCGCCCCCTCCCCCCTCGATCTCCTATCACCCTTTCTTTCTCTTTCCCTCTCTGTGCAAAATATCTTTTAACAAACAAATAAAACCAAGAAATATAGATAATGGATATATTTTCGGATGCTGCTGAAATTCAAGTTCCTTTGATCACTAACCTTTCGGCATTCGTCTGATGATTTGGAAGACCGTGCTGTTCTCAACAAGGGGTTTTCCCTTTAAAAAGTTCACGGCTGGTGGAAACGTTGTTTTGAAACCTCGTGAGACCTCGCCTTTCTTGGCACTCAGTAGATAATCATTCAGCCTCTTTTCTTTCTCGTTAAGCACGATACTTGAACCAACGACGACACCGGCTTCCTGCTTTAAGAACTCATTTCTCTTGGTCATGTAGGTCGAGTTGGTCTCGCGATACATGGGATGGCTATGCACTTTCGCTGCCCCACATAGCAGCAAGATAATGAGAAGCATCTCGCCATTCATGTTGATGATTCTAATAGTAAGACAAGACACAGAACAGTGTCGATTCATTTTGGCTACTAACTTTCGATTGTATTGTATAGAATTCTATACCATAGAATTAGAAAGGGCGTTGTGATGTCTGCTTGATGGGGATGTTACAAATTTGATGCCGAGGTTCGAGGTTCAATCCTTGGTTGTGGCCTTCCAATGATCAATGACGCCAAAGGTCGGCCTAGATGTAATCACATACAATATACACATACAATATAACACTTATTGATGTATAGGCATATAAATACCTTTCTGGTGTAAGTCAAAAACCAAATAGGTGGTGTTTTAACACTTCACTGGTATGGTCATGTAGATTCCGCTCTGGTGTTCCCGGAGTTTTTGCAGTGTATCACGTTATATCGAATGACACGCCACCATCGTAAAGTTTAATTTGTCGTCGCGTCGTTGGTGCGCGACTCTTTCTACTACATGCCCCAAACGTGTTGGGAAAAAAATGATTGAAAAATCAATCCACACTCTCACCCTCCGGTACTGTAACCGTCAATTTTGCTCTATTTACGCTATTTACCGTTTACGACATAAAATGCACGGAAATTTATCCTTCTTCATTGTTATCATGCCTGTCTGTACAATTTATTGATTTTAATTATCTTTAATTACGTTGAAGTGATATGGGTGTGAATGATTTGGTTTCACTTTTATTCTCACTTAGTTACTCACTATATAAATAACTTCATGTTTCTATAGTGTTTGTCCGCAACGAATAATTGGAATGCAGAATAATTATAAACAGGGGCGGATCCACGATTTTCCAAGGGGGGGCACACTTGAGTTAAAACGGCATATTTACATTACAAATTTTTATTATGGCTCTCAAGGGGGGGGGGTGCACGAGCCGGCTGTGCCTCCCCCTGGATCCGCCAAATATAAAAATTACAAATTACTGATCACCGGATTAGATTTGCTCATTAGAAATGGAAGAACATCATTAGGGTTGGGGCGGGGCTTCGTCTCTTTACACAGAAAAGATATGACCGTAATCCTCATCATTTAAAGTGGTTAACATGGTTAAGGCAGAATATTTCTTGGTCCTTAATTTAAAGTTTTGAGAGATTTTTCCAAATTTCCTTGTACTTGAAATCGTTCGTATATAGGCCTACTCTGAAGGCAAGCAAATTTTGACCCCCTCTCCTACTTCCCTTTCCTATATTATGCCCGTGAAAGATAATGTTTTTCAGTGCGAAAAAAAGTATATCACCTGAAATACGAAGAGGCACAGAGACCTAATAAAAAAGAACCTGCCAGAAAAAATTGTCCCACGTCAGCTTAGTGTAAAAACACTGTGACAATGTCTTCAAAGTATTTGAAAATGTGAAAATACTGTTTCCCAATACTATGAAAATTGGCAAAATTTCCATAGTCGATACATTGCAAGCACAAGTACTCTCAACGTTGCTACAATATATTGCACTGTGATTAACACAGTGCACTGTTTTTTCCTGCAGGGAATAGGGGATTTTTCTTACGCTGAAAGTCTGCGTTTTAGAGCACTCAATTGGTTTGTTTTACACGGTTTAATTGTCCCTTCTTTCTTCTTTCATTTCCCTTCATTACTATTCTTTCTATTTTTGTTATTGGCACAAGCCCTTGAAAATATACTTGGCGGTAACCCCCCCCCCCCCCCGGCCACCCGCCTCCCCCTGCATCACTTCCTGACTATAAACCAAAAATGTAATAGACTATACATCGGCGTCGATTCGACAGACCATGGGTTTATTTAGTCAGACTACGCATCATGAACATTCATCTGATTATGATACTCTCCTTTGTGACATTCATGGGTGCATGAGGACACTAATTTCTAAAAAAAAAATCGTATTTAGCTTACCTTTTAAAAGAAAATTTCTTGAAGAAGTCCTCAACAGTTGAGTAGTTTCCAGCGTTTTGAAAGCGTTCTACAGGAACTATAAATACAAATCATGAGCAGTATTGAATATCTCACGCAATGATGCACAAAGAGGGAGCACTATTAATCAAGTGTGTTATGGTTTTCTTTCTTAACAAACAATAAGAGTCAAAGGTCTTCGACATTCATGTTCTTGATATAGCCATATGATCCGTGTAACTTATCTGCGCCATGTGAGTCTCGAAATAATAAACACTTAAGTTATGAACAACAATATGAGGAAGGTGGTTGAAAACACTGATACGTGTGAGTCAACATATAGGCCTATTTAACCCATTGGACCCATTTCATGCGCAATATATATTACAGGGATTTAAAATGAATAAAATTGTACTGTAATTAGGGATCAATTGATTTCTGGATTATTTAGTTTGAATCCTGAAAAATATATTTAAATCTCGACGGATTCGAAATCAGATCCTAAATTTGAGACTAGAAAAATGAATATTTAGGAGTAAAACTAGGGGTAAAACTAAATCCATAATTCTATTGGTTCCTAACTACAGTCTACATGGATTTATTCACAGTCCCGGCAATTGAGAGTGCAGTTGCTTATACCTGCCTCATTCCAAGGAAAAAATGGCTCGAAATAATTTGTTAATGCTTGTCAGATATATGTCCGGCATAACACCAAGTGACAAATCATGCATTGCATCTAGATGCAGCTGGTTGAGCTGGCGATAATAAGTAGGGAGCTTTACTAATAATACTGATCACGTTGTATTTGTACAAATACCGGTCACTTACCTAACAAACTAGTGCTAACCATGAAATTTACACCTATAAATATGTTTCCTCCGTAACTGTTAGGTATGAATTGATAACCTATTAGGACACAATCTATATTCGCGTGACTAATGTCAAGATCCGTAATGTGATACACTTGAATAGCAAGGGTTGAGAGAGAAGTGATTGGACTTTGGAAGGAGGCCAATTGTTTGGAAATATTATAATTCTATGATATAATACAGGCGTGCATGTTATAGCATGTATGTTAACAAAACGGAGTCGTAAATGCCTGAAACCAGAAGCTCCAGCTATATAGTGGGTAGCGTTCAACGATGTGATATTTTTGTTTGCATTTGAATAGTAAAAGGTTGTGTAGGTTGACGTCAACTTTTCTTTCGGAGGAGTTGAAGCACAATTAATGCACGACGCCATGGGCGTAAATTCTGGGGGATGGGGGATACATCCCTCCACTTTTCGGAGAGGTGGGATGGCATGTACTTTTATCATAAACGAGGTAAAACATCCTTTAAATACAATTTCGTGTATATGGGAGGGGTCTTCTGAATTCTAAGTTATTGATGACATTGCTCAAATCAATGCCGTTAATGAAAACATTCATCTTTACCATTTTATCCATTTATAGGGGACTTTAAAGCACATTAATTAACACAACAATGTAATAAATATTTGATAAATGAATTTTGCTCAAAATTTGGAACGTTGCATCATCTCCCAATATAATCTTAAAGATTAATTCGAAATATTTCATATTTATCAATGTGATATTTCCACGTTTTTTTAAGTTTATATTGTGGCCTGTGATGGCCTATGATCATTTCATATGGCACTCTTATTTATAGTATGATAATCCTATTTTTTTCTTTCTCATCTCAACTTTGACCAGTGAGCAAACGAGTTTTCATTGAACAAAACTCGACTATTTAAATCCCTATTTGCTCTTTTTATGTATTGCTTGATCCTATCCTTCGAAAGTTTACGTTATTGATAATATACCCTTATCATCCTTTGTATTTAATGCATATTATTTTAAACGACTGAATCAACTTTTTTAAGGCTTGCTATAACTTCGCTAACCGCAACAATTTCTCCCATAATTCCCTTGAAAGACGATTTGATAGTCATTCCTTTTCTCTTTCTTGCACTATGGAAATTTTGCTAGCTCGCTTCGCTCGCTCGCGTTTGGATACTAACTGTAATCCAGTAGATTACGTACCAAGAAATCCATTACAATATAACCATCATTGTGATAGTCCTAGAAGTGAAGGATGGTAGTATTATGCACACAGTTATATACCCCTGTACATATATCATGCATATAGCCCGTGATATGGTAATTACACACCACTTGAAAGAGGTTTTTGGGCAACATTCTTTCTTCCACCTACTGAAATAATTGCTCGCTCGCTTCGCCCCCTCGCATTTGGATATTAACTGTAGTTCAGTAGTTTACAACACAACAAATTCATTATTATAGCCATTAAAAAAATCCTTAGATGCCTTTAACTGAAAGATAAAAGGATTATGTACACGGTTTACGGTTATATACTCCCCTAAACATAGCCTTAGGTGTGGGGGTGTTCCCCATTTTTTTCATTTTCAGGTCAATATATTGCTTTCATCCTCCCCCCCCCCCCACTGCTCGGACCGGTATACGCCAGTGCATGACGCCATTTTTAGAGTTTCAAGTACGGTCGTTCTTGTTTTTCCTCATCTGTATCCCCAGCCCCCCCCCCCCCCCCCCGTGAAAATGCCTCTCCATCATTCTTGCTCTGTTCCCTCTCTCCCCAAGCTTTCTTTCTCTCTCCTCTCCATCCCTTCCCCCACATAGGAGTGGCGCCAATGTATTCTGAAGGGGGAGGGGGCAAGATTACCTAAATATGACGTCATCGTTGCTTCAGCTGAATGGCTGGGTTATAAATTATGTAGTATCATGACCATTACGTATTAATGACTGTTCTCCTTTCTTTCTGCTTTCCATCCTTTCTCCTATTTATTCACTTCTTATGTATCTTATTTCATCAGTTTTTTATCCTATATCTTCACTTTTTATGTATCCTATTTCTTCACCACTTCTTATATATCATATGTCTTCACTTCTTTGTATCCTATTTCTGCACCACTTCTTATTCATCATATTTCTTCACTTTTTATGTATCCTACACTGCAAAAACTCCGCTGGTGATTTAACACCAGCCCGGAATCTATATATGCCCACACCAGAGAAGGTGTTTTGATACTAATTGGTGTTGTATAAACACTTATCTGGCGTTAGACCAAAACGAAACTGGTGTTTTAGTTTTTTTTAATTTCTCTGGTGTGGACATATATAGATTCCGGGCTGGTGTTGATCAACACCAGAGTTTTTGCAGTGTAATTCTTCACTTCTTATGTATCCTATTTCTTCACCACTTCTTATGTATCCTATTTCTTCACCACTTCTTATGTATCCTATTTCTTTACTTCTTATGCATCCTATTTCTTCACTTCTTATGTATCATATTTCTTCACCACTTCTTATGTATCCTATTTCTTCACCATTTATGTATCCCATTTCCTCACTTATGTATCATATTTCCCTCACTTCTTATGTATCCTATTTTCTCACTTCTTATATATCCTATTTCTTCACTTCTTATGTATCCTATTTCTTCACTTCTTATCTATCAATTTCTTCACTTATATGGTTCCTATTTCTTCACTTCTTATGTATCCTATTTCTTCACTTCTTTGTATCCTATCTCTTCACCACTTCTTATGTATCCTATTTTTTCATTTCTTATGTATCCTATTTATTCACTTCTTATGTATCAATTTCTTCACTTATATGTATCTTTTTATGCATCCATTTCTTCAGTTCTTATAATAATAATATAGGGTATTTATATTGCGCACATATCCACCTTGTTAGGTGCTCAAGGCGCTCCTATATTACCCGGCTAAGCTAGGCGTTCATTGCGCACACAGCTTTTTAAGGAAGTACTTATGCATCAATTTCTTCACCACTTGTTATGTATCCTTCTTCCTCACTTATTATGTACCCTATTTCTTCACCACTTCTTATGTATCCCAATTCTTCACTTTTTATATATCATATTTCATTTCTTATGTATCCTATTTCTTCACCACTTCTTATGTATCCTATTTCTTCACCACTTCTTATGTATCCTATTTCTTCACCACTTCTTATGTGTCCTATTTCTTCCCCATTTCTTATGTATCCTATTTCCTCACTTTTTATGTATCCTAATTCTTCACCATTTATGTATCCCATTTCCTCACTTATGTATCCCATTTCTTCACCACTTCTTATGTATCCTATTTCTTCACTTCTTATGTATCCTATTTCTTCAATTCTTATGTAACCTTTTTATTCACTTCTCATGTATCCATTTTTTCACTTCTTATGTATCCTATTTCCTCAGTTCTTATGTATCCTATTTCTTCACCACTTCTTATGTATCCTATTTCTTCACCACTTCTTATGTATCATATTTCTTCACTTCTTATATGTCCTATTTCTTCACGACTTCTTATACAGTGCGTATCAAAAAAAAGTTTACACTTAGAAAAAATCTTATAAAATTATACATTTGTAATATCCTGAAGGTTTTTCCACTTTTTAACATTGGTACAGATCCATTCAAGCAAATGATGATAAAACTGTCGGGAAATATTTCCGCTTGAGTGAGCACCACTTACTTTTGAAAAGTGAGTAAAAAATGATTTGCGCAGAACTTTGAAATAGTTATGCGAATAAAAGTAGACCTGAATCATGAAGAACACGTGGAATTTAGCTAGTAAATTGATTTGAAGATATCTTTTACCTTTTTTAACTTGTTTCCTTGCCCAAAACACTTCAAAATGTGCATTGCGCCCCACCCCACTCCCCCACACACCGAGGCCACTGTGACGTTATTTGCTTTACACTGAGCTGTGATTTACATGAAATGGTTTAGGATTGATTTTCATTTTGATAATCATTGTCAAGCTTGGGAAAAGTGTGAAGAAACAACTATTAAATGTAAAATGAAATGTAAACCCACTTTAAACGATAAAAACTTAGTAAAAAAGATGCTGGAGATGTCTGATATAAACTTTTGTTCAGATTCAGTTATTTCCTCAGATCCACCTGACACAAAAAGGATAAAGGTTGTGCTTACTAAGTGTTGAAATTTCAATTTGGGTGGCAAAATTGTTACAAAATGCTTGAATGTATCCGTTTTATTTCAATTGACTAAAAGTGCAAGGGAAAATGTATGAGAAATGTTTCGCAGGGTAAGTTTGATTTCGCCCTTTCCTCTTGACACAGCGTGAAAACAAGCATTTCTGCGCACACAGATTTCTGCGAGCTTTACGAAAATGAACAGTGCTCACTCAAGTGTAACATTCTGTCAAAACTTTTACTTTCATTGGATAGATGAGACCCAAACCCAAATTATATGTGAAACAAGTGGAATGCCTCTGGCCGTCTCACCTGCATCACGCGATTCAATATAGCAGCAGTGCTGATTTTGAAAACTACTATAACTCGCACAAGATGTTCAGTGATACTTGGTTACTCTTATTTCCACGTTTTATGAACTAGACCAATACACTTATAGAGATATGATGGCAATTCAACAAATACCCCCAACGTGGCCAAAGTTCTTTGACCTTACATGACCTTTGACCGTGATCATGTGACCTGAAACTCGCACAGGATGATCAGTGATACTTGATTACTATTATGTCCAAGTTTTATGAACTAGACCAACACACTTTCAAATTTATGGCTGTAATTCAACAAATACCCCAATTTGGCCAAAAATCATTGACCCTAAATGACCTTTGACCTTGATCATGTGACCTGAAACTTGCACAGGATGTTCAGTAATACTTGATTACTATTATGTCCAAGTTTCATGAATCAGATCCATAAACTTTCAAAGTTATGATGGTAATTCAACAGATACCCCCAATTCGGCCAAAGTTCATTGACCCTAAATGACCTTTGACCTTGGTCATGTGATGTGAAACTCATGCAGGATGTTCAGTGATACTTGATTAACCTTATGTATAAGTTTCATGAACTAGGTCCATATATTTTCTAAGTTATGATGACATTTCAAAAACTTAACCTTAGGTTAAGATTTTGATGTTGATTCCCCCAACATGGTCTAAGTTCATTGACCCTAAATGACCTTTGACCTTGGTCATGTGACATGAAACTCAGGCAGGATGTTCAGTAATACTTGATTAACCTTATGGCCAAGTTTCATGAACTAGGTCCATATACTTTCTAAGTTAAGCTGTCATTTCAAAAACTTAACCTCAGGTTAAGATTTGGTGTTGACGCCGCCGTCGCCGCCGCCGCCGCCGCCGCCGCCGTCGCCGTCGGAAAAGCAGCGCCTATAGTCTCACTCTGCTATGCAGGTGAGACAAAAATTACCCACATGTTGTATTTTTTTTTATTCCCAGGGCTTTTTCAAAGTGTAAACTTTTTTTTGATACGCACTGTATATCCTAATTCTTCACTTCTTATGTATCATGAGGGAGCAGTCATATAGTCTGCCGGCACAGACCCTTGGTTTTTGCAAGTCGCATAGTACATAATACAAAGTCTGAAGTTGTGAGACTAGATTCACTATGTACTGTGGCTGGCTCTATCCTATTTGACACAGCGAGTTTGGTGTCTAGTCTTCTCTCAAATATGAGTCTGTGCTTGCAGACTAGCAGTCACCCCACCCTTTCCCCTGTAGCACTGGTTGTTGCAGGAATGTTTTTACGTCAGAAATAAAGCCGAACAATTATCAGATGCACATGTTAACGAACACAAGATGAAACATTTTGTTTAGTTAGCAAAACAAATAAAAATATTTTTTTATTTCCTTGAAACAATATGATTTGTAATGCAGCATGATATCCCATTCATTTAATTCACTTTGAAAAAAAAAATGTCACATGACGTTCACTGATATTATTCAAACAATGACATCCAACAGAATTTGTTAACATCATGTTACAGCTCTAATCAGTGTTCTAATAATGTGAATGGCAGAACGGACTGCATCATTATCACCTTAATGACTAATAAAAACTGGGAAGCTGTTTTTTTATTATAGCGAGAACTACTGAAATTAAACATCATTTAATAGTGAAGTCATTTTAATATATATTGTAGTTAGTCTAACTGATAATAATAAAATATAACATTCTATAAAGCGTCATTTATTTAGTCGCCTATTCAAGGCACATGGATTATGCACCAGACCCTGATTGTAACTTTTATCAACAAGTGGGTCTTCATACAAGACTAGCACCTATAAAACTTGCTGTTTCAATTTGGGCCTTCAGTACACAAATGGGCTGCACATTCAGACCACTGAACTCGAGTGAAGGGTTTGCGCAGAAGACTACGTGTTAATTGCAGCCTTTTGCACCACTGTTTGTAATTCACAACAGTTGTGAATTAGTAAAAAAAAATACAAAAAAAGGGAAGTAATAGCATTACATGGTATTTTCAAGTATTCATAAATTTGTCAAAATCAATACATTAGAAGATTTATTGCAGTTTCATAGCAAGAAATAGTTTGTAAAGCAAAATTTAATACAAAACATCATGGAAACTGTATATCTGAGTAATAAATATTTCTAATAAGCATGTAACAAGTACCCTATGACAGCAAAATGTTTATAATAAATATAATAATAACTGCTTCTTATTAAGCACTTTTTCAAAAGTTAATAAGCGTTTCCCTGAATTCACAAACATATTTTGGTACTTTAAGGTGTAATATACACAATGATTTAAACAATCAACCACATAATTTTATCATAACCATATTTCGTTTGATAAAAAATAAAACATCTGTGAATCACTACACACTACACAATTATATAAAAAATAATAATTTGAATCGTATGCTGAATCCTCATTTTTCATTTGCGTTATTTGTCAATGTTTATGCTTTGCTTTGGTAATCAATTTTTGTTTTTTGGCAGAAGAATTGTGTTTTTCTTTGAAATTCTGTGAACCCTGTAAACAATGAAAAAAAGCATTTAAATCTTATGCTGAATCCTCTTTATTTTGTTAATAAATTTTTGCTTTGCGACTAAAATTGTGTTTTTCTGTGAATTCTGTGAGCTAAATGCTATTCCATAATTCCATTCAACTTTTGGTTCTACATATTGCAAAAAAAACTAGGCTCTTTGTGCGTAACTACTTTCTACAATGTGCAGCCATTTTTAAAGAACATGAATATATACATGCAACTTGCAAGAGAGCTCACATTACTCTCATATCGTTTATAAAAATATAATACACACATAAATTTTCAGGACATTGTACATACACCTCTATTAGTACTGTGCTGTTGTACACTGAGGCTATACAAGATACATTTGTCAATATTGGATAATAATCACAGATTTTAGTTAACATTTAACACACAAAGGCTCTGTGCATGATACATGATGGGAGGAGGAATGGTAAAAAGGTGGAATGATCATTAAATACACATTTCAAAACTCAAACATTTATAGACTTTATTAGGTGTTCATGCATTCAAATATAACTGTATTCTTAATTCTTCTTTGAGTGATTCAACTTGGGTCACATTTCTTAAATTTGGCAGGAGAGAATTTCAGTCTTGACAAAGAGAAGATTTCTTAAACCAGAATTGAGTTTGCTTAGGTACGCAAATTCTCAAACTCTGGGGTAACAGAACTCGGCACCTCATATATACACAACAAAAAAAGTAAGTCCCCCCCTAAATCAAATTGCTGTAACTTTTGAACGGAATTATTTTGAGATATGATATTTCGTAGGTGGTTTTCTACACTCATTAAGCAACCTCTGGGGGAAAATGAGATTGATCGGTTGAGTCATGCATGATAAATTAAAGATTGAATTAAAAATGACCATTTTTGAAAGTCACAAGAGTCGTTTTTCAGATTGTGCAAATACAAAGCTGGGCAAAAGTTGTTTTTAGGTGAATTTTATGGTGTTAATGCTGTTTTACTATCCATCATTTAGCCACTCCACACACAATTTTGATATTGTATGTTCATGGTTGAGTGAGCACAATAATGCAGGGGCCGCGGGGGTCAGCCCCCCACTTTTTTCCAAAACCATGTACAAAAATGTAAAAATGACCATACGATTGTGATTTTTTGCATGGTCAGCCCCCCCCCCCCACTTTGAAAACCGTTCCGCGGCCCCTGTATAGTGACGTATCATCAAAGGGGTTTATGGTAGTATCCTCTACAACTTGTTAGATCATGTTAACATTTGAAAATGTTGGTGGCTCCCCCGATTATAGGCCCCTCCCCCATTTTAAAATTCTGGATCCACCACTGATGTGTCCATAAATTAAACTGATCATGAGAATTTGTAAGAAAAAATACATTTATGCAGTATAAAGAGTATTCATTCCTAAGTTTTCGAATGTGCTCGCTCAACCATGAAAATTTTAAAACTTCGGAAAGTGTGTGGTGATAGAAATGATGGATGATAAAAACAACAGCAATTAAAGTCACATTTGAAACCGAATTTGCCCCCAATATTCACTTTATTACCATTTAAAATGGGTCTGTGACATTGAAAATACCCAATTTCCCACTTTGATGTGTGCTCACTCATCCATAAATAAACAAATCGATTTCATTTTTGCACAGAATTCTGCCCATAGGTTGATAAACATTACTGCCAAATGACATTGCTAAAGACAGCCTTGAAAAAAAGTTCCACCACATTGAATAGGGGGTTACTTATTCTTTAACATATGCACCCATAATGTACACAAGTCTATGAGAGAGGAAGTCAACATTTTAACAAATATGAAATGAGGGTTTGTTTCATGGACGGTTTTTGTTACTTCTGCCAACAGTTATTTCATGAAACTTCGCACATGGCTTCAGTGTAACACTATCCAAAATGTGCGCACACCAAAATAACCATTTGATACGGCACAGAGTGGGGCCAGGGCCTTGAACTTTCTTCTCATTTGCATAATTTTCTAATATTGTGTGCTCACTGATGCATTAAACATCGGGATTTTCATAAAAATTAAATCAAATGAACCATGCAAGGAGGTTTGTGATAGATATCCATAGTTACAAATTGCATTTTTTTCCAATAACGTATAAAAGAGCTAATCACATTCCACATGTTCATTCAAGCGTGAATGTTTAATTAAACGCCTCTGAATCATTGAAGCATGTTAATTGGTCATGAACATAACAAAAAAGTTGAGAAAAGATCATTTTCAGTTACCAAAATGAAACAATACTTGCCTATGATATTTGAAAATCGTATCTTTTGTTTTCAATAAATGTTCATTGAACCGTGAAACAATGAATATTGTTGAAGATACTCTTCCCAAAAATAACTGTCATCATATTCTATCATTTTTATTGATAGAAATGTGTAAAAAGTCCAATAATAGCAAATTTGGATTTGTGTTCATTCAACCGTGAAATTTAGCCAGAAAAGTTGTATCATCTTTTAGAAAGTACCTTTTACAAGCCTTCTGACTATTTTTCATGATGAGAATGTGGAATTAGTTCCAATAAAAATGGAATCAAAGTCATGATATTTGGCTTGTGACTTTTAAAAAGTGACATTTTTGCCTTCTGACGGTGCTCACTGAAGCATGACGTAAAATACGTCCATAACATTTACTCAGAGGGTAGCCTATAAAATTACCTACACGCTCATGTAAAAATATATTAAAAACTTGCATTGGTTCGGAAATTATTGATGTTTGTTTAAGGGGGGACTTACTTTTTTTGTTGTGTATAGTATAAATTCAGGATCTAATCGCACATACATGTAAGTGTGTGTATAAATAAATCTCAGGAGACCCAAATGCACACATTCTAAACCATCGTTTAAGCCATAATAAGAATAGTACATGAAACACCAACAAATAATATTAAAGTCATATTTTACCCAGGGTAGCCACTTCAGTTCGGAAAACTGTTCTCACATTGGGCCCTACTTAACATGATTTATTAATGATTACCCTTGCTTTAGCATGGCTACCTTGATCGGGCACTCGAGCATTCAAGGAATCTCTTCCTATTGAGTACCCACTCGCCTCACATGGGTTGAGTGCAGCACAATGTGGGTAAATGTCTTGCTGAAGGAAAACATGCCATGGCTGGGAATCGAACCCATGTCCCTCAGATTGAAAGACGAGATTCTTTACCACCAGACCACAATGTCCCCACACTAAATGACATTAAAACATATTATATGGACAATAAAACATGGACAATTGAGCACTTGGAATACAGAAATCCCGAGCATTGAATGATATAAGGCCACATCACACAAGCCATGATACATAATTTAGTAAATTTCAGTTAAACATATTAATATTTACTGTTTAAAGAGTGTTGCATTTCATGATATTGCAGTCATGACACAAGTCGTTATATAAATCTGTCACATAAACGCCATCTGGCAAGGGTTACCTAGCATCATGACAGAAAATAGTAAAAAGTAGAAAAAACATGAAAAGAATAAAATATATTCATATATTTACTTGTTGAATAAATGACATTAAACATTACCTTGATAAAATATATATATATTTACTTGTTGAGTAATTGCCATTAAACAATTAACCTTGTAAAATATATTCATATTCACTAATTGAATAATTGTCATTGATTAAAAAATTACTATGCCAAAATGGAGCAAAAAGTTTAGAAAGAAAATAACAAAACCATCAAAGACAGTCACTTATTATTAAATGGTAGTCTTTAAACATGAAATTTTACATATCAAATGAATTGTTAAAGTGTTACACAATTTGACATGGCATTAAAAAAAAGAAGATGTATTTGTTAATACATCCATTAGGGCTGCATTGTATTGCAAATTAGTGTGTTCAGTTTTTTTAACTGAGATACGATAAGTCAATAAATCAGCCCCCTTCATTAATTACAGACCAGGTCATGATTTCTGTGTGTAAGGCTAGCATACAATTAAAAATAAATATATTTTAATTGTGCACAAGCATCTTGGTTTTATTGTGCATATGTACATACATATCCACCTTGTTAGGTGCTCAAGGCAGTCTTACTAGTCTACTGATATCGGAGCTCACAAGCTTTTTGGGGAATTCCTTCCTGTCGGTACCTATTTACCTAACCGGGTGGGTGTTTCAAAAAGCTGTTCATAAGTTAAGAGCGACTTTAAGAACTACCGGTGATCCTTTCTTGTGGTAAATGGTATATTCACTGGCGATGGTAACGCGCGTAAGAAAGGTTCACCAGTCGCTCTTAACTTACGAACAACTTTATGAAACGGCCCCCTGGGTTGAGTGACGGAGTGTTGATGAATTTCATGCTGAAGGAAATAACGACAAGGCTGGGATTTGAACCCTTTGATACAAGGACAAGACCTTTTGCCTGGCATCTGGGGGCCGTTACATAAAGCTGTTCGTAAGTAATTAGTGACTTTAAGAACGACTGGTGATCCTTTCCTACAAGAAATAAACTCCAATGAACATTTAATAAGGAATATCATTTACCACCAAAAATGATCCCCAGTCGTTCTTAAAGTCACTCTTAACTTAAGAACAGCTTCATGAAACAGTTCCAAGGAGGGCATTTCATGAACCCATATTAAGCACTACATTATATATTCTTTGGAGTTTTTGTGCCAAATGATGGCTAGAAAACAGAATACAAAATAATTTACAGTATACATGAAATAATTTAGTTAGTATTCATTCCATTTTAAATTTTAAAAAAATCACTCACAAGAATGGCATCAAAGTCATTAAGCGAAGTGAATTACTAAAAAATTTGTTTCCATAATAGTATCTTAAAGAAAATAGTACAAAATTGATAGTTTATGGAAGAATAATATTGAAAAATGTACTATATATAAAACATGTCTATATATAAAACAAACCAAATATAAAAATGTGTGTATATATACATATACATGTATATATCATTCTTTATTATGTATAAAAATCTATGAAATATTGCAAATATTTTATAAAGACTTTAAACAATCATTCAGTGCATGAAGAGACATTTTTTTAAAAATTCAAAAACACAAGATCATATCACTCTCAAAAAGTAAAAGTAGATAAAAATTATGCTCGCGTAACAACCACCATTTGGTAAAGTGACAATGAGTCGAGTTTGAAAGACAGTAAAATAATAAGTCATGTTAATATCAGTATGTTCATTTACAGAGGAAATTCTTACATAAAGAAATTCTGATATGAAAGCATTCCATATCTTGATATATTTATTCTATCAATTGTCGGTTTCGTACTTCTTTAATCTCCCTAAACTCTCTTCTAAGTTTCATTCTTTCCTCTCTTATGTCACTTTGTGTCTATTTTGAGACTCCAATCTCAAGTCTGGTAAAGGAGTCACGAAATCAATTATACATGGAACAGGTATATAATTTTGCTATAGAAGTATGGTATTTGACATCACCATATAACTGATTCCAAAGTCACCTTCCCTGATTTTTGTCTGTCAAGAAATTGCCTGCCCCCCCCCCCTTGCTAATTAGGACTTTTATTCTTCTGCTTTGCCTTTTCTTTGCATTATGGTTTTTTTTTTCTTTCTAAATTGTGTAAGTCCTTTCTCTGTTGTACGGTAATCAGGGGGACAGACCTCGATAGGCCAATGGCTTTGTCTTTCAACCACATTCGCCGTACAGCGGAGATCGCTGTTCTTTACTATATGTTTATGGATACTTATACCATATACCGGTGCTTGTCAATATCTGTTCTGTTGTATAAGAATTTTATTTGTATTTATGTATTTTAAAGAGGTGTGAAATAAATGAATCTATATCCAAAATGGAAGATTTGAAGGTAAAAGATGAGGAGTCAGATTCGATCAATAAACCACTCAAAAGAGTCCCTCAGATTTCTGTTACTACACAAGACTGATGCTAATTATTCCCTGTACTGTCTATTACTATATTTCATAATACTTATATCGATTAAACTCAATCTAAACACACACAATAAAAATAATTATATTCAGAATCGCATTTCTACATGCTTCTATTGTAGATAAAATGAATCATCAATTTTTTCATAAATGTATAATCGATCTAAGCATATTGCACCAGTCATCAAAAAATAATACCATCAAACGGGTAGATTTTGGACGGAACATTTGTGAACAGATTTACCGGTGTATCCTCCAAACCATTTTTATTTGTTATAACATATTCTTACATCCCTTCTATAACCTAAATACTGCCACAAATATCAAACAAAAATATTATTTGGAGAAAAATGATCGAGGAGGATAAACAGGTATATCTTTTTCTGAGGTGTGTCTGAAGTCACCCAAACATCATTTCAAAGTCCAAAGTCACCCCAGTTGACGGTATGTACAACAGGCAAAGGGAGGCATAAACATTTCTTTAACATTAATTTAAAACTTATCAAATTCAAATATTGTACATCTTTACAGCTCTTTTATTCAAACCATGACATGAGTGCTGCATGCAAATAACACACGCACATCATCTCCTGTGCATACAGGCCTTCTATCCCTTCTGAAATACACTGGGCACCTGGGTGGAGAGCGGTTGTGATGGTAGTAGATACCTATTCCTCATTGGGGTTTGAATCCAAGACCCTTACATTTCAATTCCAGTTTTTCATGACCACTGGGCCCTGTCTGGCGTATTCATCACGACATCTCAATGCAGCATGTGCTCATTGCATATGACCAATTCCACAGGATGTCCAAAATAATGACCGAGAGTGGACGACTCCTCGGTCAGATAGAACTGGATGGATAGATGAGGGTCAATAGTCGAACAGTACTTTCTTGTAGAGTACTGTCATCAAGATACTACACAAAGATACACCTGGAAAGAGTGAAGAGTAAAAAAAAAAAGCAAAGAACAATCATGCACACGATGAAGAGGGGTCCTAAAGTGCAGCCCTGAGGAACCATAGCCTTATTGCACAAAACCTATTATTAATAAATTTTGCAATCAATGATAACTTCTAATGAATTCTTAATTTCTATTGGCCATGACAACAGCCATGGATAGAATGATTACCACGAATGCTAAGTATTCTGCAACAGAGCCAAGAGGGGGCTTCATAAAACTGTTTGCAAATTACCCAGATATATGCAGGACTGTTAAGAATGAGATAGGGTGTGAAAGGTTAAACTGGCCATCCCTGTGCAATCAGGGATTTTGCTGGATTTCAAAACAGGGGGGGGGGGTATTGTCTTGATTTTAAATCTGACAAAGTCCCTTATTCGCAAACTTTCAAGTTTGACCAAAAGTTGCACTCATGCCCGGGGCATGCTATGCAATTCATTGCGCTCAGAATTTTAAAGAAATTGTAATAACATTTTATTTGAACATTCCAAGCAATAAAATCTGGGTGTTTCAGAGTTCAGAATAGCAGTATGACTACTGAAATCAAAGTTTAGTCAAGGTCAAATTTCCCAGTAGGAATAAAAACAAATTCAAATCCAAATCGTAATGACGTCATCATTGACTGCGACTTGAAGCCGATTTCGACTTTGACTCTTAACAAAGCAAAATTATGATTTCATTATTCTGAACATTATTCTGAACTTCAAATGAAATAGTTTTACTTCTTGGTACTTTCGAATCTAATTAAAAATGTAATTTATAAAAAAATTGTGTCACATCGGATTGCATAGTGTGCGCTGGGTTTTATATTCATAGCTATTTCGTCGGTGGTCATCCACATACGACGGTGCAAACCCATTTCAGAGAAAATCAACTTCAAAGTTTACTATAATTTTTACATTTAGTTCCCCAGCCTTATAACATATTCATTGCTAGAAAAATACATGGTTGGAAAGACCAAGAAAATTGCTTGACATTGGTATCTTTATTTTTACACAAAACTAAGGATCCGAGAAAATATGGCAAAAGAGCAACATGCTTGTAATTTCGGTTTGAGCGGCTTAGATGTTCCTGTACAAAAACGCCATAGGCAAAAAGCGCCATAGGCAAAAAGCGATACGTTTTGACTGACCGATTTCAATGCGCGCAATCAGTCAAAACATTGTATCGCTTTTCACGTGCAAAGTCAATGCAGTGCCAAGTGCCGATACGACGGTTTGGCCCGACCGCGCGCATTGAAATCGCGGTCAGTCAAAACGTTGTATCGCTCTGTTACAGTACACATTTCCAATGGGATTTGCGCATTTTATTAAAAAATTGTACAACGCTATGAAAATCCTCTCATATATCAGAAAATAAAATAAATTGCTGCCAAGAAATTTAGTTATGAATAGAGTAGGACTTGTACTTTGATTTTCTGCAAAACTCTCAAAATCAATTTTTTTTTTAACCAAAATTGACTGATACGACGGTTCAGATGATCGCCAACGATTTGATCAAACCATGCTCAGGAAGCATGTTACAGAGTACTAATCAATGCAATTGCATGATAAATATCATGTGCGCATTGGGACTAAAGCATGGCGTTAGGCCACACTTAACTACCCCCTACTTTGCTAGCTCATAATGAGTATCTTCCACACAACCTGTTTTCAACTTACCAACTGTAAGGAATGTTCCGGTCATATTGGCCAGTAAATCTCTGTGTTCCGAGGGGAAGATGTCATCGTTGTGCACCATGTAAAATGTATTGACATATATGGCCCCCATGATCAGTCCAATGAAGACCATATAGGCCGGTAGGATGTAAACAGGCATGAACTTATACTGTGAGCAAGAAGAGGGGTAAGAGAGAACGTATATACGGTGCATCCCAGAAAAAATGAAACAGGGATTGCCACATCTGTTTTCTTCAAAGGCTAATTGATTATGATATTTCACTTACATCATCATACAATTCAAGTATTTCTCTGAATTCTTATACCTAATATGCGACAAACACTTCATGCAATAATGAGCAAGACAAGTTTGAAATTGTAATGTCAAAATCAGGTTGCGCAGAAAAATTGGACAAGATTGGTTCGTGATACGACAATCGTGCCTATTCAACCATTGGCTCATTAGCATTTCTTTTGTATTCTTTGTTAGGTTTCTCTCACTTATCCCTGAAATGAGAGTGGATTTAGATTAACACGTGAGTTTCTGCGCAAATCATTTCTGATAGGCCTCAATATTTATTGTTTGTAAGCTGCCATGTGTGAATGATTTGCTAAGCTGTTGGTCTCAAAGTAAAGATGAGATTCCTTTCTTACCAAAGTAACAAATTTATAGTAAAAACATGTTTAATAATTGTGAAATCTATCTCTGAATACGGGTTTCCTTTTCTTGTGGAACGCACTGCATATAAATACTTGAAGTATTAAAAAAAGCTATAAATCCAAAATCGTTCTATATTGTAATACAAGACTTTGTATCCTCTGGAAAAAGGGCTGAATAAATCCAATCATCATTATCTGTATCATTACATAAATTTTATTCATGGATGAGTTGTCTTAGAAACATCATCAAAGTATCATTCATACGCTAATAATATGTCTTTAGAAGATGCAACTTCCTTGTCCCTGAATTGATAGAAAAAATTGTCATAATTAAGTTCCCTTTTTCTGATAAACCCTGTATATCGGGCAGGGTAAAGTTTGCATCATCAATATTATCATAATCCAAGGGGTGTGAGTGGTCACAAATAAAAAGATCTGAAAAAGCTGAAGAGTATTGAAAAAGTCTGAAATAGAAAGAGCTCCCATAGTTTTTGTACAGAGGAAAGCCAAATATAAGCTGAAATTCAGCTGAAAATCAAAACAAAAAAATCTGAAATCAGATAAAAATCTGAACTCTCACACCCCTGCATAATCCTCACTATCATTCATTCTTTACCCATGAATTTTTGGCCATGTGAACATTGATTTTCGACCGTATTTGTGCGATTTTTCTTCACACCTTTAACCACATCTACAGCTAAATGTAGCTTGGATTTTGGAAAGGAAAACGGGCATGGCAGTGGAAGGCCATTGGTGACAGAAATTAGACAAAATAGTTGTTTGTAGACACACTATTATAAATGAAACACTGTAGAATAAGACCGAATTGAAATTAAACCAATAAAACAAGTGAATACAAACCAACTTACTACTGTATTGATTATCCATACTACAGCATTGATAAACTGAATGGCGACTAGAACGTCCACCCGACGAATCTTTATGTGCTGGACGGAAGACAGAGAAGCAAACTGGGCGGCCTGAAAAGAAAATAATTAAATAACACTGCCTCAAATGGTGTACTCTTTGGGTTTTGTTTCACTTGTACACATAGTTACATGTACCTTTCTTGTCTTTTGTTTAATCACTTGATATTCCTTTAATGTTATAACTAAACATCCTTGAACACATGAGGAAAACCTCTTTTTTCATTCACAGAAGTTTAGCAATTCTTGCAAGTACTCAGACATTCTTATGTGTCAGATATTCATATTCAGATGTCTTGCTGACTTTTTTGCGGAGTAGCAGAGACACATCTGCAACTAGCAAATCATGAACTCCAATACTTAACCCTAATTCTCCCAGGGGGGGGGCCATAATGGCCCCCCCCCTCAACAATTTTCGCGATATATCTGCTGCGCAAAATTTTTTGACCTCGCCACTCACTGACTTTTTACTTTCAAGTCTCGCGCAAATTTTTAGACCAAAGTTGTGACGCCCGGGTACGCGGTTACGACATTACGCAACATTGTGTAAGTGCATGTCAGACCCCAAATTGCTCATAAACGTGATTTCATGTACAAATCCAATGCAAATTGTGTATTTAGCCAAAATTCATAAATGTATCATTATTTCTACTTTTACTGATTAAACTTAATTAATTTTGCCTTGTTGATGATCAGAATTAAGTCTGGAATGATTTCAATTGAAAAAACAATAAAAAAACAAAAAGTAAAAAACATAGTAAGAAATACATAAGAAATTAAAAAACAATAAAATACATAAGAAATCGGTCTTGGTACCAGAATTTTTTTAATTCACAATTGTTAGGATTGCTATAAAGAATATTTTCACAAAAAATAGCATTCTAGGAGCTTTATTTAGTGAATCAGAGCAAAAAGTATGATTTCGTAAATAAATTAGCATAATTAATTCATATAAAATAAAAATATATGAATTCAGTGAAATTTATCAATGCAACTGCGTAGATTAAGTCATTCTCTACCATCATGCGAATTTTCGTTGTGATCGCGCAATCCGCGGCTGAGATCTTAAGGGGGGCCTCCCCGGGAATGACAAGAATCAAAATACCCCGGGAGATTTAGGGTTAAAATGGCTAAAATGTCATTTTATTCAAAAGTTTTGCTTCAAATTATATTATATTAGTTGGGTACTCTATGGGTTTTGTTTCAATTGTACACATATATATCTTTCTTGTATTTTTTTATTCAATCACTTGTTATTTCTCTTATTGTTATATAACTAAACATCTTTGAAAACACTTTTTTCACATTTCACAGAATTTTAACAATTCTTGTAGTTACTCAGATGCTAATTTTCACATGTCTTGATGACTGTGCGGAGGAGTAGCAGAGACACATCTGCAACTAGCAAAACAGGGGCTCGTTGCAGAAAGAGTTGCGGTCAATATCAACTCAAAACTCATAGGTAACTTGACTTTCAAACAATGAAATGAGCACAGTAGGGACTTGCGTCTGATTTTTTTTTAGTAACAACTTTTTCTTGAAGTAACCTCTGGATAGACAGACTATTTGGTAACTACATATGTACATGTACAGGTAAACATGAATAAGTTGACCTTCTTTATTATTTGCCCGATTGTAGACCAGGGGGTGTTCCACAAAGATTTAAGTATGACTTAGAGTCGCACTTAAATGTCAAGTTATGTGCGTTATAAAAGACGTCACCACATTGGTCAGTTCATGCCAAGAGGACGCACACTACTGCGTATTAATCACTAAGATTGCGTGTTGCATATCATATAAGCGTCAACATTTATGTGTGCCTCTAAGTCATGCTTACATCTTTGCAAAACACTCCCTGATTAAGTAAAGCATGTGTAATATACCTAATCTAAGTCGATTTCTCTGGAGACGAACAGACTTCTTTGTTTCCCCTAAAACCATAATGCCCGTATTCTGAAGTCAGGTTTAACTTAGACCATGGTCTAACTCTGTGCTAAAGTTATGGGAAGCCAAAAGTGTCAAATTTTTTATTAAGTTGTATGTTTCTTATGTTTACTGTGCTCTTTCCTGATTCATCCATGGTGAAGACAATCATCTTTTTATACTTCCTAGACAATTAGGACTGATTTGAGAGCCAAATGAGCTGAAATATGATATCTCTACTGTTAGCAATTTATGTAACAATTGGCTTTCCATACTTAAACCACAACTTTAAACCTGAGTTTAAGTTAAACCCGACTTCAGAATACGGGCCAATGAGAATACACTTAAGCAAAGTTACATGTACAGTGTAGTGTTAAGCTCAGAGAGATTTAGTATACTTTACCTGGAAGCAAAGCTGGAGAGAAACAAAGAGCTCCGGACAATCCTGATTGTACTTTGATTTGTCCTCAGCTTTGGCCGACGCCACACGACAAACAAAGGTTGCGAAAGTGGCAATGGCAAGCTACAAAATAACAAAATATGAATAAGATATTCAAAAAGATAACAACATCATGACATTGACAACATGACATTCTGGTATTAAATTAAACCATGGACCTATAAAGAGATGGACGATTAACGAGAGTATTTCTTTGATCCAATGAGAGTTACCATCACCTGGTTATATGCATCTTAATAAGATACAGGTGTTGTGACAATAGCAATTACCATGACAACCAAGACGTATTCAGTTTCCCCGGTGTTAGTTTTGTTGGCTGATACCCTGTTTCAGCATATGCCTTTCAATCAACATGCTTCATATTTGGAGCAGCAAACTTGAGAAGCTGACGATTTCTGTTGTATACAATATGATATCATTCGATCTGGACACTTCTGGACACAGGTAAGGACCTCAATAACATTGAGAGATACACGATCTATACATGTTATGTGCCATGTATATCTGGAATATTATGGAGAATCTTGGGAAAAATAGAATTTAAATTGTTAACAATCAATGACAAATTTGCCTCTATATTAAAATATGCAGACATTTTCCCAAATAAAACATATGGAACTAACATTACCAAAGGTAAACAAGAACTGCACATCGATTTTCCATGATTTAAGTGATTTGTTATCAACTACGCATACAATCTGTGAAATATAAAGTTCCAATCACAAACTGCTTCAGGCCCTTCTCCCGGTAACAATCATGGGACGAAAGTACCTTCTCCCGGTAACAATCATGGGACGAAAGTAGACAAGTATGAAGAGAATGTTATTCAGATGACAACAACAGTCACCTGTTACTGAATTCATAATCTAAGCGATGAATGTCCATCTCTTCATAGGTCCACGATTAAACCAAGGATTACCTCTAGACTGAACAAAAATTTCAGTTCACACTTCTACGGAATGCTGCTTTTTATTTTTAACTAAAATATCTTAACATATCATTGCACTGGATCATGAAATGTTTCAAATCAAATGGAACTATGTTGCCTAAAAAGCAAAATTACAATTGATAGAACAATTGTAATTTAAAGCAAATCAATGTATAGTTTCTGTTGCAAGTAGACATGTAATCGATTGCCGATTTCCAAATTAAAGAGATAGTCCAGGCTGGAGATATTTATATCTCAATAAATAGAGTAAAATTCACAGAGCATATGGTTAAAATTTTGATCAAAATCAGATAACAAATAACAAAATTATTCAATTTTAAAGAATTGCAGTATTCCAGTGAAACAGTTCTAGGCATGTCTTTGTGAATATTAATTAGGTGGGCTGATGATGTCATATCCCCACTTGTTCTTTTGTATTTTATTATATGAAATTAAGTTTATTCAAAATTGTTCTAACAAGAACTAAAACAATTGGATTGATAACTGATTAAGTGCATTAGTTATTTATTGCCGCAACTCATTTCACCATCATGGAGACACATCATTTTATATGAAAAAATGAAACATTTAGATTTCATGTAATTACATGAAAAGAAAAAGGAAAGTGGGGATGTGACATCATCAGCCCACCTAATGAATATTCATGACGATGTGCATATAACTGTTTTCCCAAAATATTGATAAACTCTCAAATTCAATGACTTCGTTATTTGTTAGCAAATTTTGATGAAATTTTAATCATTTAGCTCTGTGAATTTTTTCTATTTATTTAGATATAAATATTTTCAGCCCGGACCATCCCTTTAATGGCTATACTTCAGATTGATCCGAGACCATGATAATGAATGCATATATTATGAAACGTTTTTATATGAACTAGAAGAAACTCACATTGACTCCTAACTTCCATATAAGTTTAAAACAGCGCCATCTATCAGACATAGTGAGTCGTCTTGGTTCTCCGTGTGATAAGGACTGTTCATGTCCGAGTAACGAATCTGAAATGCACCAAGGAATGAAATCAACGTCAAAGTCGTATTGGTCATTGCTTCAAAGGTATTAGTTTCACTAAATGTTAATGATTTGCACATTTCTCCTAAGTAGGGACTTGTCAGCAGGGCCGTAGTCAGGGGGGGAGGGAAGTTCCATGGTTTTTTTTAGCCCCGCCGCTCGCCAACAAAAAAAAAAAAATATAGAGAAGTAAAAAGGAGGATGAAAGTCGTTCACTTTAGCTTATTAGTGGATGGAAAAAGGTCAAAAGGTTTAAATGACCCCACCCCCCCACAATGAGTCGAGCCACGTATCGGAAAAAGGTTCACTTTTTTCCTAATTCAGAACCCCCCCTATAGGTATTCCTGGCTATGGCCTGTGTCAGATGTTTTATCCAACATGTTCTGTTTCATCCATCAGTTACCATAGTAATTGACTGGCTTCTCAGCCAATTCAAATTAAATAAAATCGTCAGATCTTACAACTTGTCGAACAAAAATGTTGATGAAATGCTCCTCTGATATAGAAGGGGGGGGGATGTTTTGGGTATTGACATATGTGCCTGTACTTCAGTTAACGGTGCAAATTTAAAACTGATTCACATCGTTCAGATGGTACGGGAGAGAAATGGGGAGGCGGTGCATCTACAATGTATTATGTTGCATATTTCATCTTGGGTATACATACATCATTCTTTAAAGGTCAAGTCCACCCCAGCAAAATGTTGATTTGAATAAATAGAAAAAATCAAACTAGCATAACACTGAAAATTTCATCAAAATCGGATGTAAAATAAGAAAGTTATGGCATTTTAAAGTTTCGCTGATTTTTCACAAAACAGTGATATGCAAAACTCAGTAACTTGCAAATGAGTCAGTCGATGATGTCCATCACTCACTATTTCTTTTTTTTTTTATTGTTTGAATTATACAATATATCATTTGTTACAGATTTGACCATAGGGACCGACTTGACTGAATCATAAAGTATTAAACAATGCTAATTCCACATGTTCAGGGAGGAATTAATCACTGTTTCACTTGACAATGAGGAGAAAAGTAGAATATTTAATATTTCATATAATAAAATACAAAATAAATAGTGAGTGGATGACGTCATCAGTCCCCTCATTTGCGTAACAACCAGGATGTGCATATAACTGTTTTTGTGAAATTAAGCGAAACTTTAAAATGTCATAACTTTCTTATTTTACATCCGATTTTGATAAAATTTTCAGTGTTATGCTTGTTGGATTTTTCTCTTTTTATTCAAATAATTTTTTTGTTGGGGTGGACTTGTCCTCTAAGAGTAGCTTTACAATAAAACAAGTGTCCTTCTGTCATTATAGTAAAATTATATTGCTGTATATTGCTTTACATTTTCATTCATACCTACAAATTCATCATCACTGTAACTCATTATTCCGAATTCCAAACAGAAATCATCTTACCAATGGAATAATTATCTCGTTGGGTGATAAAGACAGGAAATACATTTTCCTAGTCAACGATATCCAAGATTACGTCAATCCACAAGGCGTCAATCCACACATTGCCACTCTCACCCTGGCGCTAATTGGGTACCGGTAGGAAACTACATTGTGGTTGGTTTAGCAAGTGTGCGCCTAACAGGCTGCTTGAAATGCTATGAATCTAGTGACCGGGTAATAATAATTGTGAAGCGCTTTGAACAGTCGTAGATTGACAAAGCGCTATATGAATGCCAATTATTATTACGCTGGGAGAAGTAGAGCTAGGCTGCTGTGAATAAAATCACAGAAAGACAGAGCGGGATTCAAACCCACAAATAATCCAGGGGTCGTGGGTTCGAATCCCGCCCGGTCTGCCTGTGATTTTTTTTTTCACAGCAGCCGAGCTCTACTTCACAAAGCAGTTGTGTGTGTTAAACTCATGGTATCGTTGGAGACAACCAATCATATTTGGTTACACTTCGTAATTCCGAAGGTTCGTAATTCCGAAGGTTCTTTATTCCGAAGGTTCGTAATTCCAAAACACGTAAATTGCCTATACCTCGATGTTCGTTAATCCGAAAACGTAAAAGGGTTCGTTAATCCGAACATTTGTGGCGTTATTCCAGAAGGTTCGTTATTCCGAACGTTCGATTATCCGAAAACGAAATAAGGTTCGTTGTTCTGAAGGTTCGTTAATCCGAAAACAAAATAAGGTTTGTTGTTCCGAAGGTTCGTTAGTCCGAAAACGAAATAAGGTTCGTTAATCATTTCGTTTTCGGACTAACGAACCTTCGGAATTACGAATCTTCGGAAATATGAACCTTCGGAATAACGAAGCTTCGGAATTACGAATGTATGCGTCATATTTCATGTCACAAATCGTCATGTGAACATTACCTTGTTCAGTTCTGGGATTGTCATCGGTTACATGTGCTGCATTCACACTGTAACCATTGACCTGGGTTAAGTCACTCTCTCCTGGAGCTTCAACGATCACCATGAGGTACGCAATCAGGTAGAGAAATACGAATGGACAGCACGCCAGGAAACTATACCTGCATTGGCAAAAGATTAAAAATCAAGACTTTAGGTAGAATGCATACTACATATGCAACATTCTTGGAAATTACATTACTACACACTAGGCTAAAATTATACTGATGCTGCTACTGCTACTTCTACTACTTTTTCTATGACTTATTACTTTGACTTCCACCATCAACACCACCACCACTACTACATTGTACTACTACTACTACTACTACTACTGTACTACTACTACATGTACTACTACTACTACTACTACTACTACTACTACTACTATAATAACTTCTACTACCGTACTATCAATACTGATACTAACACTAATAAATACTGCTTTGAACTACTTCTACTACTATTGATTTGATTTTTTTTTTCTCTTACTACTATTCATTTAGATTAATCAAAGTAGAATTTTATACAAGTTGTATCATTTCAGTTTTCTTCTTCAATCATTTATTGCAGCTTTTTGAAAATTTAGTAAAATGATATGTTGTGTCATTTCGGTTTTCTTCTTCGAACATTTATTGTAGCTTTGTGAAAATTTAGTATAAAAGATAACCTTTCTCCCATAAATAGGTTGAGCAACAATGTAAAAGTCACAACAATTTATTTGATTAAAAGATTTCTAGAGCCATTCAATAAAATTAACAACCTTTTTGTGTATCCAGTCCCCATTTTCCCCCCATTCTTACTTCACTTCTTGAAGCTCGAGCCATTCTTATAAACTAGACGAAATTAAACATAACTTCTTGAATGTACATGTAGGGATTGGGTGTACATAATCTACTGAATTGCTCTACATGGTAATTTCCTTGCATTTATTAGGAGAAATCCAATCATTCTTACCAATCAACTTCCTTCAGATCAGATGCTTTGTCTAGCGTAGGTTTAATAAGACATCCTGAAATATAAAACAAATGATGCATGTTAAGGCAAACATGCCACAGCCACTTGAAACAGCAGCATACCAACAAAATAATCACTCACTCCACTCCCACTATCAGAAAAGGGAAACCTACAACTTTTGCTTTTGTTATGTAGACAAGATAAAATTATAACAATATTATTATTAAAGGACAAGTCCACCCCATGAAAAAGTTCATCTAAATAAAAAGAGAAAGACGAAATTAGCATAACACTGAAAATTTCATCAAAATCGGATGTAAAACAAGAAAGTTATGACATTTTAAAGTTTTGGTTAATTTCACAAAACAGTTACATGTATATGCACATCCTGGTCGGTATGCAAATGAGGGGGCTGATGATGTCATCCAATCACTATTTCTTTTGTATTTCATTATATGAAATAAAACATATTTTAATTTTCTCCTCATTTTTATGTGAAACAAAGATTGATTCCTCCCTGAACATGTGGTATTACCATTATTTCAACATTTTGTGGTTAAGTCAAGTTTATTATAAACACTATTGTCAAATCTGTAAAATATGAAATATTCTATAATTGAAACAATAAAAAACAAAAGAAATAGTGAGGGACATCATCAACTCTCTTATTTGCATATCACAGAGTTGTGCATAAAGCTGTTTTTTTTAAAATAGGCAAAACTTCAAAATGTCCTAACATTATCATTTTGCATCCGATTTTGATAAAATTTTGAGCGTTATACTCGTTTGATTTTTGTCTACTGATAAAAATCAACATTTTTCTGGGGTGCACTTTACCTTGAAGAAAAGTTTCATCAATTTAGACACACATGGTGTGACATGACAGGCATTTGTTTAACTGAATAATTTGCATTTTTGAGACACCAGGTTTTTGTCCCCCACGAGAAAAAATAAATGAGTTAAAGTTTGTAAATTCCTTTAAGTTATCAATCATTTTAAACTGAATGACTTGCTTTCTAACGCAAGCATGTCGTATCCGTTCTGTGCCACTTGTTTTAACAAATTTCAATTGCATGTATATGCATTTCATTTCATTACGACAAGACCTATTCAGGAGAAGCTGTTTTTCACTAGGTCCGTGCATAAACGTTTAATATCACTGAGTTTTATGATAAAGGAAATGGAATATCAAAAAAAATTTACAAATATTTTCACAACTGAGAATCTTCGTTCATTTTTTGGCAGGGATGCAATGTATGCTACAGTATTAAGGAAGGGTACACTTACCAGCTGCAATGACAAATAGTGCACTGATCAATCCGGCACAGCCACACCCACTTGACCAGGCATTCACCAGTCGACTATCAAACTTTGATAAGTACCCTAAAGCTAAACTGGAAAAAAAAAGAGGAAAGATTAGATAGGTACCCTAAAGCTAAACTGAAATTAAAAAAGGAAAGTATAAACTAATAGATGGCTATCAAACTTAGATAGGTACGTTAAAGCTAAACTGGAAATAACAAAAGAAAAAATAAACAAATAGTTGACTATCAAACATAGGTACCATAAAGCTACACTGGTAAAATGGAAAGAAGAAATCAAAAGGCAACTATCAAACTTAGATATGTACCCTGAAGCTATACTATAACAAGTGAAACGCCTCTGGCAGTCTCGCCTGCATTACGCAATTTCATATAGCAGCAGTGCTAACTTTGAAAACTGCTATAAAATAATCATTCACAAAAACATCATTCATATAATGACATAATACCACGTTCATTGACCATAAATGACATTTGAACGGAGACTTAAGACTGTCAACTACACCCATGTCCACATTTCATTCACTCTATCCATAAACTTTCAAAGTTATGATGGCACTTAAACAATTACCCCAACATGGCCTAAGTTTATTGACCTTAACTGACCTTTGACTTGGTTTTGTGACCTGAAACTCACAGGAGATGTTCAGTGATGCTTGATTACTCTTATATCCCAAGTTTTATGAACTAGATCCATAAACTTTCACAGTTAGGATGGTAATTCAACAAATACCCCCAACACGGCCAAAGTTCATTGACCTTAAATGACCATTGACCATGGTCATGTGACCTGAAACTTGCACAAGATATTCAGTGGTACTTGATTAACCTAATGTCCAAGTTTCATGAACTAAATCCATAAATTTTCAAAGTTATGATGGTAATTCAACAAATACCCCCAACTTGGCCAAAGTTCATTGACCCTAAATGACCTTTGACCTTGGTCATGTGACCTGAAACTCAGGCAGGATGTTCACTAATACTTGATTAACCTAATGTCCAAGTTTCATGAACTAAATCCATAAATTTTCAAAGTTATGATCGTAATTCAACAAATACCCCCAACTTGGCCAAAGTTCATTGACCCTAAATGACCTTTGACCTTGGTCATGTGACCTGAAACTCAGGCAGGATGTTCACTAATACTTGATTAACTTTATGTCCAAGTTTCATGGACTAGATCCATAAATTTTCAAAGTTATGATAGTAATTCAACAAATACCCCCAACTTGACCAAAGTTCATTGACCCTAAATGACCTTTGACCTTGGTCACGTGACCTGAAACTCGAGCAGGATGTTCACTCATACTTGATTAACCTTATGCCCAAGTTTCATGAACTAGGTCCATATACTTTCTAAGTTATGATGTCATTTCAAAAACTTAACCTTAGGTTAAGATTTGATGTTGACGCCGCCGCCGCCGTCGGAAAAGCGGCGCCTATAGTCTCGCTCTGCTATGCAGGCGAGACAAAAAGGAAAGAAAAAATCAAAAGTCGACCATCAAACTTTGACAAGTACCCTATAGCTACACTGGAAAGTATAGAACAGACAAGTGATAAGTTGACAATCACATTCAGGCATGTAGCATAAGTGTAAGCTGGAAAAAAAGAGAGAAAACATTGATAAATAGAATATCCTGTGCATGTGCATAATAATTCGATGGAAATGTATATTATGTAATGACAATGTTTTTAAAGTTGATTTTTCTGTTCACATCTCCTAAGTATGTGAATTGCTAGAATTCAACATCAAAAAGAAGGTTACAAAATTTTTCTATTACTATCAGAATAGAAAGGAATCGTAGTTATTGAAGTAGATCTACATGTATCTTTTCAACAATTATTTCAAATTAATTCTTATGTATCTGTGTTTCTTATACCTGGGGCCCATTTCATAGAGACTTACAACTGTTGTAACTTTGCCATTATGGCAAGTACCATGGCAACAGGGCTCAGCAGCCAATCAAAATCAGGGTTACCATGGTAGTTGCCATAATGGCAAAGTTACAACAGTTGCAAGTCCTTTATGAAACGGGCCCCTGATGTCCATAACCACTTACTTTTCTCCAAAGGCGTAACTTGCTCCAACAATAACCTGTGACATACATTAGAAGATAAAAATAGAAGATCAATATTCACAATTCCAGGCATAATCAGGGGCCCGTCTTACAAAGAGTTGCAATTGATCCGATCAATCGCAACTATGGAAAGCCAGCAAAGTCAACATATACAATGCATGTTTGCTAAAAAAAATTATTGATGTATATCTATTAGTTTATTGATTTCTTGACAGTTCAGTGTGTTCTCCTTTGTTTACAAAGGACATTTTGCACATTTCCTGTAGAAAAAATTATGACACTGATGGATTTCCATAGAGATATAATCGATTGTATCAATCACAACTCTTTGTAAGATAGGGCCCTGGTTTATATATTTTCGTGGTCTACAGACAGTTGGTCTACTTATCAGATAGTCTATTACCACATAGACTATACGCATTTGGTCTAATTGCTATTTAGTCGATGCTACACTTGGTCTAATACACATTGTCATATTTTAGTCCAATGTCAACAAGATCTATTTTCACTTCATCTACATGCCCCACTTTGCATTTTGTCACATGAAAATTTGGTCCATTCCATATATAACAGACCAAGGGGGTATTGCGAGAAAACATTTGCAATCAATCGCAAATTTACAAGTAATATATCAAATAATACTTGTCAGTGCAAGAAGCAGACCATCAATCAAATTAAAATTTCCAATGAAATGCACAACTTTCAATTGATTTTGGGACCTAAAATGGACTTGCGATCAACTGCAAGTTTCTAGCAACAAGCCATACATGGTATTAGACGAAATAAGTAGAGCCTTAAGCCAGGCGCATACTATGCGATTTATTGCGATCCGAATTTCATAGAAATTGTAATAACATGATATTGAAATTCAGTCTAGTTCAAGCCTCCCAGTAGGAATAAATGCAAGTTTCAAATCGTAATGACATCATCGGCTGCGACTTGAAGCCAATTTGGACTTTACTCCAACCACAGGGCTTGCCGCAAAGCAAAACCACGACGTTATTATTCTTATTAAACATAATGCCCAAATTCAAATAAAATGATTTTACATCTTGGAACCTTCACATTCAATGCAAAATGCGATTTATGAAAAAAATTGTGTCGCACTAAATTGCACAGTGCATGCTGGGCTTAACTGGAATTAAACCAAATAAAAAGGACACATACATAAAGTGGCGGCAAACCAAGTGGAAATGTAGCGATAAGTTATCTTATCTTTGGTAAGAGCACGGATGTGATCAAGGATGAATAGTCAACTTGACCTATGAACAGTGTATTTTATAAACAATTTTTGCATAGCGTAACAATGGCAGGGTAATTTTTTTCTCTCCAGATTTTGTTAGTTTTGTGCCCTAGCCACTCTTCAACAGTGAAAAGGTTATTTCAGCAAAACAAGGTTTTGTATTCATCATATACCATGTACATGAAGTAAAACTATAGTACGCAGTGTGATGGCCATCCATTCAAGTTGGGTTTATCTCCAATTGGTCTAATGCCAACTCGTCCGATTACCAACTAGTCTGCTATCGTTTGGTCTACCGTCAGTTCGCCCACTATCCACATGGTCTAATCGCCATTTCGTTCACTCACCTTTTCGTCAAATAACCAGTTGGTCCAATAGCCATTTAGTCCATATTCCACTTGGTCTAATTGGACTAAGTGTTAATTAGGCAAAATGAATGAAAATAAAAAGGATATTGGACCAACAGGTTTATACGAGACGAAATGATCATAGACGAACTGGTAATTAGACAAAGCGATGATTGGACCAAATGGTTATTGGACCAACTGGTTGTTAGACAAAATGTTGATGGACGTAATGGCATTAGACTAAATGAGGGTAGACTATGTGATGAGTGGACGAGTTGGCAATAGACAAGTTGGCAATTTACCCTTCAAGTTGTTGCCCTGCCAAAATATCACAAAAACATTGCAAGGGTGCGCATATACAGGCAAAAAGATGGTTGAGGTAAAGAATTAGTAGAACGACCGGTCAATCAAAACAGGAACTTGTCTAATTGCACCGGTATAGTTAAATTTTCACAACTTGTTTAACATATTCTAATAGGTCACCAAGTGGCATATAACTACATAAATGGCAAAAGAAAATGAAACTAGGATACTTATAATATGTATCCAAAAGCAACCTTTCACAGGTTAAATAAAGATAGGTTTCACAAGATATTTAGAATGCGTTGAGTAAATATTAATGATAAATGGCAAAGAGAAAATGAAACTAGGATCTGCTATGTGTACATGTACAGTGTATGATCAATATCCAAAGGCCAAACAAAGATCGAGACAGCATCTTCTCTATAGAAGGGGAAGATGTTAAACATGTACATGTGCATGTAATAGTATTAACATGGAACTTAAAATGTGGGTCCACCCCCCAAAAAAAAAAAATTATTGCAATAAAAAAAAAAAAAATTATATGTTGAAAATTTAATCCACATATCGCAAAACAGTAATATGCAAATGAGATTCTATGTCACTCACCATCTCTCTTGTACTTAAACAATATTTCCATTTTTGCTGACTTGACAATAAATCTCTTCATCAAATTACAATAGATTACAACAATGGCAATTCCACATGTTCAGGGGGAATAAAACCTTCGTTTCACATGTCATAATTTATGAGTAGAAAAGTAAAAATATTTCTTCATATTTTTTCCTAAATCAACTTTTTAATGGCATGGAATTTCCCTTTAACCACACTTAGTTGGCAATGGAAAATGTAAAATGCTTACCACAGCAAAGATAGCAGTAATGAAAGTAGGAGCGTAAGCTACCCCGGCTATTCCTACAGGAGTTAAGTAGAGGAAGGAAGGACAAAAAAAAACATAAATCCTTCAGGAAATGGTATTGAAATTGAAAGTTAATGCTACATTTACTTTTGAAGTGATATTAGATAATAATGGAAACATCCCGTGGTCTCTAAACAAATGCACAAGGAACTAAAATGTCCATGTTGTATCATCATTGAACATGACACACATATGTATTGTTTCTCTACAAATGAAACATATTGGTAAAAGAATACAAAGAGAGAGATATATGAAGAAGATTTAATAACCGGAATGGCCCATATCAGTGTTGTCATAACATTTAGGTTTGGAGAGATGATCAGAAGCCTCATTCGCATTATCAACACTAACACCAATACACCAAACACTACACTTGAAATCACTCAGGGGTGCTACATCTGACATCTCGGTGTTTGCTATCAACATTTAGAGATGGAGCGATGATCAGTAGCCTAATCCACACTATCAATACTAACCCCAACACCTACACCAAACACTACACTTGAAATGACTCGGTGGTGCTACATCTGACATCTCGGTGTTTGCTATCAATATTTAGAGATGGAATGAGGATCAGTAACATATTGAACAATCTCAACACTAACACCAACACCTCAGTGGAGCTACATCTGACATATCAATGTTGTGATATCAACATTTACATGTAGGTTTGACCATATACATGTACATGTAAAAAAGTGAGGATCAGTAGCCTTACACTATCAACACTAACACCAGTACACAACACAACACTTGAAATCACTCATTTGCAACACACTTACCTAATAACAGTACCAAGGTGTTAGTTGTGAACCTGATGGTGTATGACACTCGTGTTAAAACAAATGTGTTCAGCACTGTGACAAAAACACAATAATTACACTTTAATATTCAATGAGTGGCAAACTGAACAATAGAAGGATGACCAAATATACAAAACAATAAACTAGGAGCATTTCATTAAAACAAATAGTTAATTTTGGAGCGTTGTGGCCCAGTGGATTAGTCTCCGAACTTTGAAACAGAGAGTCGTGGGTTCGAATCCCAGCCATGGCGTAATTTCCTTCGGCAAGAAATTTATCCACATTGTGCTGCACTCGACCCAGGTGAGGTGAATGGGTACCTTGAATGCTCGAGCGCCTGATCAAGGTAGCCATGCTAAAGTCGGGGTAATAATAATAGCAGGGCCCGCTGGGAGAACAGTTTTCGGAACTGAAGTGGCTACCCTGGGTAAATATGCCGTTATTATTATTATTTATTTCACTACTGTTTATAAGCTACTGAAATCCAGGCATCTGATTGGCTAGGAGCAAATCATCAGTGAATAGCCCCGACAAGATGTTTCATGGGTGATACGAAAATTGCTCCTGCAACATTTGCTCCAGTCACGATATCTCAGAGGGCATAGGGTTAGAGTTAGGATTGTAATAGAGTTTTGGTTAAGAATAATGCAAAGATAAGGATTAGGGGTTTTTTTTAGGATAGATTTTACGTTTGCGGATTTTCCATCGGAGCAGCTGTCACCGGAGCAAATGTTATGGAACCATCAAAATAGACATTATACACATCATACAGGCACATTGAGCTCTCTAACAGTAGTTAATATTGACATTTGCCTATAGAATACCGAAGTGATGATGTCACAAAAATTTTTTTTTGCATTTCAGCGTTTTTGATACATTTTAGTAGCACATGTTAAAAAAAAAACACTACCAAAATTTGGTGAGAATCGGTCCATGGGGGCCTGAGATAATTAGCCCCATAGAAGTCAATGTATTATTAACCTGGTTCCTAACTTTTACAAATTAGGAACCCAGTCAATAATACATTGACTTCAATGGGGCTAAATATGTATTCATGAGGTCATATCTCAGGCCCCCATGGACCGATTCTCACCAAATTTGGGCTGTGGGAGTTTTTCATCGTGCTCTACCAAACTATGGTATAAACAAGTGGAATGCCTCTGGCCGTCTCACCTGCATCACGCGATTCAATATAGCAGCAGTGCTGATTTTGAAAACTACTATAACTCACACAAGATGTTCAGTGATACTTGGTTACCCTTATTTCCACGTTTTATGAACTAGACCAATACACTTATGGTCAATTCCAGCCAAAAGTTGCATTTTTCCATTTTTAAAAATTTCTTGTCTGAGCAATTTTGTTTAAACTGTTTATAAGTATACAGTTTAAGGTTTACAAAAGCACATTTATATTTACTATACCCCGATTCATTCATAAAATACACAATGTGCACTCTGTTGCACTTTGGTACTAAGATTTCATAGAAAGTGTACAACTTTCACCCATCTCTGGCTCCTGGCATGCAAAGGGTGCTGATGAAAAATTCCACTGTCCATGTGACCTCCAAGTAGTAATTTTACATTAGCTGTATTGTTTTACATGCTGCAGTGAAACGGCGAGGCACAAAATACATAGCAATGTGTGTATGTTTGATGTCCCATAAGTCACAGTTTTGAGCATTAAGTTTACCTCATATGCTGCCATAGACACCTGCAGACAAGCATTGGACTTTTTTATCTACTACAGTACATGCTTGCATCAACAAATCAAGCTGCATCTGCATTAGACTTGAAATAGCTCTACTGGGGGGACATACATTTAAGTCCCATAAGTCACAAGTCCCATAAGTCACATATACAGTTCGTAAACCATGCCACCTTAAAGCTGTCCATGACAGCAAAGAGAGAGACAAGAATGCTTAAAAGCTGGAGGGCAGTCTGCTGACTGTCAGAAAAAACAGTCAGAATATCATAGGCAGTGCATGGGAACAAAAAAAACTTGCAATTTGTTCACAGCCCAGAAAGAAGGAGAAAACTGAATATGAGATATCTCGCTAAAATGCAAAGCTGAATACAGGTGAATTGGGTTTGTTTCACTTTCACCCTAGTTTTTATTCATTTTTTAGGTCCAGATCACTCTCTTGGTTTTCTTGTCCCTTGGAGTATGCATCCACTGTTTTACAAATGATGTGAACTTGGTATATAGTCCCATGGAAACTCGACCTATTGCAATGTCCCATCAGTCACAAATTTTGTAGTTGAGGGACCCTCTGGATCCTGTCAAAATAAAAGCACCAGTCTTCAGATGCATAAGGCTACCATGAACAGAGCTGTTAAAAAGGCACATACAGCACTCCCTACCAGCCCCTGTAAATGCCAAAAAGTTGTTCAGAAGCTTGCCATCAAGTTTTCTCAGAATCATTCCTGCCGCCTGTCAATAGTAAGGAACATGCGCATATAGAGTACCGAAGTGTGACATCACGATGTCATGACATCGAATCGGCCGGTTCTAAACTGAGTCGCAGCTGCACAATCGTCTATACACATTTGTATTTACAAAAATGGTGATGTGTGTTCCTGGTTGTTACCATCATTCTGAGAGTCGTAACAGGGCGCCGTTTCATAAGGCTTTTTGTAAGTTAAGAGCGACTTTAAGAACGACTGGTGATCCTTGTGAATGTTATCATAAATTGGCAATGTTTTAGCGTGTATAAAGAAAGGATCACCAGTCGTTCTTAAAGTTGCTCCTAACTTACGAACAGCTTTATGAAACGGCCCCCGGGTTCTTTTAGAACCAGGCCGCCATGACACCATGGCAACTGGCGTCATTGCTTCGGTACTCTATAAATGATGATGTCCTTACAGGCATTCTGAATTTCTATGAAAGAGATGACATATCAACCCAAGCAGCTCGCAAAAAAGAATTTGTGATAGGGTTCACATGCACCCCCATGATATATTTTTTAACCAACTTTTTTGTATTGCCTGAAGTGTATAGTTAATGAATCTTGTTCCCTTTGCCAAATCGTGTTCCATGGGGTTCCAAATTGGCAATTTTTGGCGGCCATCTTGGATTTTCATGAAAATCAATAAATTTTCATATTTTTTGCACAATGGTAAAATCTTCCATGTATTAATGAATATGCTTTTAACTATACAAGTATAGATAGTAGAAATCGATTGCAATCGTTTTCTAGACAGTCCAGTTAATAATTTTTAAAAAAGGTAAGAATTTATGCCAAAATTTTCATGTTTTTTGTCAAAAATTTGCATGTGCACTGATATCTGTTTTATCATAAACATCAACAATTAATGAAAAATATCAGCATTCGACACGAAAGAGACTATGTTAACGAGAATATTGATATACTTCATGGCAGTATTAACGTGTTAATTTGCTTATATGTAACACACTGAAAAGGTAACTTTCTTACCATACTGTACGAGACGGATAGAGAAAAGCAACATTTATTTGTCCCATCTGTAACAAATATGTCCTATCATTATGTCCCATCAGTCACAATGGAAAGTGTGTACATTCTTATTCTAATTGTTCATTGTTCATCTCTTTACTAAATATTTATGATTGCAATTTTTTATTGATTATTTTGTACTTATTTGATTACAGTTCTTAAAGCCTGCTGACAAGTTAAGAAGCTTTTTTTTTTTTGGGGGGGGGGTAATGTTCCCTTTATATACATGAAGTGCATGAAAAGATGTTTCTGGCCTTTTTTTTTAATTTATTTCTGACACAATGGCATGAATTATTAAAGGTGTCATCTAATTAGGGAATATTTTTTTATGCTGAAATTAAATTTGACTTAAAAAGTCATTGAGAGGAAATGTAAATTCCATGAAATGAGATAGGGTCCCATCAGTCACATTCACTTGTCCCATAAGTCACACACGATTGTACACAACTACTGAAACAAATTAAATGAATCAAGTCCAATTCAAGTACTGTTAGTGAGCCCTATCACTGGTTAATCTGCAAGCCCAAATCTAAAAACATTGTCATAAAACTGAGATAGTTATGGCACTTTGAACAAAAGAGCTCAATTTGTGTGGTCCATCGACGTCCCATAAGTCACAGTGACATTTCTGAAGATCTAGCACCCTATGCAACCAAGCTGAAAGCATACATTTTGTATATAGTAAGTTTCAACATTCTTCTTATAGTTTAATAAAGTAAATCCATGTTTGTGCAGCTACTATTCCAGATATGCACTTCAGTTGTGTGGAAAAAAGTATCAAATGTCCCATAAGTCACAATGGAATTGACCTTATAGAGATATGATGGCAATTCAACAAATACCCCCAACGTGGCCAAAGTTCTTTGACCTTACATGACCTTTGACCTTGATCATGTGACCTGAAACTCGCACAGGATGTTCAGTGATACTTGATTACTATTATGTCCAAGTTTTATGAACTAGACCAACACACTTTCAAATTTATGGCTGTAATTCAACAAATACCCCAATTTGGCCAAAGTTCATTGACCCTAAATGACCTTTGACCTTGATCATGTGACCTGAAACTTGCACAGGATGTTCAGTAATACTTGATTACTATTATGTCCAAGTTTCATGAATCAGATCCATAAACTTTCAAAGTTATGATGGTAATTCAACAGATACCCCCAATTCGGCCAAAGTTCATTGACCCTAAATGACCTTTGACCTTGGTCATGTGATGTGAAACTCATGCAGGATGTTCAGTGATACTTGATTAACCTTATGTATAAGTTTCATGAACTAGGTCCATATATTTTCTAAGTTATGATGACATTTCAAAAACTTAACCTTAGGTTAAGATTTTGATGTTGATTCCCCCAACATGGTCTAAGTTCATTGACCCTAAATGACCTTTGACCTTGGTCATGTGACATGAAACTCAGGCAGGATGTTCAGTAATACTTGATTAACCTTATGGCCAAGTTTCATGAACTAGGTCCATATACTTTCTAAGTTATGCTGTCATTTCAAAAACTTAACCTCAGGTTAAGATTTGGTGTTGACGCCGCCGCCGTCGCCGTCGGAAAAGCGGCGCCTATAGTCTCACTCTGCTATGCAGGTGAGACAAAAAATGCTGAAATACAAAAAGTGAAAATTGATGACGTCACACTTTGGTACTCACATACTGTGAGCACAATGAATTTCAAGTGCTGAGGTAAGCCAGTGAAATTACAGTACTAGTGAATCTCACATAAAAAATGTCCATACATATAAATTTGAAAACCGAACTAATCTAATTTTCCACAATATACATGTAAATTCAAAAGCAGTTTTCAGACTGAGGGAGAAGTAGAGTTACTCCGGAGTAACTCCAGATTGAGTTGATACGCTTGTACTGCGAACCGACATTACACCCCCTTTCAAACTGGCAAGCTCCACAGCAGTGTATCCGCAGTCGTTTCTGAGGTTTCCAAGCGAGTTTGCGCCATATGTGTGGCCACGGAATCTCCCCAATGCGGAAATGAATGAAGTTATGCACGAGATAGGCGATACCGCACTTTCGGTGCAGACTAACGTGATACTAAATGATACAATCTCTGACAAATGTATTCATAATTGTTTTATTTTGTAAACCTACAAAGTCTTCTCCATTATTTGTGTTTGCTTGTTCAGCATTTGATCAATTTCAGCATTTTACAAATTATATCATACCACCAGTTCAAAAAAAAGAAAGAAAGAAGAGGACTCATGACTACTTTTTGTGATAATGTAAGTTTTCAGCAAGCAAGCATCTGCATCCCATTTTCAATGGCTTATGTAGTATTTCGAAGAAGAAATATGGGCCCCGTCTTACAAAGAGTTGCGATTGATCCGATCAATGGCAACTATGGAAAGCCAGCAAAGTCAACATATAAAATGCATGTTTGTTCAAATTCTAGATACTGTATGAATGTATATCCACAAATTCATTGATTTCTTGACAAATTAGTGGATTCTGGTTGTTTACAAGCAACATTTTGCAAATTTCCTGTAGAAAAAATTATGACACTGATGGATTTCCTTAGTTCGATTGATTGGATCATCATAACTCTCTGTAAGATGGGGCCAGAATACTTACATTTGACAACGATCGTCGTAGATCCTACAGCACCATATATTGTTGCAACAAAGCCCTCTTTGTGATAGCTGCATTGAATAATTGAAAGTCACTTTTTTTAATTTGTATTTAAATTCATATTTCCATTCTTGAAGTGGCTTTTTCTCCTTCACTCCTCATTTACACTCTTCCTCCTTATCCACTGACACATATCGTGACTGGGTTCATATTTTAGAAATTTTCATAGCAGCTTAGAAAAGGCTGTATTTTAAAAATATAGCAATTGTGGCAGTCTCATGTTGTCTGAAAACATTCTCCTGATACCTCAAGGAACTATTTCGAGGCAAAAGACGGTTGCTACCCATGTTTTAACTCTGAAATCGAGCTTATTCTGAGCTGTCATATTTAAATTTTGAGATAGGTTTTATCAGCACAGACACGATATACCTCCTCCTCCTATCCCTCTTCTCCTATTCTTCTTCTTTATCTTCTTTCCTCTCTCTTCCTACTCCTTCTTCTTCAAGCTAGTACCTTGGACTTTTCTATTCCAACATCTTTAAAAATGGGGTAAACATTATCCCCCTTCCATTCTCCATCTTCTACAGTAGGAACAATCTCTGTACTATGTCAAGTTTTCCATCATTGAAATGATTTTGTTTCGATTCACAGTGAAGTCAGTAAAAAAAAATTTTCATACATTCAATATTGTTCTTACAATGTAAAAAATAATTCAGGTGAAAAGTTTTCTTCAAAAAAATAAATAATCGTATATGATTTTTCACAAATCTTTCAATGTCATGTAAGCCTATTAAATCTTTCAAAATTTCTGAGATGATCTTTAAAAAACAGTGCAAAGATATTGTAAAGTTTCGAATCAATATTCTTGAAATTAGTTTGCGCTGTCAAATCATAGATAGGACACTTGGGATGATCGCTGTTGGAATACATTTCAGGGCCTGTCTTACAAAAAGATGCGATTGATACGATCAATCACATCTATGGACGGCCAGCAACGTCAACATCTAATTAGTATTATGCATGTTTTTTCAAAATATTTTCTTACTATGATTAGATTCATGCATTGTTTTCTTGAAAATTCACTGTGCTTCTCTTTGTTTACAAATGACATTGTGCAATTTTCCTGTAGAAAAAATTATGACACTGATGGATTTCCACATTGGATCAATCGTAACTCTTTGAAAGACGGGGCCAGTTTTATATATTCACCTTCTCGCGATAGAGTTTGCTGCAGCACTAACCATGGCATAGGGTAGCATGTTAGATAGACCAAGAAGAAAGAATCCAACCTGACAAGATGAAACCGAGAGAAAAATTAGAATAATACATTTTTGTCATCATGCACAAACTATATGAAAATTGGGGCGGGGTTAATGGTGCATTAAGACAAAAAGCAAATACCAAGAACATAAAGAAAAGAAAAGACAATATACAAATTCATCCAAACTGAAAAATAACTCTCCTGAGTTGACATTACTGCATTCCCCCCCCCCCCCCTGTTCAGGAAGAACTTGTCCATCAGTACTTTGTAAAAAAAATACAATAAATTATTAAAAAAACAAGGGGTTCAGATACTATCGCTTCAAATGTTACCAACAATCTGTGTCAAATAATTTTTACTACAGGCCTAGAAACACCTGTGCCCATACCCTAGGCAGTGAGGGTACCATGACATAATGAAGCGAGGCTAGGGTGGGGCTACAGACCCTTCCCCCCCAAAAAAAAAAAAATCTTTTCAGCATCATGATTTTCCTTGAAATGAATGCCATGTGGGTTGGGCTGTATGCCAAAATAAAGACCATGTGACAAAGTATGGATGCCTGTCTCAAATCTCTTTCTTTTTATGGTTTGCTTGTTGCTCTCTCAATGTTTCAGAAAATACACTGTATGAATAGTAAGAAAACAAGCCCCCTGAATTGTTTCGGTTTTTTTCTTGTTGTTCTTTTTGTGTCTCATTGTGTCGCTGGAAGGGCAGACCCCTGAAGTTCCACTTTTTTTTCAAAATCTGAACAACTCTCCCCACCCCCATGACCTGCATTTATACCTGAAAGGGGCTTTAGACATTAGGTTTATTCAACATATATTTTCATAATCAATTTCCTAAAATTTTACATATGGAGCAAATGATCTATAAAGAACTCACCCAATTACGTCGAAAATGGGTTGAATTGGTGTTCGACTGGGCCTGGTGCATTGTGCCGGCGAGTCAAAGCACTACATGTAGGCTTACATGAACATACTCCATAGACCTTCAGAAAAAAGCATGGAAAAGAACAACAAGTCAACAATTAAAACAATGGAAGGAAGAGCATCATAATGATAGCCAAACGTTATAAAACTAAAATAATGATGTCGTTGCAGCAAATAATGTTTTTCACAAGAAAGTCTTCCAAATCAAGATTCCTCCTAGGCTCCTAGTAGAATACATAAAAGAGGTCATACATGTAACTTCATAAAGATGAGAAGTTCTATCTTGCTTCTTTTCAAATGATTTTCTGTAACGTTTACGAAAGTTCAAGATGTCTTAATAGATATTGAGGATTTGAACTATTTCAGAAAACGAAGAGCTTTTTAAATTGTCTTCAGGATTGAGGGAAGTAGACAACATGTACATAGAAGAATTGTTGGTCAACAAATAAAATTATAATTTAATAGTGTTACTAATACGTATTCACGCTAAACTTTAATTTTTTTTCTTTTCTTGTCACGTCCGCACATACTCCACAAGTACCGCCGCACGCCGAGCAAACACTCACTCCTGGGGAGCGTTTCATGAAAGGACTTGTCTGAAGTTTTATCCGACAAGTCCCATTTTATCCCACAGTTACCATAGTAACAGTACCTCTCAGCCAATCAACATCAGAGAAAGATGTCAGATCTGACAACTTGTCGGATGAAAATATTGATGAAACACTCCCCTGAAGACGGACAGTCAACCTGCCCGAAACGTAGAGTCTACTGCTTCTACTCATCTCTACTTACCAACTCAAGCCAGCATCTCCTCATCCATCCTACTACTCAAGCCGTTTCAACTCATCAATCTCTTCTGGTTTACAATCCTTTTCAGGACTACATTCAAGAAAGATTACTCTACTCTCAAATTTCCACTTTCTCGCCTATCCATTTCTTTTTCTTCTTCTATCCACTATTTCTATAACACTCCACATGGTGTACCGTAAACCACATCAGCGATTGTACATGCCACCATGCAAACCTTCAAACAACATTTGTCTTGATTGGTCATTTTCCCCTGAACTGCCCACAATCCACCCATGGAAACATAGCATTTGCTTCGCACAAGAATAATCGAGGCACATCACATGCAACACTTCCATGGGATAATACGTAATGGGACTAATTAAAATCAATTAAAATCGAATGAACTTGTTCTATATGTCACTTTATTCCGAACGATGTGAATCCATTTTTCCCCAAGTATTCACCAATTGGTAAAATTTAAAGTTTTAAACGTTCATTTTTCTTCTCGTCGACGAATGTGGAGGTCACTCGGGCATTCCAAATTTTTCATCTAAAGAAGGCGCGCGATTTATGTTCATACAAAAGACACTACAAGGGAAAGACGAGCACGAGGCACTGAAACTTTTTTACACAGAAGTTGATGCAAAGCATTAAATGAAGTCAGCGAAGTGTCCAATGTTATAGACTTTGGTATGCAGTTTGTGATAAGGGTACAAGCTCAGACCCTTGCACATGCGAATGTGATGTTTGAATTTAGCAGCGAATTATTTATACGTGTGAGGATAGAGGAACTCGATGTTGGCTCCAAATCACCAATTTTGAGGCTAACCGGAGGATGGATTTGGAGTGAAATTAGGATGAAAAGTAAGAAATTAAGCTTCTTATTGTTTTAAAGCTAGTTTCAGTGTAGGATTTTTACAATAAATATGCATATTTTCCCCACCTTTGGTTTGCCTCTAGGAGTTATAATCAGAGCGAGTTTTGGACCTTGATGTTCAGGTAAGTGTAGCGGTAGTGAAGTAGAGATGAGCTGTACGAACATCACTTGAGAAAGACCCCCCCCCCCCCCCCCCGGGTTTTATGATATTCATGTATTCTTCTTGGCTTATCTTTTTTTTAGATTTGAATGTTTGCCACAAATATATAGTGAAACTGAAAGATAATTTGTTGAAATATTAAAGGTCAAGTCCACCCCAGCAAAATATTGATTTGAATACAGTAAGTAGAGAAAAATCAAACTAGCATAACACTGAAAATTTCATCAAAATCGGATGTAAAATAAGAAAGTTCTGGCATTTTAAAGTTTCGCTTATTTTTCATAAAACAGTGTCAGTGATATGCACAACTTGGTGACATGTTGTTTTTTATTGTTTGAAATATTTCATTTAAACATACTTTTTTTACCAGGCATACGGACCGACTTGACTGAACCATATAATTCCACATGTTCAGAGAGAAATTAATCACGGTTTCACTTGACAGTCTCAATGACATGAATGAGGAGAAAATTAGAATATTTCATATCTCATATAATTAATAAAATGCAAAAGAAATAGATCTATTGAGTGGATGATGTCATCAGTCTCATTTTCTCACCGACCAGGATGTGAATATAACTGTTTTGTAAAATTAAGGGAAACTTTAAAATATTTATTGTCATAACTCTCTATTTTAGTACCGGTACATCCGATTTTTGTTTTTTTTATGAAATTTTCAGTGTATCTACTATCTGTATGCTTGTTCGATTTTTCTCTTTTTATTCATTCAAATCATTTCAAAATTCAAATCAATTTTTTGTCGGGGTGGACTTGTCCTTTAAAATTGGCATAGTTTTTATCGTTTGTAAACAAAGTGCGTAGCTTTTGGTCCCCCCATCATAAATTTCAAAGTCAATCATTGGATGATCACGAGTTGAGCACTCATTAAATGAACAAGGTTATGATATAATCTTGTTCTCTGTTATATCTCCATGTGTGGCAAAATAAGGGTGGCAATATTTGGCTTATTTTCTCTTTTTCTTTGGGATAAATGCTTGATTTTTTTACAGTGACAGTTTCCATTACACCTATTCATCATACAACCTGGCTCTTAAGTCAATTTGATTCTTTAAATTATTTTTTTCTTAATTAAAAATAGAGATTGAAAAATGAAAATTTTCTTGCCATATTACTTTCCACCAATAGAGAGCTACACAAAAATAAGACAGGAATAACCGTTGTTTCTGGGGATTTATTTAACAATTTCTGACATTTTACTATAATCCCCATTCACCGACGGTAGTGTGTTAGTGCGAGCCTGCATGTGTAATCAGGTCAGCAATTCAGAGGACGGGTTTTGTCCAGATTTTTTTTTTTTTTCTAAATGACATTATAACTATCTTGAACGAAGGCCCACTATTTTTGTTAGACTCTAATCTTTCTTTTGATACTTTATAAGTTCTAAGAAAATAACGAAAATACACGTTACCAATGATTTATTCCTTAATTTTTTTATTTTCTGCCGGAGAGGAAAAACTGGCAGCCGCAACGTGTTGTGCTTTTATCAAGGCTTTTCCGATTAAATTTTCGATATCCTGGCCAATCAATGCGAGCGACAAGTTCCGAACACACGCACATCTACAAGCGCAAAGCAGCGGCACAAATCGCGATATATAGCGACTGGTACATACGTCTGTAAGGATGATGATGTCATCCAAGATGGCAACTTACATTGACCAACGAAAGGATTGAAGATGACTATGTTTTCGATCATCATTTGAAAGGAATTAGCGGTAACTGCGGTTTAAGGTACGATATTTCTGAATTTTATATATTTTTTGTAAGTTTGAATGTACTTTCTTTTTGGTGTGACATTTTTATGTACAAAAAAACGATCCGAAAATCGGGTTTCCGCCGAATGTTAGATCTAACGTTACTGCTAATAAGTTGCCGTTGGCTGTACGTACGGGCCAACAACTCTTCAGTCTATGACTATGTATGGGGTGAGTGGAGCCAACGCAGTTCAGCGGAACAACCAAAATACAGCAGGGTGCGACATAAGCGCTTGCCCGATTGCCCGGGGCAAGTAAAAGTTAGAGTCAGGCAAGTATTTTGAAGCAAAGACAAAAACTGCTTGCCCGAATCGGGCAAGCAAAATTCTCCTATGGAAATTATATTTTAGAAAGATTCCCCATATTTCACCATCAAAATATAGAAAAGAAAAAGAGACAAAAAAGCAATATCATTAATTTCTTTCGAATTGCAAAATTTGCGCCATTTTCTGCAATAAACACACAGCTCAGAGACGTACACACACACACACAGAATCAATGGCAGTCTAGCATACCTAGCTAGCTAGCGCCTAGTAGTCCACGCAGCCGATACGGTGCTGCACGAACGAAGTTTGCTCTGGAAGAAATCTCCCACAGAACTGTCAAAATTCACATTTCTTACCAATGATAATTCTTGTAGTGTCCATATTTCCTAAAAATTGGGGGTAGCTCTGTCATTTGTAAGCAGTAAAAGGAGAAATTTTCACTTCTGTCATGCTTCAAAAAGATCGGGTTTCGAATGATCGTCTGTATCGCACACACTGAAATACATTGTTTGACCATGGAGCTATTAGCTCTATGGTTTGACAGTCCCACATATGCATTTGTGAGTATGTTGATAAACGTGGTTTCTTTCGTAACTATTTTTTTTTAGCCAAGGAAATTGATAAATTTTCTTCTTTATTTATGACTGGATAGTTTGAGCTTTCTTCCTCTCTATTTTCTTTCTTTCAGCCTATCTTTCCTTCTTTTGAATATCTCTTTATTTGTTTAAATTTCCTTCCTTCTTTTGTTCATTTTTTTCTGTTACTATAGCTGTCTTTCTTTTTGCCATTCTTTTCTTTCTATCTTTTCATCTTTCTTTCTTCCATCCAACCTTTGTTTACCTATTTCTTTAATCCTTCCTTCTTTTTCCCCTTCCTTTCATTCTTTCTTACTGTCTTCCTTCCGTCCATCCATTCTTTACCTTTTCTTCCGTCTTTTTTTCTTCCTTACTTTCTTCATCCCTTTCATACTTTCTTTATTTCTTTCCTTCATTCCTTCCTTTCTTTTTGTCTTTCATTCTTTCTTTCTCCTTCCTTCCTTTCTTTCCTTCTTTCTTTATTTCTGTCTTTCGTTCTTTTGATCTTTCTTTTTTCCATCCATCCTTTCTTTTCTTCCTTATTTTTTCTTTCTGCCTTCCTTCATCTCTTTCCTTCATTCCTTCCTTCATTTCTTTCTGTCTATCGTTCTATCTTTTTTCCTTCCTTCCATCTATCCTTATACCTTTTCTTTCTTCCTATCTTCCTTCTTTCCTTTCTCTCGTTTTCTTTCTTTTCCTTCCATCAATCCTTTACCTTTTCTTTTTCTCCTTTCTTTCTTTTTACCTTTTTTCTTTCTTTTTCTTTTTTTATTTGTTCCTTTCTTTCCTTCCTTACTCTTCCCCTCAGTTTTTTTCTATTTTTTTTCTTCTTTCTGATTTTTTTGGTCTTTTGTTCTTTTGATCTTTTTTTTTCCATCCATCCTTTCTTTTCTTCCTTATTTTTTCTTTTTGCCTTCCTTCATCTCTTTCCTTCATTCCTTCCTTCATTTCTCTCTGTCTTTCGTTGTATCTATCTTTTCTTTTTTTCTTTTTTTTCCTTCCTTCCATCTATCCTTATACCTTTTCTTTTTTCCTTTCTTTCTTCTTTTCTTTCTCATTTTCTTTCTTTCCCGTTTCCTTCCTTTCTGTTAAACCATTTTTCTTTCTTTTTTTTTCCTTTTATTCATTCCTTCCTTTCTCTTCCTCTCCTTTTTTTTTTATTTTTTTTTATTTTTTTTTTCATCCTCCTTTCCCTTCTTTCTTTCTTTCTTTCTTTCCATCTTTCTCTTCCCCGCAGCCATTCTCTCTCTCTCTTTTTTCTTTATTTCTTTTTTTTTCTTTCTTCCTTTATTTCTTCGTCCTTTCTGTCTTTCTTCTTACTTTTTTTTCTTTCATTCTCTCCCCCTCTCTTATTTTTTTTTCTCTGGTTATTTTCAGCGATTTCCCCTTTTTTATTGTGTGTCCTAGTCCTCTCCAAAATATATGGAAAATATATGAGATTAGGAAATTAATTAAAGAGCATATTTACCATATATTTTGTCATGATGTTCAAGATAAAAATCATTAAAAAAAAAGAAATACAACGACAAGGTACATCAGTAGTCATGTTGAAAAGTGTATTTTTAAAGCCGTCAATGGTATGGTATGTAAAACTATAAGGCTATAACTTGTTTTGAAGCAATAAAACTTTCGCTGATGTGGTTTACGGTACACCATGTGAAGTGTTATAGAAACAGTGGATAGAAGAAGAGAAGAAATGGATAGGCGAGAAAGTGGAGATTTGAGAGTAGAGTATTCTTTCTTGAAAGTAGTCCTGAAAAGGACTGTAAGACGGACAGTCAACCTGCTCGAAACGTCGAGTCTCTCTACTACTCATCATCTCTACTCGCCGACTCAATCACTCAAGCCAGCATCTCCTCATTAGCTCTACTACTGAAGCTGTTCTCAACTCATCAATCTTTCTTGGTTTACAGTCCTTTTCTTGCCATATTATTTTCCACCAATAGAGGGCGTACACAAAAATATGCCCAAAATCCAAGTTTTTGAGCGCTCTAGACAGTCTAGTGAATACAAAAATTATTCCCAAGTTACTAATGAAAAATAAATTGCAACTGTACGGAAATTAGTAATTTTGGGGACAAAAGTGATATTTTAATCAATTTTTAAAGTGTGTGCTCTGTACAGCATTGGCACGCCATAGTCTAGACAGGAATAACCGTCGTTTCTGGGGATTTATTCAACAATTTCTGACATTTTACTGTAATCCCCATTTACCGACGGTAGGGTGTACGTGTGGGCTCGCATGTGTTCTAATTCCCTCCCTTTTGTCAATTCACAGTCCAAAGTTTGATGTAATTTTACACATCGAATTTACAATCTAAGGATGTATAAACAACAAACTTTTAATTGATGATATTCCAACATTTAAATACTTTAAACGATATAGATGAAAAAGGCATGAAAAATATACTTTACCGATGTTTAATTGGGTTGAACACGATAAAAATGGTCAAAATGGCAGCCAAACTATAAAATATTTACAAACGAACGTCAACAATCAGGAATGTGATATCGATATTGCTTTCGATATTATACGATCTGCTCCATATGCGAACGAAACCGAAGATAAACGATACTAGTTATACTAGTACGAGTACTAGTTATAATCGCGATATATCGATTCGAGACATTAAGTTAATAACGACAATGACGTCATTCAAGATGGCAACTTGCAAGAAAAACCGTCAGGTCAGGTGAAAATGTCTTACTCTTAGATGACAGATTTCTCAATCATCCAGAGGATTTTTTTCAATAAATCCGGCCAAAGGTATGCAATTACTTAAGTTATATATATTTCCCTGATAATGGAAACCATGAAACTTTCAATTTTGCTTAAAAAACAGTTTTAAATCGCGATCTATAAAACGCTAGGCCTAGTTCACTATACGTTGGCTGTAGGTACGGGGCCCCATCCCCTTCAGTCTATGTATGGTGAGTGGAGGCAACGTAGTTCAGCGGAACAACCAAAATACAGAGACTGAAGCTTTTGGTCTAGCCATAGTCCAACCTATAGATTCCCCACAGGCAGGGTGGTTGCAGTGAACAAGTGGAGTTGAGTGGGGAATTCCCGTTCAACCCGTCATGCCCGTACGGAGTCCCGGACGGTCGGCACCGGCGAACTGCGGGCATGCATTGTTCACTCCTCCTGCATTCGCTACTCTAGACTGGGTCTGAGGCCTCTCAAATTCAACACGCGATCTTTCGTAGCTACGCTAGTTTTCTCAATATTAAATCACGCATTCGTTTTAATTTCCTGAATACACGAGAAACGAGGGAGGGGAATCGATTTAAAACTTACCTAGGCTTGCCAAAGTAACTTATATTTGATTTTATTTATTCTCGCTCCCTTCTCACTACTATACTCCGTACTCGTCCGATTTCAACGAAATTATTTGTTGTCTTATTTCAAACGTAGAGGGCGTTATAAGATATTATGTGTGCGCCACCAGGGGGCGTCGATCCATTTTTCAGATGGGGGGGGGGGGGCAAATCATGAATCAATGTTCCAAAGGCGCTTGATCACACACAACAAACAAACTCACCCACACACACATAGGCCTGAATATATATATATATATATATATATATATATATATATATATATATATATATATATATATATATATATATATATATATATATATACATATATATATATATATATATATATATATATATATATATATATATATATATATATACATATATGTATATATATATATATATATATATATGTAATATACAGTGCGTCCCACAAAAAACGAAACCGAGATTTATCGATGATTTATCATAACTTAATCACAAATACAATAAACAAATTACCTACCATTGTAAAGCTTAGAATCTCCTCTTTCATCTGAAATTACTAAGATTATTTCTCATTCACGCATGAGTGAGCAAAAACAATTTGAAGAGGGGATACCAAAAAGTCATTTGGCGGGCTGTATCTGGGTTTCAAAAAGAAAACCACATTTTTAAAAAGTTCAATATCTGCTCTTTAATTCGATACCTCAATTACAGAAAAAGGTCAAAAATAACAAAGTTCTGGTTATTTGAAATAAGGCTTGAATTTCAATGAGGTTCTACAGGCTAGCGTTCAAACTCACTTGACACTCAGTTTTGTTGACGATCAGCCATGCATTAAGTCTTTTGTTAACCATGCGATAGCTTCTGTGGGAAACCGGTGAAAACACGTTTATTTAATGAAGTTATGGAAATACAAGCATTGTTTCGAGGGTACATAACTTCTTGACCGTTTTTTTGTGATTAAGGTATCAATCTTATTCTTATGCCATATTAACGGGTATACCCTGCTTATTTTATATATTTGCTTATAATAGAAGTGAATTGATAACTAGTAAAGTTATATCAAGTTTATTATATTTGTCACCATAGATTCGAATAAGGTGAATAGTTTTTGTTACAAATGAAAAACAAAAAGTTATGCATAGCTGCTAAATTACTTAAGTTGAAATATATTTTATGTCCCATGTATAGGAAATGTTCATGTATAATTGAGACCACATTGTACGTACGTAATGTTAATGGAAAAGTTAGCATATTTTTTTCGAAAGATGTTTTCCTTCGTCCTGCACCCCTCTGCACTCCCCATTCCCTTTTTCCCTTGTCACTTTCCTGCTTGGTCCTTTCTCTTATATTATGGTATTTAAATGACCTCACATTTGGATGAAATTGACACTATTCATAGTCGAAATTATGCAAAAAATTGCAAATATTATACTTCACAGGAATTTATATCAGCCTTTGAATTAAACGACAATAACGATGGCAATGTTGATGTTAATAATAACTTCAGTTTACTACATTTTAATTCCAGAAGTATCTGCAAAAACTTTGACTCTGTCGAAACTTTTTTAACTTCTCTAAACAATTATTCTTTTTCAGTCATTGGTATTTCGGAAACCTGGTTGAAGTCAAATTCTCCAAATATCTATAATTTACCAAGTTATCACATGATACACATTGATAGGAGGAAAAGAAGAGGAGGAGGGGTGGCAATGTATATTAATTCAAATATCAAATATAAACTTAGAACAGATATTCATTTTGAAGATATAGAAAGTTTATTCATTGAAATAGATAATAAAGTTGGAAAAAATGTAGTCATAGGAACATTATACAGACCCCCAGGTAGCAATATTAACAACTTTCTTGAAAACTTAGATAGTGAATTGGATAAAATTTCACGAGAAAAGAAACATATCTACATAATGGGCGATTTCAATATTGACTTGTCAAATCATATACAAAGCACGTCACATTTAATCGGAAATCATGATGCCAGTGAGAATATCATAAATACATTTTTGAATACACTATTTTCATATGACTTTTATCCATGTATAAATATACCTACTAGGATAACTCCAATGTCAGCGACAATAATTGATAACATATTTTCCAATTCTTTTAATGATAATAATCATAGTGGTGTTTTTACTTATGATATTACGGATCACTTACCAATATTTTTTATTTCTCCACTTCTGAAGCTTAATGATAATAAAAAGCCGAATAAAAGAAAATATAGAAAAGAAAATATGAATACTATTTCGGCCTTAATTGAAGACTTAGAAAGAGAAGACTGGCATGAAATTATGGTTCAGCATGGTGTTAATAGAGCTTACAAATACTTTATTGACAAACTAACTCATTATTATAATAAAAATATACCACTTGTTCAAAGAAAACAACCAAAAATGATAAAAGAAACCTATGGATCACTCGAGGAATTATACGTTCAATTAAAAAACGCAATAAACTTTATAAATCGTATATTTCTAAACCGTCTGAACAAAGTCTTAAGAAGTATAAAAAAATATCGCAATACTCTTAACAGTGTAATCCGCTCATCCAAAAAAGATTATTATTGTAAGGAATTAAAAGATGCAGAAGGAAATTTAAATGCCACGTGGAAAGTTATAAACAAATTGATTAACAAAAGCAAACCACATAGCAACAGGGACAGTCTTAAGATAGACAATGAAAAAATATCTCAACCGGCTGAAATCGCACAATCATTCAACCGTTTCTTTACAAACATCGGTCCCAATTTAGCTTCCAAGATAGTTAGTGACAATACGAATTTTAAAGAATATCTTTCCCAGCCAAATCAAAATACAATGTTTTTTACTCCCACAGACCGACATGAAATAATTAAAATAGTACAAGCTTTAACATCAATGAAGTCAACAGGCTATGATGGTATTAGTACAAAACTGTTAAAGCAAATTGTAACATGTATTGTTTCTCCATTGGAACATATTTTTAACTTAACACTCTCAACTGGATGCTTTCCTGAGCTATTGAAAATAGCCAAAGTAGTCCCGATTTATAAAAAAGATGATCCTACTCAAGTTACAAATTATCGGCCTATTTCTCTTTTACCATGCATATCAAAAATATTAGAAAGAATTGTTTACAAAAGATTGGATTCCTTTTTGTCATTTAATAAGATTATTACACCAGCCCAGTTTGGATTTAGAAAAAAATTCTCTACCGATTTCGCAATAACCAAATTGCTGGACAAAGTTGTAAACTCACTTTCAGAAAAAAATCACACAATTGCTTTATTTATGGACCTAAGTAAAGCTTTCGATACCATTGACCATGGTATTTTACTTCATAAGTTGTATAATTACGGGATAAGGGGCATTGCTTGGTCATGGATTAAGAGTTATCTTTCCAATAGGCAACAATACGTTTTTATCAATGATGTTAAGTCTCCTTTATCGTTTATCAATTGCGGCGTCCCGCAGGGTTCTATTCTGGGACCTTTGTTATTTTTAATATACATTAATGATATAGTAAATTCATCTTCCATTCTTTCTTTCATCTTATTCGCCGATGATACTAAAATTTTGTTATCTCACAAGAACTTACCAGAATTAATAAATATAATGAATTTAGAATTAAATAAAGTTTCATCATGGTTTAAATGTAATAAGTTATCTCTTAACATAAGTAAAACTCATATTATGCATTTTCAATCATCTCATAGAAATAAAAATTTTATACAAGATATAAAAATTGATAATGTGCCTTTAGATAAAAAAGAATACGTAAAATTTCTTGGTATAACAATAGACAATCATTTATCATGGACTCCGCACATAAGCAACGTGTCTTCCTCTGTAGCTAAAGGAATTGGAATACTATGTAGACTAAAACAAATCTTACCAGAGAAATCTCTTGTTATGATATATAATACATTGATTTTACCATATATTCACTACTGTAACCTCATTTGGGGGAATAGCTGCAAAACAAGGCTTAATCATATACTTTTATTGCAAAAGAAAGCGGTTAGAATGTGTTCCAAATCGGCATATCTTTCACATACAGACCCTCTTTTTTATCGTCTGAAAATATTTAAGATAAATGATATTAATACTTTACAAATAGCACTTTTTATGTATAGATATAATTACGACATGCTTCCTCCGGTATTCACGGATTTATTTTCATATAATAACAATTTACACTCATATCCAACAAGAACATGCAATAATATTCACTTAAACAATCCCAGGACACTATTTGCACATAAAACACTAAGACATCATGGACCTGATATTTGGAATGCATTGCCAGATTCACTCAAGCTGACAAGATCATTTTATTCCTTTAAACGAACTATAAAAGAAATGCAATTAAACCAATACCTAACACATTAAAAAAGAAAATCATTACAATTGTTATCATTATTTTAATTAGACATTGACTTTTATCTAGAACATGTATAAATTAAAATCAAACAACAAAACGTGTTATTTTCTAAAATTCCATGCTAAGGACCAAGCATCTCCCCCCCCCCCCAGTCCCTCATGCACCTGCACGTTTAAATGACAATAATAGATATTAATTATTTTGGCTATATTCCAGGGTTGTTACGTTTTCAAGCTTTGCTTTTGTGACGACCCTTGCAACCATCCTATTTTTTATTGTGAAACAGAAAATACCACTTAATGATTTTCATTTATGTAAGATATATTTGATGATTTATATACAAAACTATTGTTCATTATCTTGATGTCAAGTTTCAGATATGTATTTTCTTGTCCAGAATTTTGTTATGAAAAATGTTGCAAAAACCAATAAATGAAATGAATGAAAAAAAATGAAAATAAAAAAGCAGATATTGAACTTTTTAGGCATGTGATTTTCTTTTTGAAATTCAAATACCCCCGCCAAATGAGTTTTTGGTATTCTTTCTTCGAATTGTTTTTGCTCACTCATGCGTGAATGGGGAATAATCTAAGTAATATCAGATGAAAGAGGAGATTCTAAGCTTTACATTGGTAGGTCATTTGTCTATTGTATTTGTGATTAAGTTATGATAAATTATCGCTTAATCTCGGTTTCGTTTTTTTCTGGGACGCACTGTATAGAGGCCTTTATACATTCCTCTATTAAATTTGACTTCATTATGTATGCCGATGATAACACTTTTAATATACAACCAACATTATAATCTTAATTTACAAAATGATATCAATGTTGAATTATATAAAGTAACAAAATGGTTCAAATCAAATAGGTTGTTTATAAATTCTAGTAAAACTAATCATATTACTTTTTCCATAGGCAGTCTTGCATTTCTAATTCACTCAATGATTTATTGCTTGAAATAGACAAAGTTCCAACTAAAAAGGTGAATAGTGTTGATTTTCTAGGTGTTTATAATATGCAATGGGACACTCATGTTCAAAGAGTCACCCAAAAAGTATCTAAATGCATTGATATCCTGTATAGGTTAAAATACTCCCTTCCAACTTCTGCATTATTACTTTATACAATTCTTTCATGTAATCATGCCTATGATCTATGACCATCCCTTTTATTTGAGAGAATTATGCATACGTAAACGCCCCTGGTAACGATATATCAGCCCCTTCCCACAGGGGCAGTGAAAGCGGGGGGGGGGGGAGCAGGGAGGCAGGGGGCACTTGCACCCCCAAAAATCCCCGTAGGAACAAAATACTATTTTTCCTAAGTGGAACATTTCCTTGGGTTTTTTCCAAAATGAAATGTGCCTTTTTTTAATGAAATACCCTTTTAAAGTTTATATTTTAGATTAGAAAATCCCAAAATTTTGGGTTATTGTAACATTATTGTTTAGTAAGATGCTCACCGTTTCTGGTTGTAAAAGGCTTAGAATCTCCAGTTTTCAGGCCGGAATATCTCTTTAGCTCGCGCTTTGTACTCGCATAATTCGATGTATCTTATCCATGGGCCACTAAACGCAGTTCTTAACAGATTCCCTTTTTGGTCAGTATATTTCAACTCACACTTAGCACTCGTGTTAATTCTTCAGTTAGATACATGGGCGGAAATCCCAAGGGGGACAGGGGGACGTGTCCCCCCTACTCAAAATAGTAGGGGGGGGGGGACACAATATCAAATGTCCCCCCTACTATTCGTGGTCTTTTATGATGGTAAGAAATACATCATTCAAAATCGAAATAAAACATGTATTTTAGGACGAGATGACCTTACTTTTGGGATGATAAGCTTTTTTTTTTGCTTGTCAAACTTATTTTCGTCAAAATGACCTTAGATTTGGGGTGATAACTTTTTTTTCATTTTTTATTTTATTATTATCATTTTTTTGTTGCTTGTCAAAATGTCCTGCCCCTTGGCCCCCTTAACTTTTGGGAGAGATTTCCGCCCCTGGTTAGATACACATTACTATTGCAAAAACTGCTCTGAATGTTTTATTTTCATTTCTTATTGATATGTCCAAAACCTTGAGCTTACGATTTACGTTCGCAACACCTCCCAAGGATGCCCTTTTATCAGTAATTGACCCCAAAACGAGTTTTACAACATCAACTTTGAATTTTTTTTCTCGTTATACTCTCTGGCGAAAAATAAAGCCTTTAAATATATATTTTACCATAAACAGAAATCACTTCAAAATGGCTTTGCTCTACTTTTCTCTACCTTGCTCCGCCGCCCTTCTTTTATCCTCTCCATCTTCATAAAAATTGAACAGCAACGGTGATTCTCCCCCCCCCCCCCTCCACCACGTTTACCCAGCGGCGTAACAGGGGTCGGTGGCCAGGGGGGGGGGCAAGAGCCAAAAATTTCCCGATCATATCATGGTATGAACAGGCGTAATGGTGTAATGAGGCGACTATTTTGAGAGGGCCAGATATTGCGTATCGGGCAGAATTTATCTTTAAAAAAAAGTTGCGAGCAAACGAAGCGAGCGAGCAAAAATTTTGACCTTTTTAATACATAAAAATCCAATTTTTGTGATAGATTTTGAAATGATCGATATCCAGAAAATAATATATTTCACTTTTCTCTCTTCCATTCCTGTTTTGTGGTCTGAACGCCACTGTGAACAGGATTCTTTGCGGCTGTAGCGTGAAGAGTAAAAAAAACGAGGGGCGCAGTATGACACATGTGCTAAAAAGCTGCTTAATATAAGTCCCGAGCGAGCGAAGCGAGCGAGAAAAAAATACCTTTTTCATGAGAATCTACCTTTGAGATATTTTTGAAATTATATTCAGTAAATAAAATGATATCCTACACTTTTCCTTTGCTTTTCTTTCCTCCTTCTTTTTTGTTTCTTGTTTGTAGAACTGTTGGGGGCCAATGGCTTAACCCTTCCATACTCATATATGGCAGTGCTGTGCGGTTGGGGTCCGGGGCGCCGGGGCGGAGCCCCCCGGAACTTCTTGATATCAAAGCCACTTAAACCTCGCAGATTGCCGCTATTTTAATCAAATCGCGAGTATATACAGAATATAGTTTTTACACAACACATTTATTCAACCCAGTTGCGTAATGAACCAAATTCGAGGTGGTAAAACGTAGCATTGTGGGAAAATTTACATCCTACATCCACTGCATGTTGGTTCTACTCTTTCTATTTGTCATTATATTGATTTTTATGTATTGTTTTTTATTGTTCATATAATATTGTATATTGTACCTTTTTAATGGATGTGAGTAAAGTGAATTGAATTGAATTTGTTAAAAGTCGCCAGCATGCAAAGCGAGCTTGAAAATTACTTATTGAAATTGAATTCTAATTATGTGATAGATTTTTCCATTATATTCAGCAATGCTGACAGCAAATAACACATTTCATCGTTTCCATTCATTTTATTATACGTTGTCTCCTGTATAATTTATTTTATTTCCTCTTGGGTGTGGAACCAAGACCCCCCCCCCCCCCTCCCCGCGCCTGTACGCCAGTGATTGAACGTGATTGAACGGGGGCGTTATAGAGCCATTTGATGGTTATAGATGAAGAGCCCCTACTGCTTTGCATAAAATTTAGCAAGCTTATAGCACAATGTTGCGTGCAGTTCATTTTTCTTCCCGCTCTTAATTTTCAATCCTCGGCAGCCCGGTCGTGTTATTATTTTTTTTTCTTGTCCCTTTTGTTTGTTTTCTAATTTAGCTTTTGACTAATTCCATTTTACCTTCGTTTCCCGCTATTGTTTGTCATTCTGTCATAATTTAATTTATTTCCTATCAAGCTACTGCATTACATAAGCCTATTACGGAATGATTTGTTCTTTGTCTAATGTTCTTCTTTCGTACATTTTCCCGCTTTTTTTCCTTTTCCATTAAAAAAAAAAAAAAATCTTCGTTTTCTTTTTCCCTTTCCTCTTTTCCTTTTCTCCTTTCCTCCCCCTTTCCCTTTCTTTCTCCCTCCCTTTTTTTCTTTTTCCCTTTTTTTTATTTTCCCGGTGAAATCCGCCAGGGGGGCAGCTTGCCCCCCCCCCTGCCCCCCCCCCCCCGTCTGTTACGCCAATGCGTTTACCCTTCCGGATTTCCCGGCTTCGCCGGCGATTATTTCATTTTCGGATTAACGAACCTTCGGAATAAAGAACCTTATTTTGTTTTCGGATCAACGAACCTTATTTCGTTTTCGGATTATCGAACCTTCGGACCGAGGAACCTCATTACTTATTTGGATTATCGAACCTTTGGAACAACGAACCTTTTTTTCATTTTCGGACAGACGAACCTTCGGAATAACGCCACAAATGTTCGGATTAACGAACCCTTTTTCGTTTTCGGATTAACGAACATCGAGGTACAGGCAATTTACGTGTTTCGGAATTACGAACCTTCGGAATAACGAACCTTTGGAATAACGAATCACTTGCGTACCTACGGGGGGGGGGGGGGCAGGGGTGCAGTCTGCCCCCCTGACGAGCCACAACCCATGCAAAGGACGTATCCCTACCCCCCCTGACGAGCTTGAAAGACCTTTTTTGCCCCCCCCCCCCTGAAGAGCTTGAAGACCATCCTTTATTTGTGACTTTTTTTTTGTTGTTTTTTTGTTGCTTGTCCATTTGTGATTGAAGACCTTTTTTTTTTTTTGCTTGTCAATTTTTTTGGCGGACGGTTTTGCCCCCCCCCCCCCCCCTGTGGAAAATCCTAGGTACGCCACTGGTCCCGGTTACTCGTACTCTCGACCGGGACTAAACATAGACATTTCCGTGGCTTTTCCGGTGGCTTTTCCTGGGGATTCTTATAAGTATTTGGGAATTTTTTATCAGAAACAGACCCATTATAGGAGGATTCATGTCTAAGGATATTTTTCGCCAAAAACGACCCACTGGAGCGGGACATCCCCGTTTGCGATATACACGCGAGTACCCCCCCCCCCCCCCATGGCCCGGGTGCACGCGGGAACCCCCAATTTCCAACTCGACTAATACACAGAGATACGAACAGGTCTGGCGTTAGTGAGTGCGTTCTAATAGGGTCTTTTTTTGGGGGGGTGGGGGACAAAATTTTTCACAACTGTATAAATCATCGTGTTGTATTTCAACAAGATGCCGTTTTTCAACAAATCTCCGTCAGTGACTTTTTTAACGTTAAAACTAATTATCGAAGACAGTGTTGGCTCACTTGATTCGCACCCTTGCAATCAAAAGGAAGACAAAGTTTCATTTTTATAAGCCCATTTAACCACTTAACACATTTGGCCTGATTATTTAAGTGATTATGTCATTGCACGTTAAAATAAAAAACAAAAACATATTTTTCATCTGAGAAACGTTGGTATACAACTATTCATGATTTTGATGATGCAATATTATACACTCTAAAAAAAAATTATGGGTAAAAATGCTCTATGAGGGTAATTATGTGTCCAGCAACCAACATTGGACAATTCTTTTTGGGCATTTTTATTTATCCAGTGTGATGAAAATTTTGCCCATGATTCTAAAGTAATTGCTGATAATATGCTTCACTCCACATTGGGTAAAATACTGCCCAAAATAATGATTGGACAGTGGACACAGTCACAATAGCTGGTTGAAATTTTACCCAGTATTTTTTTTTACAGTGTATGTGCATGAGATTATTAAGGGAGCCTCTATTGATCCGTGCACACGCTTTACCCTATGGAATTGAGCATTTTTTTTTCTACTACGGTACCCCTATGAACAGAATGATTCTAATCACTGTCATGTCCTTTCCTTTACTTTGTGACTTTTCAATTGGTAATTAAACCCCCGTCCGTCGTGTCTGCATTTAACGTGGTCCTTCCATAATGTGTAATATTCAAAGCACCACTTAATGTAAACAATACAGAATTTATTAAAGGGCTGATCCCTTTAGTTTAGACAAAGTTTATCACCATGGGGGTATTTCGGGGGGGGGGGCAAATTCTGACTATAGGCGGGTACAATGTTGCCCGATAGTCTAAACCAAGGTCAAGGTAAATCCAATGCTAAAAAATAGTGATTTGCTAGTATTTGTAAGTTTAATGTCTTTATAAAGTCTATAGATGTTTTTTATTTTTGCACTCTAGATTTTTCTTAACCTGTCCACCGGTCTACAAGAAATCCCAATTAATAGGGCTGCTGTGTTAATGTAAAGTAGATAAAAGCCGAGTCTATAAGAATAAACTGTAGCCTGTGTCCACCCTTCATTGTTCTGGTTTGAATAGCTTAATCAAGATCATTATTGTCTGTCGTTATTCAGGACATGGTCAGTAAGCTATGGGCCTACCAGCATGACCAGTAACTCCAAATGGGAAACAACAAACATAGAGAATAATCTTACATGTATTTGGCCCATGCATGCTTTATACAGATAGAAATGCTGTCACTCAGCTATCAGTTTTATCAAAGTTCTCAGAGAGTTGGTCAGAATGCAGAGATAGAAATCCTAAACTTGGGCATTTGACAAATTTTTATTCTATATTGTATGCGTAATAAGGTGTAGCCTGCGCCGCTTATTTAAGCCTCCAATAAAATTGGTAAGTTAATTGTAACTATCATTCAATTTCAGTATTTTAAGCTATTATAAGTCAATATGAAATAACTATATATGATAGCATTGTGATGGATCGTTGCACCTCAAAATTATAAGAATTTCATTTTGTTATAGTGTTATAAAACTTCTTGGAAGGTATAATTGTGAAGTTGTTTCTCTATAGAGCTTTCTAGTGATTAGGACTACAAAATTTTATTGGTACTTTAATTGCCCGGTTATTTTGAAGTATTTCATCTCGATCTTGGTACGTCTGGGATGATGAAATAATAAAGCACCGGCCATTTGAAATAAACCAACGTTACTTTCGTGAATACATATATTGTTTGGGGTGTGTAAGTGTATACTGATCTTGAAAATCCAAGAATTCCAAGAAAAATCGTGTGATACCATGATTGAAGAGCGCCATCTACGGTACTTAAAACATTAACTTAGTAAAATTACATCAACAACAATTAGCAACAATGCAAGCTGAGCGCGAGCCAGCTGAGATTGAATGCGATATTGCATGATACGCTGCTTATTCCTTTGAAGTTAGAATTTGATGCAGCACCGAAGTAAACCAGCATCACTTGGAGTTGGAATATTGTTTTTACAAACGCTAGACGATGTTTGTTGCATGTGAGTATGTCATATTTGCGCTGAGTATACTGCCTGGGCCGTAATAGTTTACTGCCAGAAAACGCCCCCAATTTAGCAGCACACCGCGCCCGTTACCTTGCCCGAGCCGAGGGCGAGGCGAGGCCGAGGCCTAGGATGCGGGTGTTGCCCGCTTGCTTGTGCCTCAATCGCGGTGGCTAGCTTGTCATCCCATCTATCTTGTTAGCTAGGCTAGGTACTGGATCAAAATCTCAGACGTAGACTCTAATTTAATTAATTGATGATATGAACATAAGTCTAACATGGCTAAATCTGGAAAGCAGCTCTGTTTTGAAAAAGAATTGAGGGGCATTAACCATTTAATTTTCATTTTATATACTTTGCTGGCCTGGGTCGGGCCAGAGCAGAGCCATTTTCAGTTTTTGAGAGCCATTCTTTTTTTTTTTTCATGATTCAACGCATGGTTTAGCATCGCAGTTTGTCCTGGTTGTTTACAAATAATGTTTAACATTGTTTATTTATTTGACATTTATTTTTTCTTCATTGCTAATGCTATTAATTGTTACATGATCATTCGGTCTAATTTATAATATTATCAGTACTTAACAGACAGAGGCGCATGGCCAATATTGGAGACTGTCTCCAATGTGGGAGATTATCTCCAATATCAGACAATTCAGAGACTTTTGTAAAGAATTTGGGTATCCGATTTCAGAGACAGTCTCCAGTTTTGGAGACCAATTTCCTTTATTTACATTTGCTGCAAAAGGATTACCTTGGCGGCAAATAAAAATGTGATAAGCAGATTCCTCGTGCAAAATTACCCCTTTTCACCGTCTACATGTACTTTAAAAATTCACTGTCTACTTTTATTTTGATAAGGATTTTTGTTGTCAATCACTCAGTATATAATGCATGGTTGGTATGTACATCGGAGGGTACCCTCATTTTTACACTCAAATTTCCGTTCCAGGCAAGGCATAGCATTTTTATCTTATTGAGAAAAAGAACAAAGGAAGCCGCTCCAAAGCATAGCATTTTCTTCTTATTCAACAAAAAAGAAGAAAGAAATTTGCTCCAAAGCTTCGCATATTTTTCGTTACGTCGTTCCGCCTGCATTGATCCACTACAATTAGCTGCAATTTCGGTGATCATTTAATCAATCATGAACTTGTACAATTAGTTTTCACTTTTTTCATTTTGTGTAGGGTTTGTTTTGTTTTTTTCCTTTTTTGTTTCATCTTGATGTTGTTTGTTTCTTTGTTTTGTTTGTTATTTCTTGGCAAATAAGTTTCTAAATTCTTTACTCTGTCAATTGCATTTTTTGTCAAATTGCTTAATAGGCAAGATATCTTGACAAACTCAACTTTTGGGTTTTTATAATTTCCTCATTTCCTTTATTAAATACACAAAAAAGTTTGTATAATGTGTGGTTCACATTTGCTCAATTGTTTAAGTATTTTTTTAAAATGAATTATTGTATTGTCGTTATTATTAATTGGAAATAAATCACAAAAATGAATTGATAAAAAAGAAAACATCTCATAGTACTATTAAACCAGGCCCCAGTCTCGCAGTTATACAAATAAAAGTAATTTTCAACTTGCATGTGTGTAGGAGGGACCCTGAATTGTGATGAGTGCTGAGCTGAAGAAGGGCAAAAAAGAAAATGATAAGAAGAAGAAAAAGAAGAAAGGCAAGAAGAGGAACGATAGTAACATAGACGACCTTCAGCAAGATGTAGATCAGGTCGCGGAGATCATGGTGTCTAATATTGACAAGCTACTGGAGAGGGGTGATAAGCTAGACGATTTGATGGAGAATGCTGGTAATTTATGTCTTTTTTTTATCTGTAGACACACTTGCACCTATTTTCTGAATTTTTGGTTTAAAGGGGAATCCACCCTAGGTCATAAAATGCTGCAGAGAGAGTGAATAAGAAAAACTGAATGATGACAGTTTGAAAGAAAACTGACAAGGAATAATTTAAAGTTATGGCTGTTTAAAAAAAATGATATCACTTACCTATAAAGACTATTTCAAATTGTCAATTTGGTAAAAGTGGGGAAGGGATGACTTTTCTAGAGGCTGTAATTGATTATTTGGGATTTGCGGTTTTCTCATTTAAAGGAGAATGAAACTCTTGGGGCAAGTTAGCTTATTAAATTGTGAAAGCAGAAAAATCAAAGAATAAGATCAACAAAAGTTTGAGTAAAATAGGACTAGCAATAGAAGAGTTATGAGCATTTGAATGTCGAGATCACTAATGCTATGGAGATCCTCCCATTGGCAATGCGACCAAGATCTATGATGTCACAGATGAACAACTTTCCCCTTTTGGACACTGAAAATATACCCCAAAACATCTCTTTTTGCTCATTCTAATCATATGACAAACAATTCATCAATGATATAATGTTGTGAAACCTCTGTACTTGTCCTCTCATAAAGAGAACACCTCACCTTGTGATAGACTAAAAAAGTGAGAATATAAGTGAAATAAGTACTAAAGTAATGAGGGAGTTGTACGAGTGTGACATCACAGATCTTGGTCGCATTGCCAATGGGGGGAACTACATGGCATTAGTGATCTCAACATTCAAATGCTCATAACTTTCTTATTATTCATTCAATCTTCCTCAAACTTTCAACAATATGTTTCTTTGATTTTTCTCTTTGATATGGATTCAGCTGGTTTCAAGGGTTTCATTCTCCTTTAAGTAGTTTTGTTCATAGGGCAGTATCGTTTTATGTCCTTTTGATGGAGAAATAATTGAATAGAAAAAGAATTTTGAAAAAAAAAATTGTTTCAGCCATTTTGTATCATTCTGAGACAGTTGTGTAAATGATTCGAGTTTCATAAAGAGTTAATAAATTGAACATGTACTCATAGGGATTTGTGCCCCAATAAGCCAGTTCGTAGTTCCTTTCTGCGCATGATCAAAAAGTTCTACGCATGATCAGAGGAAGGTCATTTGTACCAAAGTGACATGGTGGTTTAAAATCTAATGAGATAAGCACCAACTTTGATGTCTTTATTATTCATATATTCTTTTGAAATGTGGTTTTCATTTACATCCACAAAAAAAAAACAATGCGTCCACGAAAGACTGGCATTTAACAGTTTGCCAAGTCCATTGTGCAACATGCTATGATATGCATTCAAAGTAGGAATGCAACAAATACCTTCATAAAGTGTCCATTGGTGTGCTATTCTTGTCACCTGGTCTATTCAATTTCTTCATCCTGATATGTAAGGCAAGCTTACGTAATATCTTGCTTTGAAATCTGCCTATCATAATGAAAGAAATGAAAGGTCATTTGACCAAAATTGTCCATGAAGTAACTACGAACTGGTCTATTGGCTCTCCATAGTTAAAGGACAAGTCCACCCCAACAAAAAGTTGATTTGAATAAAAATAAAAAATCCAACAAGTATAACACTGAAAATTTCATCAAAATCAGATGTAAAATATTAAAATAAGAAAGTTATGACATTTTAAAGTTTTGCTTAATTAAGTTAATTTCACAAAATAGTTATATGCACATCTGGGTCAGTATGCAAATGAGGGAACTGATGACATCACTCACTATTTCTTTTGTATTTTATTTTATGAAATATGAAATATTCTAATTTTCTCAATATTGTCCTGGGTTATTCCAAGAATTCGTGCGCGTTACGTATGGGACATTTCAGAGGCTTTAATGACCTGAATAGTAGTGTTAAATGACTTTGATTAGATTGAATACCCTCATGATGGTAGACATCTAGGAGAAGAATCCTCATGATGGTAGACATCTAGGAGAAGAATAATCATGCAAAAAATTGTGACATATGACCTTGACCTTGACCTTTTAGAGAGAAAAGATGTGCCGTTACGTATGGGACGCAGAAAAAATACAATTTTTAAAACATGTTTTTTAAGTTGAGAATTCTCTGAAAGTATTTCATTTGACAACTTGTAACTTAGTGTGATAGAAGTCACAATACTCTAGTATATCTAAGGTAAGTTTCATGTCATAAGCCAATCCCTCCAATTACAGACTCTAATTAAAGAAATTAATGACATGTTACAGACCTTCATTTTTTAGGAGCGCGATCGCGCCGGCGCTCCTACCGCGCTCCTTTAAAAAAATAAGGAGAGCAAAAAATCGCGCTCCTAAAAAAAAAAAAAAATGAAAAAAAAAAAAAAAAAATGAAAAAAAAAAATTGTTAAAATTTCACATTTCACATCTTTAAATCCTTGAAATGGTATTCTTTTTTCCATGATTCCTTGAAATTACTTTGATTTAGTTGAAAACTATCAGAAAAATTAAGAATATTCATCTCTTTCCCGACTCTGATTTTAATTTAAACTCGGTAAATATTTGCAGTCCCATGTAGTCCCATATGTAGATTTTCATGGCAGCACCATGGAAGTCTACATGTGGGACTACAATATTTACCGAGGTAAGTTCAAATCAGAGTCGGGAAAGAGGTGAATATTCTTCATTTTTCTGATAGTTTTCAACTAAATCAAAGTAATTTCAAGGTATTATGGAAAAAATAAGACCATTTCATGGATTTAAAGATGTTTTTTTTTAGCAGTAGTGCATACGACATCTTGTAAACGTATTGACGTGACCCAGGCCTAGTTTCACCACAGATTAATTAATAGCTAACACAGCTATTGCATATATATACAATGTTAAGAAAAATGTACAATTTATCATACATGTATTGTAATGAATTGATTTGAGCTCCTCACGGAGAGCGATTCTGAGGAGCTCAATTGAGCTCCTCAAAAAAATAAGGAGAGCGATTTATTGAGCTCCACGAAATTATAAACGTGAAGGTCTGATGTTACGTATGGGACAGTTACGTATGGGACATTTTGTCCCCATAGAAAACGTACACAATTTTCCCCATAATTAAAAAAATTGAAATAATTTAAAATATGGAAATAACAAAAGATTTTCTTTCTTTTAAAATGTTCTATTGAGACATATTTGATATGACTGAAAAGGAAATAAGCCATTTCAACATTTTTTTTCTTGTTTTTCATGGTTTCATGAATTTCTTATGTACCGGTATTTCTATTTTTTTTTTTTTTTTTCATATTTTTCAATTTTCACAAATTTTTTGCTTCGATTGTTTTCATTAATCAGTATTCATAACAAATCAGTCTTTAAAAACTAAAGAAAAGGTTAATAATAACTTTTTAGAGCACTCTAGAAATTTGTTTTTCTCCATTCACTTTGTACACAAATCTCCCCATTGAAATTGTGTGTAAATGTCCCATACGTAACATGTTGTCCCATACGTAACAATTTTTTAATTAACTTTTAATAAAAAACAAACTCTATTTTTGAAACTTTTTGTGGTATAACATTTTCATACTTAATAAATTAGAACTTCCCAGAGATGCAACAATACAAGTATTGTATTATGAGAAATAACTATAAAAAAAATCCTCAAAATGTTACGTATGGGACATTCCATCCTTGGACAAGACCTAATTTGCATAATTAGATAGATGACACCACTTTTTTCCCCCAAAAGTAATAAGATGTTAGGGGGTCAATGTCCCACCTATGACTAAATCTCAGAAATGTCATTATTATTTTTTATGAGTTTTTATAATTGTCCCATACGTAACGCCCATTTTACCAATTATGCAAATTAGGGGCCCAAAATTAGCATAACTATGCATATTATCAAATTTTTCCTAATGAAATTTTAGAATTCAACATTTGGGCTTTCTTACCCCACCAAAGATAACTTCTTAAATTAAAGATGAAATTTTGCCTTCTAGGGTGACCTTTTCTTGGACTTGCCCTCCTATGAAACAAATTTTTATTTCTCCCAAACATGTGGAAGTACAATTGTTTAACATTTTATGATTCAGTCAAGTTGGTCATTACTGTCAAATCTGTAAAAATTTTAATATTGTATAATTTAAACAATAAAAAACAAAAGAATTAGTGAGTGAGGGACATCATCGATTCTCTCATTTGCACGTGACTAAATTGTGCATATAATTATTTTGTGAAAAATAATCGAAACTTTAAGATGTCATAACTTTCTTATTTTACATCCGATTTTGATGAAATTTTCAGCATTATGCTTGTCTGATTTTTCTCCATTGATTACATTTTTCTGAGGTGGACTTGACCTTTAAACCATGGTTTTATTTAAAACAAAGTTCAGAATAAGGGCCATAATCTATACTACTGATATCAGAAATTGCATCTATAGGTTCAATTCTTGTTTTGCTCATACATGTAATTTTTTTATGAAATTAAATGAGGACCCTGTATTATAGAATTGGTATGATATCAATAGCCACTTTGGCCAACTTGAGCCATAGTTTCTGTCTCTTCTCTCTAAAAAAGGGTAGCCTGTTATTCCATTTACTGAGCAGACCTTTTTCTAATAGTTTAACTCATTCAGGATGTGGATTTTGTAGCTGATCAGCTGTTAATTTTCGAACAGAAGTGGCACAATTAATATTATTTTTATCCCAATTTTGAAATTCTATTCTTTTATTTGAATTTCAGAGGATCTAGAAGCTCAGGCGAAAGGCTTCCAAGTTGTCACAAAGAAAGTGAAAGAAAATGAGAAATGGAAATACAGAAAAGTGAGTAGTGAAATAATCTAAAACATCATTTTTTTGCATATAATATACATGCATGTATGTAAAACTTTTTTTTATATCATGTTTAAATATGCAATTAAAACTGAATTTTCATACAGGTTATTGTATTTGTACATGTACATGTACGTGCAGATCGTTGAAGGTGATTTCCTTTTTTTTCAGGAATTGCATAATATTTGGCATTGAAGTGGAATCACACATACAGGCTTATTGATTTTGTAATGATAGTTCACCTGTAGTCGGTACCATTCGCCACCTACATGTATACTGCAAAAGAAACTTGTCTCTGAATAGACTATTTGCCTCAGGATTGAAATGGAATTATTTAGTGAGTGTATTACCGACCGGCCTTGTATTATCGAACGAAATGAAATAATTTCATACGCTCAAAACCTTTCAACATCCTTCCAAAGGGATCTTGAATAGAAAGATGTTGAAAAATGGTCAAAAACACATTTTCAAAGTCTTAATATTCTAAAAATAATAAAATATGGTCAAAATAGCTCATCAGTGATTTTGTTGTATTCTCAATTTTTTCCACAGAAAACACACGTTTGGTAATACGATATCGGATACGTTTTCAAGTGACCAAAATATTTCACATGTGAAGAGGGGTCCGATTGGAAGCTAATATCATAAAAAAATTAAGGAAAACAAATTCGGCAAAAGTTTTACATATTTATATTTTGTAGGTAATTGTGTATTTATGGTGAAGTTTGGTGAATTTTATGAGAATAATGTGTTTGATATGATTAAATTCATGAAAAGTGTTTGGTAATACAATCCTGTCCACTATCATACTACAATTGAGCAATCTGGCTGTAAGATGATACAATCAAATTTTAAATACTAGCTGTGGGAGCAATCTAAAGCTGAGTTCAAACAGAATACAATAAAATGACAATCCAAGTGTTGGTGTGTTAAAAAAAAATGTGTCAAAATAAGCATGACACTCCAGCCAGGTGTCATCCGTTTCCAAGCAGTAATAGATATTGCACTGTCCCCGCATGTGCTTATCTGTGTTGGTGATCTTCAGTGTGATCAGTTTTCAGCTTAGATTTCATGATTTCAAATAGGGTTTGAACCAGGTCTATGTGCCGACAGTTGACCTTGATTTTTGTCTCGCCTGCATAGCAGAGCGTGACTATAGGCGCTGCTTTTCCGACGGCGGCGGCGGCGTCAACATAAAATCTTAACCTAAGGTTAAGTTTTTGAAATGACATCATAACTTAGAAAGTATATGGACCTAGTTCATGAAACTTGGGCATAAGGTTAATCAAGTATTAGTGAACATCCTGCTCGAGTTTCAGGTCACGTGACCAATGTCAAAGGTCATTTAGGGTCAATGAACTTTGGCCAAGTTGGGGGTATTTGTTGAATTACCATCATAACTTTGAAAATTTATGGATCTAGTTCATGAAACTTGGACATTAGGTTAATCAAGTACCACTGAATATCCTGTGCGAGTTTCAGGTCACATGACCATGGTCAATGGTCATTTAAGGTCAATGAACTTTGGCCGTGTTGGGGGTATTTGTTAAATTACCATCCTAACTCTGAAAGTTTATGGATCTAGTTCATAAAACTTGGACATAAGAGTAATCAAGTATCACTGAACATCCTGTACGAGTTTCAGGTCACATGACCATGGTCAAAGGTCATTAAAGGTCAATGAACTTTGGCCATGTTGGGGTATTTGTTGAATTACCATCCTAACTCTGAAAGTTTATAGATCTAGTTCATAAAACTTGGGATATAAGAGTAATCAAGTATCACTGAACATCCCCTGTGAGTTTCAGGTCACAAAACCAAGGTCAAAGGTCAGTTAAGGTCAATAAACTTAGGCCATGTTGGGGTAATTGTTGAATTGCCATCATAACTTTGAAAGTTTATGGATAGAGTGAATGAAATGTGGACATGGGTGTAGTTGACAAGTCTTAAGTCACCGTTCAAATGTCATTTATGGTCAATGAACGTGGTATTATGTCATTATATGAATGGTGTTTTTGTGAATGATTATTTTATTGTAGTTTTCAAAGTTAGCACTGCTGCTATATTAAATCGCGTAATGCAGGCGAGACTGCCAGAGGCGTTCCACTTGTTTAAAGAATTTCTCATGAAATTAGTGTTGGCTGCAACTCCAGGTATTCAACTTTAATCCTTGTATATATTTTCTATTTTACCTCCAGACAAAGATCTGCCTGGCGCTGATAATCATCTTCATTTTGATAGCCATTGTAGCGATCATCCTATGTAAGTGACCAATCGCATTCAGAGTGTGTGGAAAAGATTGTCCTGACATAGGAATTTGGGCAAAGTAGAGCAAAATAAAGAAATTAGAAAATAGAGTCAAGATCAGTACATCTTCATCTACTTTAGCACAAAATACACTAAAAAATATCAGTGTTATTGTCCTGTGCAGCTTTTAATCAATGAATTAATAAACTGGAAATGTAGAAAATAATCAATCGTTTTGGTGCACATGAAATTAAATTACCTTCTTCGTTTATACATGTACACAGACTTAAAAGGCCGAATCACCTGGCAAGCAGGGAATTATGAATAAAGCCTTCATGGTTGTGATATATACCTTATATGATTTCGTTTGTCAATTTTACTTCTACAGTAACTTCATTTAGGGTCTTTGAAATATATTGTGCATGTCTGCACTTTGCAGGTGCAAGTATGACTTTTGATCAGTTATGATATCTTTTGGAAAAACCTCTGCGATCATTTAATATGTTTCAACAAAGAAGAAGAAATGATACATGATGAGTGTCCCATTCATCAGGCTCTTGCATTTTAGAGCATCTTAATCATTTCACATGTATTTACAAATGATGTTTATAAATGTTGGATGATTGAACAAATTAATTGAATTTAATATTTTTCTAATGTTTCAAGATATTCATACCTTTTTTTTTTCTTTGTTTGATACAGTGGTAATAAAGCCATGGTAGTAATGCCAGAATACTCTCCAGTGTTTCTCAGCCAGCCAAAGGATCCATCCATGGAGCGCCCTCTTGTGTCATAGTATTGAAAGGAGCGCAAAACTGGGCCATGTGGCGTGCACCTGTAATCTGTAGCCTGCATGGTGAAAGTTACAAATTGATGCAGAGGTTCGGGCTTGTCACATCCTTAGGATGGTGACGTTAAAGATAAATGCCACTTGTGGCAACGATCTCAAAATGAGTTCAAACAGAATCCAATAAAATTTCAGACCACCCAAGTGGTTGTATGTATGAATAAAAAATATGTGCCAAATGGCTCTGGAATGAGCAAAATAAGCACAGAATTTCATCTGTCAGGTATTCTTCCAAATAATAGTAAGCTACCTTGTTCCAAAGGTTTCATTTTGTAATTCCATCTCAGAAATGAGCAAAATAAGCACAGAATTTCATATGCCAGGTATTCTTCCAAATAATAGTAATACTGTACACTGTCCCACATATGCCTTTTTTTGTTAGTGATCATCAGAATGATCGGTTTTCAGCTAAGATTTCATGATTTCACAAAGATGAGTTCATTTCAATGTACCAGAACTAGATCTATGATAATATGGTAGCATTTAACCTTGATTTTAAAGACTTTTTCATGAAATAATTATTTGCTGCAACTGCTATCTTTTAGTTTTAAAGGTCGTGCCCAGATGTGAATAATCATATCTGAGTGATACACATGTAAAACTCAACTAAATTCACTAATGCCATCTGAAAATAAGGAAGAAAAATCAGGGTTTTTTTTTTGCCAGTATGTGCTGCATTTTTCTAATTACACTTCTTCCAAAGAGATTAACTTCATAGCGGCGTATAGTGCCAAAATGTTGAAATGACAGCTGTATGAAGAATGGTGGAAAACTCAGGGTCTTTGATGATGCACTTATTGCACTATCTCTGGCTACAGTCACACCTATGAAACTGACTCAAGGCAAAGATTCTACAAGGTGAAGATCGGACACTTCGGCACTTTTTTGAAACGCTCCCAAACGCCCGATAAAATGCTCATGGGGAAGGACGCCCACTAGCGTTGAGTAAGTAAACCATCCCACATCGGCACGCAGTTGTGTATAAAACATATTTGGGAAATGAGAGAGGGGACTTTGGAGAGGGCTCAAGGGTGGTGCATGGGAGTAATTCCACCTTTTATTACCCAGAAACCTCTGAAATGTATTCATCTTTAATTTAAGAAAAAAAAATATATAAAAATCGTCTATTCCTTAAACCCTTCACCATTTCTCTCATATGTTTTGTACACAACCATCTCTCGATACGCAAAGGATAAAAAAGGTTGTTACATCAAAGCTGTGGGGCGCTCTTCCCCAGTGTTTCATTAGTCGGTCTATGTACTGTCCGATCTTCCCCTTGTAGTATCTTTGCTCCAGGCAAAACCGATGATATGTCATTGGTAAAAGCGTAAAAGCTTTTGTTGGCTTGGTATCAGTTTTGCTGGTGTGACTTCAGCGTTACACATTTACCAAAGAGGTTGTCTTCCTTAGAGAACTGCCAAGATTAGAGTATTCACAGCTCAGAAACCGGGGAGTTGGTCATCGATGCAAGTGCAACCATAACATAAATAAGCTCAGGTTTGTCCGGCTGTTTTCAAAGAACTCCTCACAATCGCACAAAATGCCGAAGAAGGAACAGTGAATACCTTGAACAGTGGAATGTCAAAGAATACATACAGTGCTCTTTCTTATTCGTGAAGTACTGAATTTGTTACTCTATTCCAACAGGCAGTTGGGTTGACATTAAGTACAGAAAGAATATCCCTTGCCTATGATAAACAAAGGTTGAAGTGTTGCTAAATGACGATGGCAAATCATATTTGTTGAATGTATGGGCAATTTGCCAGAAACACTAACCGGGAATCATTAGAAGTGTTAGTTCATATTTGCAATTCATTCCAGACCTTCATGTTATAGGGCCCTGGACCTTGTTAAAGGGGAACTTCACCCTGACAAAAAGTTTATTGTAAAAATAGCAGAAAAAAATTATTAAAAATATTACCGAAGGTTTGAGAAAAATCAGAGAATTAAAAAGTTATTAGAATTTTAATTATGTGATTTGGGACGTAATATGTGAACAGCATTTCTACATAGCCAATGGTAAAAAAAAATCAATGAAATGTCATTTTCTCAGAAAATTGAAAACGGTTGTTATTGTACCTCTTTTGTATTAATAGACAAATCATTTCACAGCCGATAATGAAGAGCAAACAGAAATAAGTCATCAGGAACCATTAAAAAAATTAAATTCATGCATTTTATATTACATAACATATGGGGCAGCTGCTTGTTTATGGTGTCACAAATCCAAAACTTATAATACTAATAACTTAGTCTTTGATGGATTTTCCTCAAACCTTCACCAATATTTTTTAAATATGTTTCTTCCTACTATTTGTAAAACAAACATTTCTTCAGGGTGAACTTCCCCTTTAATCTGTTTCACGAAGGTTTCATTATTGACAGATTGTCATTCATTAGCAATATCGGGGAAACCCTTGGATTTGATTCTTTAAGGAGCACTTTTGCTTTTGAAATTATTGGTGCTGACTACCTCATTACTTTCCTGTCTGCTCCCTCTTTACAATTCATTTAATAATGGCTTAAGAAGGTAATTGAAGTGTTCCCCAATGTTTGGTATTTTTATCCGTATTTGTGTGTAGTTTGGACAAATAGCAAAGGACCTAATACAGGAAGATTATCATGTGGGACACCATGACAATGTATGCAGATGTACTTTAAGAATATGTTTTGCGTAGTGTCTATTGGATTGCATTTAAAAAATGTGGTTTTGATAGGTCTCCAAAGGATTGTTTAGACTTGGTTCAAAGCTCAGTGATAAAAACTCAGCCAAATTTTGTGTACAAGGTAAATAAGATTGGTATGTTAGTAATTACAAGGATATATTACAGGCCAAAAAAAACAACTAACTATATAACTAACTTTATATCTAATTCTATGGTAATTGATACAATTCATCTGACCTAAAAAGCATAATGCAAGATATTAGAATAGTTTAAAGATCTCAGAGCGTCATGATCCCAGAGCTGGAGCATTGGTTTGTCCTATGACGGACACTTGAACTATTGGTAGCAGTAATGAATGCTAGTATGTTTTGCCAACAGCGCATGAGGAGGTGGAATAGAAAGAGAGAACAATGTGTATGTGTGTGTGTGGGGGGGGGGGGGTAGTATGATGGTATTGATATTTTTAATGACAAGGGATATTTTTATTTATCTGCAAAAAAAATATTTTATCAACTCAGTTTTGAATGCCAAAAAGTCATTGCCTACGTGTTTTTGACCAAGAGTGTGAAAAGTTAGAGAAAGAGAGGGGGGGGGGGGGTATGACTGGTGTAAAAAAAGAACTTGCACATGTAATACTATCAAAATGAAGTGTGTGTGAAATTTTGAAGCAGTGTTTTGATATAACATGTATGAAAATGCCTACATGAATTGTTTTTGATATATTGTATATTATGAATAAATAAGTGTCCTTTCTATAAAAGCAAACGATAGTTGCTTGAGGTATCATGTATTCTCTATAAAAATAGGTTTATTAGCAGACTTTAAGGGTATTTTGCCTATTCATTATTATACTGAGCAGTATATTATTTACCATTTTGTCTTGAATTTTATGTATAGGTAGTTTAATATTTTGAAGTGTGGTTGATTTGCTATGCTTTGCTCTTTGAATATCATTCTACAGCATTCTATGTCTAAACTCTACTATCTGGGCAATGTAACTCAAAGCTTAGCATTGTATGGCCATTGAATTTGTCTTTGGTTTGTTTTGTGAACATATAGTTTGGGACCTAGTATAAGGATCTTTAGCTTGACTTTATGAACAATTTGAATATGGCAAGCCAATTTGATTCTTGTTTATTTGGAATGCCTAAGTTTTGATTAAAATATGCAGATTTAAATAAAAGATTTTTACTAAACCTTCCATATTTGAAATATAAAAGCAGATTTAAGCAAAATTAAGATTTCAATCTCATTTAAACCAAACTTATAAAAACTAGAAATGAGATTACTGGATAAAAGTTGTTTACACATTGTTAAATTTCATGAGGAAAATTGTTAGAATTTATGAGGAAAAAATTGATGTACCCCATTGGCACTTCATATTCCAATTTCTATTTAAAAACATTTCTAAAGCTTTGGTTACACATTCAATAATGTGAATCATGATGTGTATTATCTCACATTCCAATATTACAAAAGTGTAGTAAGTGTCATATCTTTTTATTTGTTGATTCTTTGTAAAAATTTGAATTTCACATTTTTAGATTTTTTTCTTTACCTTCGTTTGACCCAAATTCTCTTTTGACGAAATCCAAAGTATGAAGTATAGACACAGTGGAAATTAGACCACTTATAAGTCGTTTACACTTTGTTAAATGTCATGAGGAAAATTCTTAAAATTTATGAGGAAAAAATTGATGCACCCAATTGGCACTTCATATTCCAATTTCTATTTAAAAACATTTCTAGAGCTTTGGTTACACATTCAATAATGTGAATCATGATGTGTATTATCTCACATTCCAATATTACAAAAGTGTAGTGACTCATATCTTTTTATTTGTTGATTCTTTGTAAAAATTTGAATTTCACATTTTTAGATTTTTTTCTTTACCTTCGTTTGACCCAAATTCTCTTTTGACGAACTCCAAAGTATGAAGTAGACACAGTGGAAATTAGACCACTTATAAGTCGTTTACACTTTGTTAAATGTCATGAGGAAAATTCTTAAAATTTATGAGGAAAAAATTGATGCACCCCATTGGCACTTCATATTCCAATTTTTATTTAAAAACATTTCTAAAGCTTTGTTTACACATTCAATAATGTGAATCATGCTTTGTATTATCTCACATTCCAATATTGCAAAAGTGTAGTGACTGTCATATCTTTTTATTTGTTGATTCTCTGTAAAAATTTGAATTTCACATTTTTAGATTTTTTTTTCTTTACCTTCGTTTGACCCAAATTCTCATTTGACAAAGCCAAAAGTATGAAGTAGACAAAGTGGAAAATAGACCACATTGGCATGTGACGAAAAGACACATAGGCCAACTGATGGTTAGACCAAATGGTAATGTATAGACGAAATTGATAGTAGACCTAGTGACTTAATTAACCATGATGGTGTGATACAATCTAAGAATTAGACCATATGGCTGTTGACCAAGCGAGTTAGCCATGATGATCTCAGATTTGAGAATAACACCATCTGCTAGCAGACTGAGTGGACTGAAAATCAAATTCTAGCTTATTTGACTCATGTTATGCATATATGGGAATGACGATTATCTGGACTCCGTAACACAGGCTAGCGATTGATCGCTAAATGAAATGACCTATCAAGATCACCGTTGCATGCGCATTTTGCTAAGGAGACTGACTAGGAACCAATCAGAATTGTTCTTTCAAATTAGTGATCAAACGCTTATCTTTGTGTTACGGGGCCCTGATTAGATGGGCGGGTAGGGGGAGGGGTCATTTGATGTCATTTGAAAAATTATAGATGTTGGGAGTGTAATATATTCTTGACCTGGGCCTGTTTCATCAAACTTGTTCTTGTAACATTAACTTTGCAATTAATTTGAAAGCTACTGAAATTCTTTAATCTGGTTGGTTGATATTACACTATATTTGTCGTAGAAATTGTGTATTTGACCTAGTACTTTTTATTGTAACAATTCTTAATTAACCTTACCCTGGGAATGGTTTAAGAATCAGTTTTAATTGTATACAGTGGTGAATCCATATATGCAGACAATAAATTTTCACATGGAAATCGCCTTGAAATGGAAGTGCCTTAATATATTTTAGATCCAGAATATGTATATATATATATATATATATATATATATATATATATATATATATATACATGAATATTTTTTTATACAAGTATAATATAATGAACATAAGTTTCCAATTGATATAGGATTTAAAAGGTTATGAAGTTTTGATGGATTTTATTTTTGTTTAAAGTGATTTATTCAGTCAGGGATTATTCTCATTTTGATGTTGATTTATCCCTAGCTTTTTTAATTTCTTATTAGATTTATATTTTTATTCTGTCAAAGATTTAATTCAGTTTAATTTTTAGCAGAGCTCATTGAAAATGAATAGAATCTATTCAATTCTTGAATCTGTAGAAACCAGCTGGCTCATTCGATTGTAAAAAATTGTACTTGTTTTTCAACTGTACTATTGTAGGCATATTGTAATCATGTATTGGTGCTATATATCTGATTCGATGTCAAATATATGAACCATCTTCCATACAGGTTCTCATTTGAAATAAAGTTTTAATGGTCAACACCAATTCTGTGCAAAGAGAATGTGTATTTCATTGACCTCAATTTATAGATAGCAAATTAGGGTCCAGTATCACAATAAGCTTAGCGGTTGATCATGGGGCTGATTTTTGTGATCGATTGCATTGATTATTGTGTATGATCAATTGTAAATATCAGGACTATGATCAATAACTAGTATATGTTACTGGGCCCTGGGCTCCGTAACAGGAATGTTTGCCATCAATCGCTAAATGCCAGTCAAGATTGGTGTTGCATGCACCTTTGATCAAAATACGTACCCCCAAGTGGTTCTTTCGCGATTCATTCAAAACATAACTTAGGATACATTTAAAGGCACAAATTTTTTGACAAGCAAAATAAAAAGTATATCAAACTCTGTTGATATGGGGGGGGGGGGGGGCAGGTATATATAGGAGTGTGAAAAAGTGTAATAGGAGGAATATTTAGGCAATGTAGTGAAATAAAGATTCAGGTTGATTGAAATTTGATGTCTGTACCTGCAGACCAAAACAAAAATGAAAATTTGAACGAAACCGAAAAATTATGTAGAATAAATAAAGAAAAAGAGGGGATTCTGGTGATGGAATTTAGTATTTTCCTAGAATGCATTCCATTCAATTTCATTTTAAAGTCAATTTTTAGATGACTCATTCACTGCCTGCAAATTTTGGTTTGAGGAGGGTGTCTTCTGAATTTCTTCTGTTTTTCTCTTTCAATTATCTCTGCCATATCTTAACTTATTCTTTTTGTCCTAGCTATTTTTTTATCAATCACATTTTCTTAATGTCAAGGAAATTATTTGGCAGGTATTCATTTTTGACGTTGTAGGCCCTATAAATAGTAGTTGAAATGTGATAATTAATATAATGTCCAATCAAATATTTTCAAGACGTCACATTTGTCTGTGTAAACAGAAAATATTTTCAATCAAAAAAAGAAAAATAAAAAAAGTAATCCTCCTTGGCGGGGAATCGAACCCCGGTCTTCCGCGTGACAGGCGGAGATACTCACCACTATACTACCAAGGAATTGGATGACGATAAGGACGCATGATATAATATAATTGTTTGTCTCAGGACCTTTCTCTATGGTTTTTGAGGGGTGGATTGCTATGCAAATCTATATGTTGTCAATTATATATTTTATTGTTTTAATCAGTGTATAACTTAGACTTTTATTTTAATGATCATATATATTTATTTATTTTCAGTAGGGTTTATAAATTCATGCTTAAAAGACTTTAAAAAAAATATTTGTATTCTGACATACGCCGATAGTCTTGGCTCCCCCCGTTTTAGGTGAAGAGGGAATATGAGCGAGCATGCGCAAACACGCTACCGACATTTCTTGCTCAGCGAGCTTCGTGAGCGAAACATTTGAGGTGAGAATTTAGTTGATTTTCCATTCGAATCACTATTAAATCCATATTGTGTTTTACAATTCAATTTTTATGACTTTTGAAGGACACATCTAATTAATTTGCTGAAGATTTTTTATTTTTTAACAAGGAATTTAAAGTGAAATGCATTGTAGGAAATGAATCCCATAATTCTTAAATTGCAAGGCTGTTAACCCGTTGCCCGTAACTGTGAATATATTCTAAATGTTCAGCGTTCGCCGTACGTGAAGAGAGAAAATCCTCGTTTAGGGGCAGACTTTTCAATGCTTTGCCCCGTTGCATCGTGGGCTTACCCAGAAAGCATAGCCAAATATCCCAACATTCCCTTTTATTTTCTGCTAAATAAGTACACATTTATAGTCTGCTTGTGAAACGAATGTATGAAGTTTTTTTACTCTAAATTCATATTTGAGTCATATGATTATCATTCAGAATCATAGAAGATCGGGACTGCGTTTTAAAATAAATGTTGCGCATCGGGGAAAGGGAGGGCCAGGGAAGCCTCTCGTGAGTGATTGTTGGACCGCATTTCGTTATCTCAATTCAGCTGCCGAGTGGGGCGGGATGTTGCGTGACAGTTCTGCCGCGTGCGTCGGCCTGGACCTTGGACTCGTAAGCGCTATGCGCCGCAGCTTCAACTTTCTGTAGGGGGTCGGGTGTCCGGACACTTTATCTTTTTGAAGCCCTCTTTTTTGTTTTTGGATTACACTAGAAATATGAATTCAATACTTGCAATCATCTTCTATTTTGTTCTTTATAATATTTCCTAACATTTTGTACTAAAATTAAATTGATGAAACTTCGCTTGTAAATTTTTCCAAATGATCTTTCTAAAATTGATCGTCCGGACACACAACCTGTCCGGACACACAACAACTGGGTATACTAGTCAAGTACGATGCAGCAAGCAAGACGTCTCACTCTCAGCTCAGCTGGGGCAGCGCTGGTCATCGCTTATGCTCCTTGGCTTGAGTCTTGACCTTAGCTTTACTTCGACCTATTTCTCTCTTTGTTTCTCACCGTAATTGGTTCAGCTGCAGCATGGTGAACACTAATTTTTGGTTGATATAATAATAATAATAATAATAGTTGGATTTATAAAGCGCTTTTTGCCAGAGGATACAAAGCGCTGCTATTATTACCCTGGCTTTAGCTCGAGCTACCATCACCGGCGCTCAGTGCATGCAAGGATTTACTCCTGCCGGGTACCCATTCACCTCACCTGGGTCGAGTGCAGCACAGTGTGGATAAATTTCTTGCTGAAGGAAAATACGCCATGGCTACGATTCGAACACACGACCCTCTGTTTCAAAGGCGAGAGTCAGAACCACTAGACCACGACGCACCCGTAATCACATTATATCTATCATGATATTAATACAATTGACTAATAGTAATAATTTATGTTTTTTTTTTCAAGAAACCATGACAAGGCATGTTTGGATATATAATTAAATTGGCAAACCAGGATGTAAAAGTTAAAACTTAATTATGGGTTAAAAATAAGGTCCACATACTTTTTTTTCTTTTGGGGGGGGGGGGGGGGCGGGGCATATTGTACTTTTGTAGTTTTTCTTTTTCCTATAACCTTAATTTAACAAGGTCAGGAGCTAGTTAGGGCAGCTGCTGTAATTTAGGGGGCTTGAAATAGAAACCCGCAAAAGAAAAATTAGATAATAATAATACATGAGATTTATATAGCGCACTTTAATTAAGCACCCCCCCCCCCCGTTTTAATGTGAATTTAATGCATCAAAATTATATTCTGTAGTGTAGATGCTATCTACAGGCTAATTCAGTAATTGAAAGGGCATTTATTAATTTAGACCTCCAAAAAACACAAAAAAGACCTGTAATCATGACTCCTGTCTTATCTATGTAAATTCAAATAGTGCCTAGCTATATCAACAACATGGCTATAGTATAGGCCTGCTATACTGACACGTATTGTGATAAATGGTCTACCATGTCTAACATTATAATGTCAAATTCAAATAAATGATATTAATAACTCAAAATAAGTAATGTAATCTGACAAGTTAGAAACAAATGAAATAAAAAGAGAGAAAAATAATTATACAGCGCTTAGTCTGCAGCACCTAACTACCAATGAAATATTAATAAATCTCCAATCATTTCTATGTTTATTGATAATCTCAGGTAAAATGGAAGCAGAACTCGACATTGACAAGGAGCAGATGGAGTCGGAGGTCACCCCCAACCAGGAAGTGATGGGGATGCTCCTGTCCCAGGCATCAGATGGAGAAGATGGTCAGCTTCAGATTCAACCTGATCCTATTGGTGAAACAGTAAGTCAGATCCGGAGGGGGGGGGGGGGGGGCGCACTTCCATTAACGAGTGGATACCATGCGCGACCATGGGGTCTCGAAAAGCACCCTAATTATTTTCCATATTCTGAAAATGCACCCCTTAACAAGTATTGGCATGTGAAACCCTACCCTTAACAAGTATTGGAAACAAAACGATACTCTTGGCAAGTATTCCCTGAAGTCTGTTTTTTGGTCGCGCATGGTATCCACTTGTCAATGTAAGTGCCCCCCCCCCCCCCATGAGTCAGAACTTTATCTCAACTTTATTTATTTTTTGTTAGCAAGTCATTAATTTTCAATAAAAAGAAAAATCATATGAATCTCAAATCTTAAAATAATAAATGAATCAGTATCAAACTGAAAAGAGAGGGTGAAAAGTAACCTAGGCCAGTATGATAGTATTACCAGTTACTTGTAGAATAAAATACATTTCAAGTGAAAGAAAGTACAACAATTTTATTTAAACTAGGAAAAGGCCAGTACTGGTGGTGGACAAGAAAACCAAGGATTATCGATCATACATTCTTGCAGGAGGACTATAAAGTATCAAATGGGATCAGAAAATATATAATATTTTACGTATGTAGTATATTTGGAATAATTCTGGAGAAAAATCAACCACAATCTTGTATCCTTTCTGAGATCAGAAATCTAGAGCATCTTGAATGTGGCAGTCACTTTGCATTACATAACGATAAGGTATTTTTTTATGAGCAAAACTACCGGTAAGTCAAAGTAATTCATACAATAATTTCATATACCGGTACAAATAGAACAGTGAGCCCATTCAAAGTTCAAATCCAGCAGGTTTTGGGGGAATTTTTTCACCCTCTTGAAGCAACAACATAACAAGCCTCATATTATTTTAACGAATTCCAGCCTCCGGATGAAGTAGGAGGTGTAGCTGTCGGAGAAGCTGGCGGAATGGATACTGTAGGAGTACATGCAGTGGGAGAAGCAGGTGAAGGAGACGCTGGAGCTCCTGGACAAGTAGGTGAAGTAGTTGTGGGAGTTGCAGGAGAAGTAGGCGGAGCTGGCGATGCAGGAGAAGATGATAATGAAGATGGATCCATCCTAGAGGGGACCAAGTTGAACCTGATGGATGACACCTCTAGTCTTCAGGCGGTACAACTTGCAGACGGCACCACGGCTATCATACAACAAAAAGGTAAAGTATGTGTAAGTTAACATGAAGGGGGGGACTGAAGTTTAAACATGAATTTTGTTAACATTCCACATAATATAGATTCATTCAATATTGCTTTGTAGTTTGTATATCCTACAGAGTAAGTGTGTCCCAAATCTCATCTAATTAAAGAGCAAAAAATATGTATTTTAAACATAAAGACCACATCTTGTTATGATGGAGTTATCGCACGTAAGGGATATTTTATTTTTATAAAACTTGTCTATTCTTCTAGCAAGTGGGCCTGAAAGAAATTTGTAAAATGGTAGAAAAAAAGTCAACTGCTTTTTTATGTGATGAGATGGATTGAACTTTGTCAGATATAACAAATCTGATGAATCCACCATCGATAGATGTTCTCAAACCAGATTTCTTCTTGTCTAAAAGGCTACGTATTTTGCATTCGTTTTACACATAGGAAGTGGGGGTATTTTAGAAGGCCAGGCTGTACAATTGGAAGATGGAAGTACAGCATTTCTTCATAATTTGAGTGAGAAGGGTGAGTATCAAAATATTTTCCTTCAAAGTTTGATTTGTTTTTGCCACCTTAGACAACTTACCGTTGTAAACTGGGCATATAATCATAAAGTTGTCATGGCCTAAAATCTTGAGTCTGGACTATGAACTACAAGATCTGGGTTTCTAAACCTATCACAGCACTTGCGTCCTTTGGTAAGGTGGTTGGTTATCAATAGCATGTCTCCTTGAAATGCAAAATCCATGAAGTAAAAATATCAACCATTTACCCTGGAAACTCATACTAATGTAATAATTTAAAATTATATAAAACCCACCAAAATGATATATTTATGAAACAATTTGGTCCTTTAACCGATATTTGTCTATTGAATAATTTTACAATATTATGAAGTACTAATGAACATCTTTTTGTGCCGATTTAGTATGATAACTTTATCTGATCAATTTGCTTAATTAAATATCAATTTTTCTCCGATCTCATTTTTTTATTTCTTGAGACAATCAAATGTCAATGTTAGCCTGTTTCAATCTATTCAGAATTCATTTTACAAATATAGGTAATGGGTTCTTTCACTTATCATACCATATTTTGTATATTCACCATATTTTTTAACCATAAAATGAATAAAATATATATGAAAGGATTTTTCTCAAAAAATGGATGGAATATTTTTTTTATCATTTTCAAAAGGATTTGGAGAAGGTCAAACAGTTCAACTTGAGGATGGATCAGCAGCATACATCATAAGAACAAATGCAAAAGGTACCAATTCATTTATTTCTTCCTCCACCCCCACCCCTCATGTTTTAAAGGGGAGTTCACCCTGACAGTAGTAAAGTTAGTATTAATTTAAGAGAAAATATTGATGAAAGCTTGATGAAAATCAATCAAAGAAAAGGAGAGTTATGAATTTTGAATAAGTTTTAATTTGTTACTTTAACCCTATATTAACTGGGATATTTCAGACCAGGATATACTGGGGGGTCAAATTGACCCCCTCCCCAGTTAGATAAGGGTTAAATGCGAGCTGCTTTCGCATATATTATGTCACATATATTTTTCGAAGTTCCATTTTTTTTAATGGAATGTGATGAATACAAGTATATTTCTTGTAGAAGGGGGTGTGAAATGATATGTTTGATATATCCCTTGCAATAAGAAAATCGTTTTCTATTTTTTTTAGAAAAGGGCAATTTGGGGAATCATATCACGTGACATATGGGTGATCTGCTCGTCTGTGACTTCCCAAAATGAAAACTTTTATTTGCAAAGGTGGTGAATTTACTCTGCAAGGGTTTTTTATGTTTACTCTAAATTAGTGAGTACATTCTAGACTAGAGTGAAATTGTGATATCTCAATATGATTTTTTGTTCATGTTCTCTTTTAAAGTTGACAATGATGGAATGCAGGCAGTGCAGCTGGAGGACGGCACCACAGCTCTGATACAGACGAATGTCACTGACTTTGATCAGTCACATAGTGAGTTGATGCATAGATAGTCGGATGGATGGATGGGTGATAGATAGATTGAAATATATGGATTGAAAAATAGATGTATGGATATATAAATAGATAAAAGGATGGATTGATAGATTAAATAGATAGACAGATAGATAGAAAGATGTATAGATAGATTGATGAATAGATGGAGGTATAGATAGATGGACATAGATATATATTTTTCTTCTTGGATAACATCCGGATTTGAAATCCTACAGCAGCTCCGGCAAGGTGTAGTAAATACGTAACTGGTAGGAAGGAATTCCTTGAATGCTTAAGCACGTTATTAAGAAAGCATTGTTTTTATTATGCTGGGTTGAAAGTATGCAGCACTTCTAAACATTGTGTAAAGTACAATATAAATGTTGCATATCATTATTATTATTTTTTCATTTTGATGTGATTTTTTGTTCAGGTGCCTTTTCCTCAGAGGATCCGATAGATGCCCATTCTTTAAATGTGCTAGATCAATATGCAGCTCAGGTAGAGTCTATGGCCCGTATTCTGAAGTCGGGTTTAATTTAAACTCTGATTTAAAGTTGTGGTTTAACTATGGATAGCCAATAGTGGCATAAGCATCTTACAGTAGAATTTCAAATGTATCAGCTCATTTCTCTCAAAAATCATTCTTAACTGTTTCGGAAGGATAAATAAGATAGCTTTCTTCACCATTCACAAATTAATAAAGAGCACAGTAAACATAACAAAATACATACAATGTAAATTAAATTTTAACATTTTTGGCTTTCCATAATTTTAGCACAGAGTTAGACCATGGTCTAAGTAAGACCCGAGTTCAGCATACGGGCCTATTAGTATATTATATACAATGATGATATGCAGTGGCAGACCGTGACCCGGAGGAGACAAAGCATTGGGGGGGGGGGGGCACAGCATTGTTCACAAACAATACAGTGCCCCTCCAATGCTTTGTCTCCTCCGGGTCACGGTCCGCTACTGGTGATATGGCTCCTAAGTAATAAATTGATTGTCTGAAATCTATCAAATTATTTATTTCAGCTAAAAGACAAGTTTTTTAATGACCAGTCATGGGCCCCGTTGCATAAAAGTTACTACTATGGTAACTTTGCCATTCAATGTTAACTACCATGGTAACGCTATCAGCAGCCAATCAAAATCAAGGATTCCATGCAAGTTACCTTTGCATGGCAAAGTTACCATAATGGTAACTTTTATGCAACAGGTGCAATGGTTTTTAGGCGAGGCTGGCTCATCAAATAACAAAAATCCCTTCAGTACTTTATAAAATATGTCATCCACATGATTTTTCTCAGGCCTTAGGAAAATTATCTACATTTGTTACTTTTGAAACAGTCCAAATCACTTCAATGGCTTCCTTTTAAAGAAAGGATTATGTTCAAATTACAATTGACCATATACAAAACACTGAATAAACAGGCTCCAGAGTATTTAAGTAATTGTTTGTTTCTGTATACACCAATTAAAGCACTTAGGTCGGCCGGTGACCCTCTTCATCTCCCATATTCATTAACTCTTACATTAGCAAGTGATCAAACTTTTACTGTGTCAGCTTGGAAATGCTGGAACAATTTGCTACTGATAAATAGATTAGTCTCCATCACTAACAATTTTCAAAAAGCATTAAAAAACCCACATCTTTTGTAATTTGTAGTTTTAAGATTATATGACTCCATTCATTGTAAGCATGTTGGTCCTAATGGCAAAAGCCCAGTATAAGTAATAATATTGATAATAATACCTTAGTATTCATACAACACTTTGCTGTAAATTATCATCTTAGCAACTCCCATTAGAGTCATGTTTTGCCATGTTTTTTTTATACTTATCTAGTAATGGTCACTGGAGCACTTCTTGTTAATTATTTTTTGTCCTTTTGTAGAGTTCTGGTGAACAAGCAGGTTCTTTGCAACTAACAACAGGAGGTCATGATTTTGCTTCGGTAAGGATCAAAACAACCCTTTTTTTATTCAATATAGAATATGTGATCAGCCATTCCAAAACCATCACTAAGGCGCCAAAAATGATATACTTGTATAACTTGTCAAAATTGATCAGCAATAACCCTCAAAAGTACTTGCTTGAATGCAGAAGAAATTGAGCATTAGCTTAAAAAACAACGAGAAAACAAGGTTTGAAGTTTTGCGTTCACTCACATATATAAGTGCACACTGTGCAATCTGCATGAAACTTCCAAGCAGTCCACAAAGAAATGTTTGAAAGAAAATCGTGTATCTTGTCTTTCATCCACTTTACAACTACAGATTATTCTTTCAAATAAGCTAATTTTCGAATTCTCGCTGTTTGAAGACTATTACCAAATTACTATTTTTGCAATTTACAGAGAACCTTCCCTGGAGACTTATTGTTGGTTTGGGTTGACTGATCACATATTGAAATAAAACTGGCTGATATTTTCACAGTGAGGTTTTGTTTTGATTCATGAAAAAAGTTAGAATTTTGCTATTGGTAAATCCACATTTAATATACTTTTCTATTGCATGTTGCAATTTATATTTTTTATTCAATTCATTAATTTTGTTTTTAGATATGGGTTGAATTAGTACCGGTTTATATTGGCTTTCATTTATGAAAAATGTTAGAATTTGACCAATTCTGAATTCACATTGTTTCCATTGTTTGTTGGAATTTGCTTCTTTAATTTTGTATGATATAATTCACATGAATTATTATAGTACCCTCTACTTAGATTGCATTACTTCCATTTGTTAAAGTTCCCAATAGATGAGAATGAGATTGACAAAATGTTAACCTTTATACATTTTCATGTAATAGTGTGGGTAATAATGTTTGCTTGAAATTGTTTCCATTAACAAAGTCATTTTTTTCTAATATACATGTAAGTTTATTTCTATTTGTCATCATAGTATAATATGTACCCAATCTTTTTTCTTCACAGTCAAATTGTATTTTTTTTTCCAGGGCATTAATGAAAACAGCTTTTGTTGATAATTTAGACCTGTATAAATATATTCTAATAAATAAAAAAAATATATTTATAAATAAATTCAAAAATTTCGAGTTTAAAGTTTCAAGTTTAAATTCATTCAACCTATCATAAAAAAAAAAAAGATGTGGGGTTCCACAAGGTTTTCTTTTGGGGCCTCTCCTGTCCTTGTTATATGTATAAATCTATTCAAATTTGTTTCCTTCTCAGCGTATGCAGGTAACGGTAGGTTCTGTGGGAACTACAATGCCAACCAAAGTTGAAGGGATGTCGAGCAAAACCTTTCAATGTCCGCACGAAGGTTGTGGGAGGATGTACACTGCCTCACATCATCTTAAGGTTCGTAATTAGACTGAAGTAAAAGTAGATTTGATGGGTGGTATTCTGATAGTCATGGTTTAGTTTACCTCAAGCGATGTTCGTGCAGGCTCCACTCCACTTCCGCTACATTATGCTCCACCTACCCAAACATCGAGCCCGTGAACTCGCTCTATTTTTAAAGATCGTGATGTTGCATGAATTTTATATTTTCCCCCTTTAAAATCCCACCTTTGTCACTCGGAATATCAGAGCGAGTTCACGGGCTCGATGTTCGGGTAGGTGGAGCGTAGTTTAGCGGTAGTGAAGTGGAGTGGAGCCTGCACGAACATCGTTTGAGGTAGGCTTAGTTAAACCTGGGTTAACTTAGACCACACTTTTATGGAGTGCCAGTTGTTAATCCATTCTACAATTTAAAAAATTATTCTCATCGTGCTGCAAAAAAATTGTCAAGAAATTAATTGACTTGTGATCGAGTGGGAAGAATATAAAAATACAAAAATTTTATGGATATTGTTGAATTAATTGATACATTGTAATTGCCACAAATTTCAAAGAAATATTATGTAGCCCAGCACTCCATAGAAGTTTGGTTTAAAATTCGAGTTTATACTAGGCTTAACCCTATCTAGGCCGGGGTATTTTGGGAGTTCATATGGCCGGGGGGGGGCGATCTCGGCCGTCGACCGCGCGATTGCTCCGAAAATTGGCACGTAGGTTGCCTGGGACATAATCTACACAATTGTACAGTAATTTTTTTCATGTGAATCGCTATTAAAGTTGAATTAAGAAGACGATTCCAAATATTGAGATATTTACATTAATAGCAACCTTACAACCCCCCAAACACTAATAGGTGATTCGACCCCCCATTTTCTTTTTTCAAAATAGTGAATTTGAACGATTTATCCCTACCCATTTTCCCTGAGTTCGCTCCTGCAATGCCTACCGAGACGGGTGTTCTTTGAGTGTGACGTCACCGGGGGGTATTCGGTCCCGGTGTAGTAAACAAGGCAGTGCCGTTTTGTGTACTATGCACGTACTCCTTCATATGGAATAACTGCAGTTGAAGTTGTATCTGCGAGCCATAGAACTTGCAAAGAGGAAATGATTAAAATATTTGTGGCCGTACTATTATTCCAAATATGTGAATTCCCTCAGAATGATACCATAGACCCTAAAGGAATAATTTCAAGGTGAATAATATGAAATTTGATCGAGATCTTCTCACCAGTCGATAACGTAGCAGACGTGTTATTATGACATATTTATCCGCGTGTGACGCGGCTCTTGCAAAAAAACACAGTTGGTTGCGGAATTGCTTTGTGCCGACCGGCCGCCCGCTCCGGCACAGCTAGCTGTCGAGCTACCGTACCGTTCTTGTTGTCTTCAATCATAGAGATGTATACTAATTACTATATATCTTTCTGTCTTCAACTCACTTCCGAATTGCGTTTGTATGTGTGACGGTGACCCCTAGCGTAATTAAATATAGAAAACAACTCAGAAGGCCGAGAAAGAATACTATACGTTTGGTTCAAGATTGTTCTGTGGAATGAGCTATGAGTGGAAATGATCCAGAGGATATAAAAGTGGAGTCAAAGACAAAAGAAAAGAAGAAAAAACGCCAGGGGATCGCTGCACGGCCATGAACTAAGTCGACATACCAGACCATAACAGTACACTCAATGCCTGGGTGTTGTGTGTACTAGTATTATGCGTTCAGCGCGCGCTGAGCTAGCCGCCGGAATTACTTTCCAGCTACTCACTTGATTGAACATCGTGATAAAATAAATGAGAAATAGTGAATATCATTCAATAACTCACTGTTTGCTATCTTACATCATGATTGAAGAGTTCATGGTGGTTATTCATACTGTTTTTTAGACAGGGAAAGTAAAGATTTGTACATATCAGTCATATTTGTTTGATTTGAGTTGCTTTGAAAAAAAATTGTAAAATATCTTTCTCTCTCTGCATAGCATTTCTGTATGACATTCAGGCACCTCTTATACTAAATTCCCCCCGGTGACGTCACACTCCGAGTGACTTTTCTGTACACTCGTCTCTCGGGCTCTGACAGGTGGCTAATTTCATAGACTTTCAAAGCAAAATATCGAGAAGGCAGAGGATTATTGTGACATGCTATGTGTTTGAACAACTTATATATACTATATATTGTATGTAGAACCTATATTTATGGAAACTCACCCCCTTCTTAATTCAACTTTAAGTAATAATGCTATTTTATGCGTAATTAGTATGCGAAATCATACTTTCTCCTCTAACTCCCTAAATAAAGCTCCAAATGTTCTAATTTTTGGTATAGAAACTCTGAGTGGTATTCTTAGCAAGTGTACTTGAACAAAATTGCGATATCAAATTATTTTCTTATGTATTATATTGTTTCTTGAAATTTCTTATGTATTTCTCTGTTTTTTTACCTTTTGTTTTTCATTGTTTTTTCAATGAAATTTGTTGGGGACTCTTCTGAGATCATAAAAAGCATAAAATAAATACATTTAGACCAGCAAAACTAAAAATAATCATACATTTATGATATTTGGTTGAAAACACAATTTGCATTGACTTTGTACACAAAATCACGTTTTTGAGCAATTTTTTGTCTGACATGCACTTACACAATGTTGCGTAATTTCGGAACCACATACTCGGGTGACGCAACATTGGTCTCAAAAGTTGCGCGAGACTTAAAAGTAAAAAGTCAGCGAGCGGCTTGGTAAATTTTTTTCGCACCGTGAAGATATTGCGCGAATCGTTGAGGGGGGCCTCCGAGGCCCCCCCCCCCCCCCCCCGCCTAGATAGGGTTAAACCTAGCTTGATTTAGTTATCAAATTACAACTGAGTACAAATGAGTTTTACCCATGTGGGATGGTGAAAACTATCTGAGTAGGTCTTACACCAAGCGTTTATTAAAGGTCAAGTCCATCCCAGCAAAATATTAATTTAAATAAGTAGAGAAAAATCAAACTAGCATAACACTGAAAATTTCATCAAAATCGTATGTAAAATAAGAAAGTTATGGCATTTTAAAGTTTCGCTTATTTTTCACAAAACAGTGATATGCACAACTCGGAGACATGCAAATGAGTCATTCGATGATGTCCATCACTCACTATTTCTTTTGTTTTTTTATTGTTTGAATTATACAATATTTCATTTTTTACAGATTTGACCAAAGGGACCGACTTGACTGAACCATTTAGTATTAAACAATGCTAATTCCACATGTTCAGGGAGGAATTAATCACTGTTTCACTTGACAATGAGGAGAAAATTCAAATATCTCATATAATAAAATACAAAAGAAATAGTGAGTGGATGACGTCATCAGTCTCCTCATTTGCATACCGACCAGGATGTGCATATAAATGTTTTGTGAAATTAAGCGAAACTGTAAAATGTCAACTCTCTTATTTTACATCCGATTTTGATGAAATTTTCAGTGTTATGCTTGTTTGATTTTTCTCCTTTTCTTCAAATCAATTTTTTGTCGGGGTGGACTTGTCCTTTAACCAAGAGAATTTAAACACTCTTGATGATATACCAATACCTAATGTCTCTTCCTATCTATGCTTTATACCATCTTCTAGGTTCATGAACGTACTCACAGCGGTGTGAAACCCTACCGTTGTGAACACCCCGGCTGTGAGAAGGCATTTGCAACAGGCTATGGCCTTAAGAGTCACACTCGCGTTCACACTGGTGAAAAACCGTACCAATGCGTCCAAGAAGGTTGCAACAAAGCATTCAAAACGTCGGGAGATCTGCAGAAACACACAAGAACGCATACAGGTGTGTTGTTCTTTTCACCCCTAGAGGAATACTGCTGTCATTAGGTCAAGATTGATTTTGGTTTGCTCCTGCTCCTCAAATTGGCAACAATCATTGATTTTCTATTCATTTTCGAAAAATATAATATGCATGTAACATGCTTTAAAATGAAATATGTTGGCACAATTGTAAGAAGAAGTTGCCAATTTGCATTCTTATGCATTGATTTTTATTTTTTTTAAATTTATTTACATGTTTATTCATATATTCATTCATTTATCTATTTATTTCCAGCTTTATTTCAACAGGCTAGCCTCTTCAGTTGCCAAACTGCTATCACTGAGGGCCCTGCACATTTTCTTTGTTTTCATTGCGTTGCCAATTTAGTCTGTGTACTGATTAGTAAATGCTTTTATTCAAGAGCCACACAAAATACTGCTCTGGAAATGGTCTAATCTTTAATTAGAATTCTCTTTCTTATCACATTCCATGTGCAATTGCCTGTACATAGGTTTTGAAATAGCTGTTATAAAAGTATTTACAACATCAATGTTTTTGGCGTAATACCTTTTACTTTCTATTCTCAGTTGATCCGCCTTTGAAATATCCCCTTGAAGGTTGCAAGAAATCTTTTTTCCTCCAACATCAAACAATGTTTTCTATTCTTTTCAGGTGAGCGGCCATTCAAATGTCCCTTTGAAGGCTGCGACAAAGCTTTTACCACGTCAAACATCCGCAAAGTTCACATCCGAACCCACACCGGGGAAAGACCGTACATCTGTCCGAACGAGGGATGCGGTAGAGCCTTTGCCAGCGCCACTAATTACAAGAACCATATGAGAATACATACAGGTAATATTCACAAGATCAAAGTTCAAGTCCGATTATGAACAAACGTTTTGATAATCATTTTACAAATAATAATCTGATCCACGACACAGTATTGATATCAACAACCAATTTTGCCAAATTACAAAAACCATATGAGAAAACATACAGGAAATATTCATAAATGACAAATATGAAGTTCAAGCTCATTCTTTAAACCAAGATTAATAAATTTTGTCAATATTTGACAGGTGTTGTAACACTTGAACAGCTGTGCTTCTTAACCAATCACGACATAGGAAAGTTGTCAGATATGAGAGCTTGTTAGCTAGCAACCTTGATCAAACGCTCCCCTTGATATATTAAGCTGTTTAAGTGTTTAAGACCTCTGTTACACTGGATTTCCTAAGAAGTATTCCCAATTGAAACATGTACTCTAGGGACCTGTCTACATAAAAGATTACCTGCTCATGAAGGTTGCTATTCTTGAAATCGACAGTGGTGAGCCTTGTGCTACTTATTTTCTCGTATCTTATTGACTTTCAATGTTTTGGGCCATTTTAAACCGTTATTTTGGTCAATTTTAATTCATTATTTTGGAGTTATTTGAACATTTTAGCGCACATAAACAATACACGCGCAATGAACTTGGAAACAACGCGAGTGATCAACGCGCGTGTGACATATCCCTGACGTGACGCGATGATGGTCTGTGCAATATAGATGACGTCACAATGGCCGCAGTTAATGTGAAAACTCTCCGACTTTAATAAAGAACTGAAAGCAGAATTGCAAAAACGCGGGCTGAATAAATCTGGTGTAAAAGATACGTTGGTTAAACGACTCCAGAGTGCTATTGATAAAGAAGTAAATGCGGGAGTAAATGACACTATCCTACAATCTCAGATCATTGAAATAAGGAATGAAAACAAAATAGATCAGGAAACTAACACCAAACAATCTGACATTTATGAGCTGTTCAATCTAGTTTTGTCTTCCGTGAATGAGTTGGCCGAAAGGATAACCATTCTTGAAGCTAAGTTCGAGAACGAAGGGCAAGTAGGAAAGGCGAAAAAAACTCTTCATGTAATCGCTGGAACTGTATCGAGAATCAATCTGGTGAGGATTTACAAGCCTTCCATCCCTACAAAGAATCGATTTGATGTCCTTGCGGAACATCATACTGACGCGGAAGCTTGTACTTCGTCATGTCCCTCGGTGAGTGACCAGATCAATGACTACCGAAATCGACATCGCCAACGCCACTTGTCTAAGTCCCCCGTTCTCGCCGAGAACACTGAGGCCAAATCCTTGACTTCGATGTCGACAAGCGACCAGATTAGAGATTACCGTGAAGGTCATCGTCGACGCTTCTTGTCAGAGCAGCTAAATGATGTAATCGAATGTGCTGATACCAAACCCTCGACTTCGAAGACGATGAGTGAAGAGATCACTGATTATCAACAAAGAGATCGCTTGTCTGAACTCCCCGATGTCGTCATAGAAGGTGACTCGATGATAAAACACATCGTGGGCCGACTCCTCAGCCGAAAGCGGAATGTTGTCTGCCATCCAAATCCAGGGGCAAAGGTGGCTAATATCTCCTCGAATGTAACTGAGGGTGTTAAGAGGAAGGGTGACGTCATTCTTCATATTGGGTCGAATGACTTATCGAAGGATAATGGAAGTCCACAGATCGCTGAAAACATTGTATCCTTAGCAGACGCTATCTCAGCGAATGGCTGTGAAGTTGGCTTGTCCAGTATAATTCACCGCAGGTGGGAATCAGCTCATCAGAGACGCCGGGTTGATGTGGTAAATGAGCGACTGAAGAGAGCTTCACGTGAAAGGGGATGGGGTTTCATCGACAACAACAACATCGGTGACAGGCACCTTGGTAAGGATGTAGTACATATAAATAAGGCAGGACAAGCTGTTCTAGCCTCAAATTTTCGACGCTTCATCGAGCGACTTCGAGGGCAAGCTCCACTTGATCAGAATATGACCTACGCTGAAGCTCTGATGGGATCTTCAACGCAGGATTTCGAGGTGATTCCACCCAGAGGGAGGCTGAAATCAACCCCGGTCCATCCTTGGCTTTCACAGACGAAAGATCAACAGGGGTGGCACGAGTATCTACGTTTCGTCAAAGCAACATGCAGCTAAACTCTGTCTCTAACTGTGGTGAATCTTGTGGAAGCCGTGACGAATCTTATTCAATATCACCATCATTTTCTCGTAACTCTTCACAAGTTGGTAATGAGACTTTTAATCACCTTGATACGTCCAGTAGGCCTACTGGTAGTTTTGAAAATGATTTTCAGGAACCATCACATGAACTGAGAAAGGGTAAAATTAATCAATTAGTAAATGGTTCAGTTCCTAGGTTTAGAAACAGAGGCTTAAAATTTGCTCATTTGAATATTCACAGTTTAATTGCTAAAATTGATGAACTTAGATTACTTCTGAGAAATTCATCATTTGATGTTGTCGGATTGAATGAGACACTTTGCGACTCAATGATTGATGATTCTGAATTGCGTATTGATGATTATGTCTTATTACGTAGAGATCGTACGAGACACGGTGGTGGTGTGGCTGTATACATATCGAAGAAGTTCAATTACAAAAAAAGGGATGATCTTATTTCACCAAATTTAGAATGTATTTGGTTTGAATTGCATTATCCAAACAAGTCTCCAATTCTGGTTGGGGAGTTTTATAGACCTCCAAATTCTCATGTTGATTTCTTTGAAGAATTAGACAGAAACTTGGATGCTGCTCTCTTGGAAGATATGAGCAGTATTATTTTGGGTGATTTCAACTGTGATTGTATGCCACAACAAAATGATGTGAATGGGGAAAAAATAATGTTTTATACAAATATGTACGGGCTGAGTCAGCTAATTGATACTGCTACAAGAGTTACAAATACCTCTGCCACTTTAATTGATTTGATATTTGTATCAGACAAAGAACTATACAGTGAATGGGGAATATTTGAAACTAGTATAAGTGATCATTATTTGGTGTATACAATTCGCGATTTCAGTGCTAAGATGTATAAAGATTCCGAATTTGCAGAATTTCGTTCATTTAAAAATCTTGATGAGGAAACATTTTATAGTGAATTGAGAAATATTCCTTGGCAGGTCGTAAAAGATATAGATGATGTTGATGTTGCTTGGGATGTATGGTTGACTTTTTTCAATGATGTAATCAACAGGCACATTCCCTTTTGTAAAAAGCGGATAAGAAAAAAAGCTTGTCCTTGGATATCTGACGAGGTCGTCAAGCTAATGAAGGAACGTGATAAGGTTCATGAGAAAAAGTAAAAAAAGAATATAATGCTAACCAGATTTCACAAAATCAAAACAATAGTAAGAAAATGTGGAGATGTTTGAGAGAACTTGTGCCCAAGTCATTACCTATTTCTCCCAACACCATAAACGTAGATGGAACAGATGTGTCGGGCAATGCAAATATTGCTGAAGCATTTAATGAATTTTTCATTTCAAATGCTACTAATATTACTAAGGACCTGCAAAGGGATACGTCTCAACAGAGAGTTCAAGTAGAAGATGATACAAATGTTGGTTCAATTCATTCTCAATTTGAGCTAGAGTTGATTACTAGAGATTTTGTTTTGAAACAGATTGATAATCTGAGTATAGATAAATCAACTGGGGAAGATCATGTCAGCTGCAAACTTTTAAAGATGACAAAAAATATTATCGCAGAGTCCCTTTGTGATATTATTAACAAATCCCTTACTACTGGAGTTGTTCCTCGTGAATGGAAAAAGGCTCGGGTAGTACCAATATTTAAATCTGGTGATATGTCTTCGTTGAATAATTACCGCCCAATTTCTATATTACCAATCGTTAGTAAAATTTTAGAAAGGGCTGTTCACCAACAGCTAAGTGAATTCTTGGACGTGAATGATTTATTACACCCAAATCAATCTGGTTTTCGGCCTATGCATTCAAAAACTACTGCCCTTGCAAAACTTGTAAATCAGTGGTCGTTAAACATTGATAACAATTTAATTTCTGGAGTTGGGTTCATAGATCTTCGGAAGGCCTTTGATACCGTGGACCATGAGCTGCTTTTAAAGAAATTAACTTGCATTGGTTGTAGTAAGAGGACTATCACTTGGTTCAAATCATATTTATTTGATCGACAACAAGTGACACAATTCAAAGGAGCCAAATCGCACCCTTCAATCGTCAAATTAGGCGTGCCACAAGGGTCAATTCTAGGTCCCCTTTTATTTTCAATATATGTTAATAGTTTACCTGAATGTATTCAGGAAGGTATTATAGATATGTACGCTGACGACACGACACTTACCGTCAGTGCGAATGATGCGACAGTTTTGGAAGAAAAATTAACTGTTGCATTAAACAAGGTCATGGCATGGATTAAAGATAATCAGCTCGTCCTCAACACTGAAAAAACTTGTGTCATGATAATAGGTTTCGTGCTAATCTCAGGAAAATAGATTCTTTCACGATTTCGTTAAACGGTGATTTGATAAATAGAGTTCAATTCACCAAATGCTTAGGAGTTTTGATAGATGAAGAACTGAAATGGTCAAAACAAATTGAAAATGTATGTAAACTTACTCAGAAAAGCATTGGCATAATAAAGAGAGCGAAAAGTTCTTTGCCTGTGCAGTCCTTAAAGTTGCTTTATAACAGTTTAGTGTTGCCAAGATTTGATTACTGTTCTGATGTATGGTCGAATAGATTTCAATCCCATACAATTAAGCTGCAAAAAATTCAGAAGAGGGCTGCAAGAATTATATTGAACAAGACATACGACACACCGTCGGCTGATTTGTTCACAAGTCTTAAATGGATGACACTAGACAAACGATTTGAGTTCAGTCGCGTTTTGATGATATTTAAATGTGTTCATAATTTAGCACCTTCTTACCTTCAGGTAAACTTAACCAATCCAAATGATGTACATGAACACCATACCAGACAGAGAGACAGTGGATATTTACGCGTGCCCAAGTTTCGCACTGATTGTTATAAGTGTAGTCCAATCGTATCTTCAATATTTAAATGGAATAAGCTTGATAATTCAATTAGAACAGCTCCTTCTGTCATTTCATTTAAGAGAATGTTTAAAAGAACTTGTAATTTATAAATAACTTGCGGAACATCCACTGTTGTGCTTATTTTGTGTTAGCATGACCTTGATGATTTGGGGTATATTATCAGTATTTTCAAGATGTCCTTCTTAATTAATTTGATTTATTGATATTTTATTATACGTCAAACGAGTGCCCGTCTGCGTTTTGTTTGCTGCAAAGTTTGTTAATGTTTCGTTTTACATTCAAATCCTAATGTGAATCTTAATGCTGTAACATTCTGTACATACGTTATGCATTTTGTAAATATGTTTATTGTTATTCAGGGCCCCATGGAAGACCACTACTTATTGGTGAATGGGCTACCCTGTCAAAATATCAGAAATAAATAAATAAATAAATCCCTTGGGCAGTCTGACGGTTTGACTGTCAAATTAGTTGCAGCTCAAGCTAGGGGTAACAAAATTTGTGCTTTGTATCCCCTGGAAAAGGTGCTGTATTAATCCAGCTATTATTTCTATTATAATTGTGGGAATAATCTTCTTTTATTGATACATTTGCAGGAGAAAAGCCTTACGTCTGCACTGTTGTCGGCTGCGGCAAGCGTTTCACAGAGTACTCTAGCCTCTACAAGCACCACGTGGTACACACGCACTCCAAGCCTTACATGTGTTCGTCATGCGGGAAGAACTATCGTCAGATCTCCACGCTTGCCATGCACAAGAGACAGGCCCATGGAGAGGACCCTCTGATTGAGGGACTGGAAATAGCCATCGCACAAGGTGAGTTTGCAATTGATCCGATCACTTGCAACTATGGAAAGCCAACAAGATCAACATTTAGAATGCATACATCCATTTAAATTGTTTTCTGAATGTGATGCATCATTGTTGATATTTCTCGGCCCTGTGTGACAAAGGGTTGCGATTGATCTCATCAATCACAAACTATGGAAAGCCAGCAACATTAACATCTAGATCATTATTTCAATTCATTTCTTAAATTTGTTTATCTATTTCTTTATTTTCAAATTCATTTCACAATGTACGGTATGAAAACATGAAAATGTGCATGAAAACAATACAGCGCATTGGACAGATAAAATGGAAAAGTAAGAAAGAATGTCTTGAATATAGTCGTGTATGTATGCATTTTTTGTTTTATGTAGGAGATCGTCCAGACATAGTATCGTTACTAGGAGCGCCTCCGGCCAAGAAGGCCAAATCAGAATACCACATCGGTACTATGAACTTCCAATCTCAGGATAACACCAATGAGAGCAACTCTCAGGATCTGTCAGACACTCTCAATGCAGCAGGAATGGTAAGAAACTTTATGATATGAGTGGTGATGATGATGGTGAGGGTGATTGTTGTGGTGGGCTTTTCAATTTTATGGTGATGGTATGATGGTGGTAATGTAATGATGATGATGATGATGTTGGTGTTGTTGATGATGGTAATGGTGGTGGTGGTGGTGATGGTGATGATGATGATGATGATGATGATAATGATGATGGTGGTAATGATGGTGATGATGATAATGATGATGATGATGATGATGGTGATGATGATAATGATGATGATGATGGTAATGATGATGATGATAATGATGATGATGATGATGATAATGATGATGATGATGGTGATGATGATGATGATGATGATGATGATGATGATGATGGTGATGATGATGGTAATGATGGTGGTGGTGGTGATGGTGATGATGATGATGATGATGATGATAATGATGATGGTGGTAATGATGGTGATGGTGATGATGATAATGATGATGATGATGGTAATGATGATGATGATAATGGTGATGATGATGATGATGATGGTGATGATGATGGTAATGATGGTGATGTTGGTTGTAATGATGTGATTATTACTAGGTTACGTGATGATGAGACAACAATGCCAACATTGAGTAAAATGACAGTGATACATACATTATTACTATGATAATGATTACTATAATGATCATGAGCACAATAACCATCGTAGTATAGAAGAAAAAAAAATCTCTTACCCCTCTTCCAACCTCAGAATCAATCAAAGACCATCATTCTACGCGATGCTAACGGACAGACACGTCAAGTGACTATGGTCTCTGCTCTCAACCGTGATGCTGCCGTCGCTGCTATGAAGGCTGCCGTTGGCAACCATGCCATGTTCCAGTTCGTCTCTGATGGTTCTCTGGCTAATCTCACAGATATGGTAAGCTCAGACATCAACATGGGCGGAAATCCCTGGGTAGTACCCAAAATAGTAGGGGGACACAATATCAAATGTCCCCCCTATTATTTTTGGTCTTTTATGATGGAAAGAAATACATCATTCAAAATCGAAATAAAACATGAACTTTGGACGAAATGACCTTACATTTTGGGTGATAATCTTTTTTATTTTTTTAGCTTGGCAAATTCATTTTGGTCGAAATGTCCTGACATTTGGGGTGATAAAATTTTTTCGTTTTTCTTTTTTTTTGCTTGTCAAATTTTCCAGCCCCTGGTCCCCCCTGATTTCTGCCCTTGGACATCAAAATTAATCCAGTTCCCCATTTATTTAGTTTGGCTTCACCTGTGCTTGGGTAGGGGGAAGCAAACTGAATCGATGGTACAATGTAACTGTTAGTAGTGTGCAGGTGGACCACTTCAATAGGCATTCCCACTTTTGTACGAATACTGCATTGTGTCCCTAACTCTCCTCTACATGAAGTCTCCATTTAACATCCTATCGCATAATGTCTCTTCACTGAAATTTTAGGGTAACAATATTTTGATGATGGTCCCATATTGTACTGCCCTACATGAAATACAATCTTGTTAAATTTTCCATTATTTCCTATAATAATTTATCCATCTTGGGAGTTCAAGCCCGACCGCGCCAGGCCTAAAGACATTAATAGGTGGGAGTTGCTGCTACCCTGTTTGATCAACGATTTAAGGGATAGAGCAATGTTGATGTGGCGCTGCTCGGTGGCTGCCGGGCCCACGATTAATTGCGCAAAATTAGTTTTCTGAGGATTTCTATAACAGATATCTATTTCGAACGATAAAATATTGATTTATCTTTTTCCCCCCTAATTTTTAATCTTACGCAGCAACTCCAAGAGGTGATGGCTGTCAGTGGAGCGCTAGGAGAAGACGATATGGAGGGAGGGAAGCAAGAGGAATGCACAGCAGCAACACAACTCTCTGCTGAAAACACCGAAGCAGACCTTGTTGGCCTTCATTCATGATAATCAGCAATACAGGGTCTGGGAGGGAGGGGGGATGGGAATATAATGTAATTGCTTCTCCTATAATACATGTTATACATGCATCTATGTGACATAACTTATGAAGAGGGGGTGGGGTCAAAGTTTTTGGTATGGGAGCTTTTGTTCTTGTTTCTGTTGTAAGAAATATTTATCCTGACCCCATTTTCTGGGGGAAATGTTTTTTTTTTTTTTTTTTCAATTTCATTTTATGGAGTTTCCTGTTTAGTTATGAAGAAAAAAAATAAAGGCGAAAATTTTGCATAAATGGGCATTGTATACTTGTTGCAGAGTTAAAGGTTTTCACAAAGCATCTCTTTAATTATTATATTTAGACACCCATGGCTTGTATTCTGAGGTTAGGTACCAAAATCCTTGCCTTTGATTGGCTCAGTGGATAGTTGTCAATGAAACTCACTTTTTGTTTTACAGAGCATCATATCGACTATTAATTATTTGTAAATAGTTGTATATAAAACTAAACTATTTTGCCTTGTATATGATGATTTTGAAAGGAGCTTAAATCCTATATGAATATAATTTGTAAATGATGGAAACAAAAATCATTAAAATATTGATATTCTTTCCTACATTGACGTTCGTTGTGAAGTTATTTTCTTAAGAAATTTGATTATATTAATTGAATTAGGTATTTGATTATATTAATTGAATTAGGTTGTTCATGAGGATGAACGAGACATCAATATGGATGGAGAGAAATTTAAGGCGAGGGGTAAAGATATGGAGATGAAAAAGGTGAAATGATGGGAAAGTTTTATAAGAATTATGAGTAAAGGATTGAGAAGGGGAAGAGTGGGATAGAGAAAGAGATTGATGGTGATAACGGGGGAGGGGAAGAGAGAAGGGGGGGGGGGGTAAAAATAATTAGACGTGGAGTGGGAGAGGGGAAAGGCAAAAGATCAGGGAACATATCATCAACTTTTTTGTCGAACAAGTTGTCAGATCTGACAACTTTCCTTGATTCTGATTGGCTGAGAGGCACTGTTACCATGGAAACTGTCAGATAAAACTGAACAACATGAAACACTCCCCAGGTCTCTCATCGCAAATACCCTACACGTCAACACCCAGTACACCGACCCCCTCAAAACCTCACATACACCCACACATAAACCCCACACCTCTGTCCTTGAAATTGCCCTCGAGGCCCCTTCAAAATGTTATATACACCCCCACTTACCCACAATAATAACCCACACATCCTTACAACCATCCCACACACCCTCAAACTTCACACCCATCCTTACAATCCCACACTTATTAACAACGATCCAACACACCCTCCTCAACTGCCTCTAACCTCACACACTTCTGCACCCCCTTGTACCCTAAACACTGTAATATACACCCCCACGGCCCACACACACCTTTACTATCCCACACATCCCAACAACCATCCAACACACCCTCGTAACACACACCCATCCTTACAATCCCACACTTATTAACAACGATCCAACACACCCTCCTCAACCTCACACACTTCTGCACCCCCTTGTACCCTAAACACTGTAATATACACCCCCACGGCCCACACACACCTTTACTATCCCACACATCCCAACAACTATCCAACACACCCTCGTAACACACACCCATCCTTACAATCCCACACTTCTTAACAACGATCCAACACACCCTCCTCAACCTCACACACTTCTGCACCCCCTTGTACCCTAAACACTGTAATATACACCCCCACGGCCCACACACACCCTTGCTATCCCACACATCCCAACAACCATCCCACACACCCTCAAACTTCACATCCACGTACAACGCACCCATCTTCACACTCTCGCACATTGAAAATGATCCCACACCCTCCTAAACTGCCTCAAACCTCACACATTTCCATCCCCTTATACCCTACACACCCACACATACACCCAACACACACCCATCATCCCTCACACCCTCGACCCCCTCAAACCTCCAACACACACACACTCACCATACATACATACACCCACACATTAACAGTTGCATTCAAAATGTGAGTACAAAGTTATTTCTCTTTTCATAGAATATTTTATTACAATTAGGAAAAGAATATATACAACTTTATCAGTGTTTTATACATTGAAAGCACAGGCATAATTATAGTCATCTGACTAATACATATACAACCATACATGTACATTCCTTTGAAAACTCAAGTTGCTGAAATCAAGAAAAGTATAGACAATATGATTCAATTTTGATAGTGAAAAGAACTTCACTTTTCCAAAGTGTATAAAGATCTGGACAGAACAGGAAAAAAATAGTTATTCAACATTGTTCCCAACAACAAAAAACAGACAAATACAATTAAAATACAAATTAAGCCTCCATTATTCTAATCTAAGAAATAAAAATATGGGTACAGTTAAAGTGAAAATTAAGCATCAATTATTCTAAACAAAAACGAGAGATATGTGTACAATTAAAGTGAAAATTAAGCCTCCATTATTTGAAACAAAAGAAATATTACAATAAAAGTGAGAATTATGCATAGATGATTCTAAAAGATTTTGAAAAAATCTTATTAAAATCAAAACAGAACAAAAAATCTTATCAATAAAAATCAGAATGATAATTAAGCCTGCTTTATATGAAACAAAAAGAAATATGATTAGAATTAAAATGAAAATTAGCCATAAATAATTCTAAAAGATTTCTAACTAAATTTGTAAACTTTTGTAAAAATCAAAACATTGTCACCAATAAGAATTTCTTTCATAGAATAGAAAAAAAATATAATGTACTACGATATTTCATGATTCTGTTCACCAAATAAATGTACACAAGACCTCATGTGAAACAAAAATAGAACGAATAAAAAAGATCAGGAGTGAATAGCAAATCGCTAATGACAGAGATCAAATAACTTCTTCAAGTCCACTATTCTCATTCTTAACAAAAAATCAATAAAAGAATCACTTATTATCAATAAATAATGAAAGGTCATGAACAAATAGATCATTTAGAAAATAACAAATTCATCATCAATGTAAGGATATGCAAACATGTACTGATATTTCCACCATCCAGCAAGAAAACTTATTTTTTAATATGTTAATCAGAATTCTTTGATATCTAAACAATTTAACAAATAACAAGAAAAAGAAATTACAATTTGCAACACTTCTATATGATTCATACAGTGATTCAAAGTGCTGCATACTTATCATCCTGGCTTTGGCAGGTGGGTGTTTCATAAAGCTGTTCGTAAGTTAAGAACGACTTTAAGAACGACCATTGATCCTTTCTTACATGCTAAATAAATACCAATGAACATTTAATGGTGAATGTCAATTACCACAAGAAAGGATCACCAGTCATTGTTAAAGTCACTCTTAACTTACGAGCAGTTTTATGAAACAGACTCTGGGTCTATCCTAATGTCTACATGTACTATATTTCAAAACTTGATATGTAGTATTCAAGTGTAGTCATATAATTGTGTATTTCCGATCAGAACCATGGAAATATATATTCAATTACACGTTTGGTAGTCACATTAATTTCCTTGAAATTTCAGCTTCACAATCATCCAAACACGGGGGTTCTCCCCAAATGACATCACACAATCAACACAAGTGAATCATGTGACCAACCACCTGACTTGACCATGAAATTTATGCTGATTGAACTTTTTTATCCACAGAAGGCCAATCATGTCTCATTCCTCAAAAGATCCAGCTGCATCTTGTGCCCCATTGGGTGATATCAAGTTCAGTGTTGACCTTTTGGTGTTGGTGTTAGGTCAATTTTTACATGAGTATAACACCAAACATAACATGGAGATGGTCCCGAAAAGTCACTTACTTGAGGCCTTGAGCTGTCAATGTTGTGATAATTTGTGTAAACTTAGAATAGATTTGGAGCTGCTAAAAGGAATCCAAATTGAGCTTCTAACACCAACACCAGATTTGAAATCACCCATTGTAAAGAAACCTGTAGGGAAATGCCACTTTGCAAACTGCATAAATAACATTAATGATTTACAACATGAAATTCAGTACATCTCCCTATTCCTTTACAGACACATACTTAAAACTAATACTACACAATAGTAAGCCAGTATATACAGTACTCTGTAGCATAAACACACACAGTATTACCCTTTTCTTTAGATATAATTCAGAGTACATTTAGACATCACAACAACTTATCATATTTTGTTAACCTTTACCTCATAAAGAAAAGACAAAACAAATGATTCTGTGCTATGTGAACTTTGTCAAGGCAGCCGGTTGATTCTGAGTTTGGCATTATTAAACAAGTGTTGGTATTGGGCCACATTTTGGACCAGCCCTATTACGAAAGTACATGTAAATATAAATAAATGATACAGATTAGATGTTCTTTGAATGTTTGAATGATGGATAAGAAAGTCATTCATATCATCTTGAACCATGATAAGTCATTCTGAATTAGCTTCTTTCTTCTTTCATGAGATAAGACAGACAAAAAAAGAATGTGAATTTTCCATTGATATATGTCATATAACTTTATATGAGAACTAAAATTCTAATGTTTTCTTTTTACTCTGATTTACATAAGAGTTTCATAATTACATGTAGATCTATCACCCACTATTTCACCATCTCTCAATGTTGCACATCATTAACACTACAACTAGTTTTGAAATTATTCGATTTGGTGGATTCATAATATGGTGCACCACCTATCGGTTGCAGCGGAGAGGCAAAAAATTCCCAGTGCCTCATGGGAAAAAAAGGACAAAATTAATCAAAATCAACCTCTGTGCTGTGGCGCACGATGCATGCATACGATTATGCTGTGCTGGCCGAAGCGACTTGAGCTGTTCCTTCAAGTTCTTCCGTCTTTTTTCCTTTGCTTAGGATGGTATGGCATGATTAGTTAAACACATTTTTAGTCTGTCAACCTGCATTCATAAAAAACAGCTTGGTCCGCCATCAAAGTCACATTAAAATACACTAGCACTGTGTGCTGCCTGCACGGGATGTCGACCCGAAGTTAGAATGTGGCCCGTCTGCTGCAACCGATAGGTGGCACACCGCATTGTGAATCCACTGAATTGAGTACTGCAGAATTCCAATTCACCGCAGTACTTAGTAAATTTACAGCCTTGTCAAGTTTGAAATAATTCAATACATACATGTACATGTACATTCGAGTACCCAACCACTACATGTGTATGTAAATGCTAAACTCTTATTGGTGACACGACGTTTGCTCCTGCGACGTTTGCTCTGGTCTTAAGATCTCAGTGGGCATAGGGTTAGAGTTAGGATTGTAATAGAACTTTTGGTTTAATTCAATATAAAGATAAGGATTAGGGTTTCTTCAGTTTTGGAGGTTATATTTTTTTTGTTTGGCTAAACGAGCAGACTTTCCATCGGAGCAATTCTCGCCGGAGCAAATGTCATGGAACTCTTTTTCTCCTATGACTAGTTTTGAACACTACTAACCCAAACTAATGGGAGTACTTTATTACCATTGCACCGTACACACACATACACACTATTTCATTGCTTAAATGTACATTGTCATACATCATCAAACGTACATCTAGATATTGCTGCATGAAATATACAAACACCAAATAACCAAAAGCTACAAACTTCTACTGATTCAATTATCCATAATCCAATACAAATTCATAAGAAAAGTGAAAAAATATGCATATGGTCAACATAGCGCTACCATCAAAGTGTAGGCCTAAAAGATCACAAACAAACTTGATAATCTCTTTTACAATTTCATCTGTCTTCATTTCTTTGTGTTTTTTTTAAAGTTCATTTTCTTTTGCCCAAAAGGAGCAAATCATTTAGCTTCAACACTACAGATATCCATTATATACCTTTTTAATTATAGAAATACTAACTAATGGAATAGTTATGTGCATGACAGTATCTTGTGTTAATTATGCATCTCCTAGTGTATCGCCGATACTGCAGCTCATTCACATTTTTTGAGTGAGAAAAAAAATTGGAATTTAACAGTGTATTCTAGCCTTGCTAAATCTATACAGAACCTAACCTTTTCAAGGAAAGGAAATGCATTTCCAATAGGAGTGAATAAAAGAAATATCAAAATCATATCAAGATTAGATTGGAATGGATAAAAATTTATCTAAATTAAGAATGGTTGGGATGTTGGCCTACTAATAGTTAATGATGATGTCACTACAGAAACATAGAACAGAATACAACATAGTGCCAAAGAATACATTGGGTCCTAATATTTAAGCTGCATTTTGCTGAACAAAAGATTAAACTGCAAAATCCATCTTTAACCTACCATCAATAAAGCAACCTCAGTCATAATAATGTAAGTGAGCATGCATTGAAACCATAATTTTTTTTTTTATTGCTATGCCTTCAGAATAAATATAGCTCTTTATCTAATCTAATTTTGAAATATCTACGATATCTGTTGTTAATAATAGATACGACAATGATGATGGGCGATAACGCAACTTATGAAGTGCTTTTATCCACTATGCCAAGTGCTCAAGGTACAAATTGTAATTATTACCCTAGCTGCAGCACAGCAAGTATCATAACCCATCAAGCTTTTCCAAGGCATGAATCTTCATGCCAGGTACCCATTTACAATTCATGGGTTCAGTGCAGCAAAGCATGGGTAGATTTCTTGTTGAAGGAAATAACCCTTAGTCGGGTATTTGAACCCATGACCCACTGTGTAAAAGCCGTGAGTAAACCGCGACACTCCCACATAACGTAGTTCAAATAATTTTAATTTTAGCTAATTAGAAAAATAAGCAGCATACATGTACATGTATGCTGCTTATTTTTATATGTAAACTTATCTCAGATACTTCATTTGTGGGGACCCTACATTTCGTTTTAGATGTGCAAGTTCACTGTATAAAAATATATAAAAAATACATAATATCAACACATTCTGCAACAGAATCATCAAAGCAATGTACAGCCAAAAATAACCAACACCTAATATCCACTAGTACATTTGAATCTCTGGCTTAATAACGGTAATGACAGGTAGATGCCACAAATAGCATCTGAACAATAATTTTTAAAAATTAGATTTCTATATTTCAATGCTTTTTTTCCTAGGCACTGCATGATATATGTAAGTTAGAATACACCGCTCAAAATTTGTAATAATCTTACATGTACATACTACCGGCCATAGTAAATGTTGAGCGTACATGTACACAGAATACAATGATATGTTTTGCCCAAAGACTGTACATAAAATAAATAAAGACTATTACATGCATTTGTATAACTATAAATGATGTCTTGCCAACTGAAAATAGTATGCCATTTGTGCATTGAACGAAAAGGAAATTGTGTAATTAAAAAAGAATATATCATGCTTTCCAGTGCGTGGATATGCACAAGTGGTAAATAGTACATGCATGTGTATGTCACTTCAAAAGTACATGTACATAAATAAAGCAGGAAATATGTTCCCTATTCCGATACACATAACCAATATTGGAACGGTGTCTCTATAAAAAGGACACACTTTTCCATCTGTAGATGAATGGTTTCTGTAAACTAAACTAAAAACAAAAATCAGAGAATTTCATTTTAGTAAGTTTGGAGTTCAATTCTTTACTTTTCATTTATTATCACAACATATTTGAGTATGCAATATCAGATGTGAGAACGATTAGCTGGCAACATTAACCATCTACCCGATTGATGACAACATATGACATGAATACGTACACATGGGACTACACTTTAAAACATTGACAAAGAAGGGTGCTGCTCCCGAGGGTGATGAGTAATTAGCCACAAGCACAAAATGGTGTTAGGTGGGAGGAGGGACTACAGATGGAATGTCTGTGATTTCAGAAGGGAGGAAAAAAGAAAATATAGATAAAAGATAGAGAAAGAGAAATTGCTAGTAGGTACATAGAACACAATCATACATACAGCTATGGCAGAAAACGTTAAAGGCACGACATATTCACCTCAATTATGTTCTGCAAATATCAAAATTAGTACTTACAACTGCTACTGATAATTTGCAGAGTACAATCATCGGAATGCTGATTCTCTTGCAAACTTAACATGGGACTAATTTTTAATTATGAAATCACATCTAAAATTATATCATTTTTCTTTCTCCTCATATATGGTTAAGCAGGTAATGTTCTCAAGCAATATAACTTAGATGTATGACAGCCTAATATAAGAAGGCATTTTATATACAAATTTTCAGCTAAATTATTTAATGCCAATCACCTCCCCACATTAATTTTTGGGGTGATTTCCATCATACATTCTTGCTTTTATTTCTTTACCAGTATGTAAAAACTTGCTTTCAAGGTGCACTTTTCAATATATATAAAGGAAAATAGTATACAAGTGCATAAATTAATTATAACAAATCTTTATAAGTTGTAGTTGATTTAAATCAATCTACAATACGAACAATCTGTGACACCATGATTTATGAATCATGACTGGTGGGCGTGCCATAAAGCTGTTCGGAAGTTATGAGCGACTTTAATAACGACTGGTGAACCTTTCTTACACGCAAAATAATACCCAATGAACATTTTGGTGTGTAACATTTACCACAAGAAAGGATCACCAGCCTTTCTTAAAGTCGCTCCTAACTTACAAACAGCTTTATGAAAAGTGATGACAGCACAAAAAAACTTGTTTTTGTATTTCAGCGTGATTTTTTTATACCACACCTCGGCAGGGCATGATGAAAAACACCCACTACCAACATTTGTTGGGAATCATTCCCTGGGGGCCTTAGATATGACCTCATGAATACATAATTAGCCCATTGAAGTTAATGTATTATTGGCCTGGTTCTAAAGTGTAGGAACCAGGCCAATAATACATTAACTTAAATAGGGCTAATTATGTATTCATGAAGTCATATCTAAAGCCCCCATGGACCAAATCCCACCAAATTGGGTTGTGGAGGTATTTCATCATGCTCTACCAAAATATGGCATAAAAAACCCTGGCATGTAAAAACAGAAAATTGATCACGTCACAATTCGGTACTCCATTAAGGTTTCCACAATGTGAAATTATCTTTAGAGTGTTGATCATACTGATAATGTGAATCATATCTCCACTTCCACTATGTGAATACCCTGTGTGACACTAAGTTCTGATACCATTCATTGAATCAATAACAAATCTTTAATCAATCTCAACTCTTTGTGAGACTGGGCCCTGTTCTACATTAGTAACAAGATATGGAAATAAAAAGTGTCTAAAGATTGATAGGCCTACTCTTAGACATGCTGTACCGTTTCAGCGACACCGCTCCCTCGCCAACGACGCCTTCCGAAACATCGCCTCTTCAGCGCTAAAAGCTGCAAGGGAAACAAAGGAAATATATGATACATTAGCATAACATGATGTAGTTTCAATTCTTACAAATTAATACTCCAAACAAAATTTTCACTAATGAGATGTCATATAGGTCATTTGAGACTATTCATTACAATTATAAAACCAGATTAAAGATATTCAAATTTTCAACATTAAAATTTCAAAACCTAATAAGAAATAATAACATGCAACATTCTCATATAGTGCTTTCTACAAATATTATCTTTAAGTGCCCCGGCTTAAGCATAGCTGCCAGTAAGGCGCTATCAAGGCATTACTCAACTGATTTGAAGCTGTAATATAAGTGATATAACATGAAATGTAATTACTGATGTGATATTTTCTCATTAAAATGACAAGCGTAAAATGGATAAAGAGAGAGAGAGAGACTGGGCTAAGTCTTACAAAGAGTTACGATTGATCCAATCATCTCAACTGCATCCATCCATACCATAATTTTTTTTCTACTTGAAAAAAAGAGAATTGCACTGAATCTTCAAGAGAATGATGAATGTATGGAAATACATCAAATCGTATTTGGAAATTATTTGAACATATTGGCATTTTAGATGTTGATGTTGCTGGCCATCCATAGATGTGGTTGATTGGATCAGTCTCGCAACTCTTTGTACCCTGGTGTACTTACATGACTTGAACAAAAAGACACAACACTAAATGTGATAAGAGCTGCCAAGGATAGATGAGTCCAGAATCGTAACCAGTCTCGATATCTCCTCCTGCAAATTAACACAACACACACACAAATGTTTATATTTCTCTAGGATCGATGATGAATGAGAATTGCTCTCATTCTAAAGGCTTTCTTTTCTACAGACATAAAGGATTAAAAAGGTAGATTCCAAGAATGCAACTCATCATATGAGCTAAATAAAAATTAAGCTTGATTTAGTTCTTAACACATACATGTACTTTATCACAAGATAAGGGGAAAAATACCAGTCATTCTGAGATTAAAGCCCTGTTTAAGCTAACTATGACTTACAAAGAAAAAAACAAGCAATACTAAAGATAAACCTCTCAATATTAAATGCCATGTTCTTAATGAAATCACTAAAAAGACCCTACATGGAGCTACAATACATGTATAACACTTGCTCCCTTATCTGCAAAGTTTATGAAAATATGTAAACAAATAGTAGAAAGTAAAAAAGGGGCCTAAGCTTTCGATCCTAGCAGAATCTTCGTCGGAGGCAAAATGACAAACATATAAAGTGGAACAACCATAATATAGACCACAAACAAGCTACAGCAACACTAGAAACAAGGAGACAAAAGGGGCATTAGTGAGTAGAGAAGACCAATCAGGTTAGTGAAGGGGATGAAAGAAAAGGAGTAGGCAGACACAAAGGGAAGTTAGTGTAAGTAAGGCCAAGAGGGATTAAGATAATGAGGCAGGCAACATCAAACAGGATCTGGAACAAAACAGTGATAGAGGGATGAATAACTAGAGAATTAGTGAGAGGTGGGTCAAACAGGTTACAAAGAAAGGCATAATAAACTGGTGTATAAGAGTGGGGGGGGGGGGGAAAGGAAAAGAATGGGGAACAACTGATAATGTGCAAAAGACATATAAGTATATATGATAAAGCATTAAACAAACTAAGAGAAGAAGGTAAGTGTAAATATGTATCTATAAGTGATATGTATATAAATATATCCAAAAAAGAAATGTATATGAAAAAATATAAATACACATATGGTGTAACTGATATTGTAATCCGCTAGGTGTGACGGGAAAAAAACATAGGACTATACAGTAGGAAAAAAAACAAATAGTAATCGGACCTGTTGAGCAATGCGAAATGCATTAATTTTTGATATTTTTCTCTGTTATTTTTATGTTGGGTAGTTAAGCTAACTAAGTTAGGTAGTTAGTAAGTCAGGTTAGTAACATTGATAAGTTACTTATGTTAGCTAAAATTAGGTAGTATAATGTAAAACTCTTTGGAGAAAACTTATTACAGCATATTGAGTTGTCACGAAGTCAAGCTATGCTTTTAGTGGCAACCTCTGCAACCTGGTTTAATCGATATGTCAAAGAAAATAAAGCTTTGTTCATTGTTTTGCTAGTCAAATATTTTGTTAAATACTCGGTTTATTGTATTTTTTCTTTGTTAATTTGTTTTTGAGAAAGTTGCAGCAAGAAAAGGAATAGAAATATATAACTACATGCATGCTGGATTGCTGATATAAAAAACTCACCAATCTCTGAGCTCGTCTATATGAAGAAACCTATTCCTATAATCACGTGGTAGTTCAAACTGAGACACGACTGGGAACAAAGACTCGTAGAAATCCTGGAGTACTGCTTTCACCATATACGCATCGGAACTCTTGTGGTCGATGTTGTCGTTAAGACAGACAAATTTCCTAAGATGGACAACATATATAAATACTTTTAAAAGCTCTATTTTCATTCATTCATTCACTTCCACAAGACATAATAATATCAGGGGGGTGTTTCACAAAGATTAAAGTATGAGTTAGAGTCGCACTTAAATGCAGACGCGCACACGATATGAAATACGCAATCTTATTAAAAAATACGCAGTAGTGCGCGTCCTCTTTGCATGATCTGACCAATGCCGCCATGCCTTTTATACCGCACGCAACCAGGAATTTAAGTGCGACCTAAGTCATACTTATATCTTTGTGAAACATCACCCTGGACGCAACTCAGACTTTCATCAAGTTGTAACATGTAAGAAACAGGACCGATCCACTTACTTGGGATGTTTGCGAATATCATCTAGTTGACCTATGACCTGCGAGACGTTTGTTTGGATCATCTTGAAGGCTATCTCCTCCTCTCCCATGATCTCGTACCTATCAACCAAAAATAATTCGCAAAATAAAAAGAAGAAATACAGAGGAAAATATATCTTGGGCTCCTCCAGACATGGGGAGTGTTTCATGCAGTGTCTTGTCAATGATTTTCACTGACTAATTTGCTCTGAGCCAATTAGATGCAAGGATTTCAGTAGCTTATAACAGTTGTTAATTAAAAAATCCCAGACTATTTGTTTCATGAAATGCTCCTCCAGGAGAGTGTTTCATGCAGCGTCTTGTCAATGATTTCACTGACTAATGTGCTCTGAGCCAATCAGATGCACGGATTTCAGTAGCTTGTAACAATTTTCATAGGGATGGTAATTCATTGAGGTCCAACTCACACTGAAACATGTTGGTTAAAGTCACACATACTACTACATACTGTACATGAAATTTACAAGTAAAAGTTGACTAAAGTAAGTTACATATTCAGTAATTTACAAACATGTACAGGTAGGTCAAAGCATTTTAATAAAAAGTTTGCTAAAGTAATATTTAATTGTACATGCATGTAGGTTAAAGTAGTTTAATATATTGGTTAATGCTACAAACTGTGAGTAATACTACAAGTAATACTTACTTATAGTTGTATACACATGTATATGAAGGTCAAAGTTTTTTTTAACAAATGATTGGCTGAAGTAATACTTACTTGCATATGTATGTAGGTCAAAAACATCATAATGCATTTTGTTTAATCAAAGAAAAACCTATATATATATACTGCACATGAAGGTCATTGGGTTGAAATAAAAGTTGGCTAGCCTAGAGTAATACTAAATGGTACTTGCACATGCATTTAAAATACCAACTTGTGCATCCTGCACATATAGGTCAACAGTCAAACATGTTGATTAAAGCGATACTAACTTGTAAATATAGGTTGATGAGCTTAAATACAGGTTGATTTAAGTGATACCGTACTTGCAAATTCACTATACATGTAGGATAAAGGGCTTATGTTAGTTAATTAAAGAGATACTCACTTGTACATAGTTTGACCTTTGACACTTCCTTGCATCTTTTCTATCAGAGGAGGGCAGTGCATCAATAAATCCTTGGTTACCTGAGGCTGTATGGATCAAGAACAAAAGATGAAGAATAAAGGGAAAGATTGCCACTTGGTCCACATCCACTTGGTCTACTCTTCATTAAGTCTTATCTAATAGGCCCGTATTCTGAAGTCAGGGTTAACTTAGACCATGGTCTAACTCTGTGCTAAAATTATGGGAAGCCAAAAGTGTCTAAATTTTCATTAAGTTGCATGTTTCTTATGTTTACTGTGCTCTTTCCTGATTCATCGATGGTGAAGACAATCATCTATTTATTCTTCCTAGACAATTATGAATGATTTGAGAGCCAAATGAGCTAAAATATATGCCTATTGTTAGTGATTTATGTAACAATTGGCTATCCGTACTTAAACCACAACTTTAAACGTGAGTTTACATGTAAGTTAAACCTGACTTCAGAATACGGGCCATAGAGTTTAATTTTACATGTAGGTCGTCTACAACCAAATCCTCTCCAAACCATTTGGTCTAAATATCAATATTGTCTAATTTCCAGAACGAGGCTATACCTATTTCATCGAACTTCTACTTGCCCTTACACCATTTGGTGTATAATACTTGAGGTTGTATTAATCAATCAAGTACTAAACATGAACACTAAAAGGCTACTTTCTGCTTGGTCTTAAGGTCTAATCCTAGTTCAGTTACAAACAGTTTGTCTCCTAACAATTTTAATATGTATGACAATATGATTTGTATAGCACACATATCCACTTTACTAGGTGCTCAAGGCATTCCTATATTATCTTGGTTAAGCTTTATGTACTCTATCGATCCGACCGTACTCAGCTACCGATCGTTTTGGTAAAAAACGATCGGTCGCTGAGTACGATGAAATGCTTTCACATCATGATTTATTCGGTCACTGGGTACCAGGGGTCACTGCGACCTTACCTTTATGTGAAAGCAACATTAGATTGATAAACTCACCATTTTTTCTTCATAATACTTTTCAATAGCCCCCTCTGCTGGTGCGATGAGTTTAGTCGACACATTGACTGCGCAATGGATAATCATTCCCTCCAGGGACGTCAATGTCTTCAGGTCAAGGGGAAGCTCATAAAGCCGTGTGGCCAATGTGCGGAGCTCTCGATCAGAAAGTACACTGTAATGATGAAAATTATCATGATCAAAATGACAATTACATGTAAGTAGAACTTCGTATAGTGCCAAGGCCTAGAAGAACCACCTAATACCTGCCAACCCTGAGAGCTAAGTAATAGGAACAGATTACTATATCCAGAGATTGGAACAGTCTTAAATTTCCAGTTCAATACTACAGAAAATTTTCCACAGAAATAAGAACACATAGATCTTCTCAAAAAAGCTGTTTTTCTTGAAAAAAAAACATTAAAATTTTTGCTATTATATGGATTGAGGGGAAAATTACAAATTGTTGCCAATTTGAAGATTTAGGGTAAAACTTACAGATTGTTGCCATTATGACAATCAGAGGAAAAAAAAACATACAAATTTTTGCCAATTAACAATTCAGAGGAAAGACATTGACTGAGAAACATACATTGCAAAATCCAGAATCAACAGGAAAAACATAAACTGTTGCCAATTTGAGGACTGAAACCTCACTAATTAGGCAAAATAATAGTAAACCAAGCTGTGACTGAGGCCTATAAAGTAATAATATCCACTCTGCAGATTAGTTAATACGCTGAATGCCATTATACAGCGAACTCACCCTGATCCATCCGTATCAAATTCATCGAAGACCTCAGTGACGTTGACGATCTTGGGCGTACCCATGAGGTAGTAGAAGTAGGAGAAGGCATGCTGCATGTCCCGGGAGTGACGCAGACGATGGGAAGATGTGATGTCATATTCTTCTTCAAACCTTTCAAAATCAAACCAAACCATCATATTAGGTGACCGCCAAACTCATAACCAACAATAAGTCTACAAAAATTACATGTATCTGTAAACACTATTTGGACTTGTTGATGTGATGTCATATTCTTCTTCAAACCTTTCAAAATCAAACCAAAACATCATATTAGGTGACCGCCAAACTCAAAACCAACAATAAGTCTACAAAAATTACATGTATCTGTAAACACTATTTGGACTTGTTGATGTGATGTCATATTCTTCTTCAAACCTTTCAAAATCAAACCAAACTATCATATTAGGTGACCGCCAAACTCATAACCAACAATAAGTCTACAAACATTACATGCATCTGTAAACACTATTTGGACTTGTTGATTTCTCTTCAATTTCAAAATTGTTTTGTCAAGCACAAAACTAACAATAAGTCCCCAAAAATCAATGGAACAATGATTTGATTTTGAAAAGTCTGAGCTGTAAGGTCTGAATTGTTACCTGCCTCGGGTTTTTTTGTTGTTGTAAAAATGAAGCCCTAAAAAGTTTGCACCTGAAAATCATTATACAGTGCGTCCCAGAAAAAACGAAACCGAGATTAAGCGATGATTTATCATAACTTAATCACAAATACAATAGACAAATGACCCACCAATGTAAAGCTTAGAATCTCCTCTTTCATCTGATAGTAATTAGATTATTCCTCATTCACGCATGAGTGAGCAAAAACAATTTGAAGAAAGGATACCAAAAACTAATTTGGCGGGGGGTATCTGAATTTCAAAAAGAAAATCACATGCCTAAAAAGTTCAATATCTGCTCTTTTATTTGATACCTTAATCACAAAAAAGTTATGATCCCTCGAAACAATGCTTGCATTTCCATAATTTCATAAAAAAACGTGTTTTCACCGGTTTCCCACAGAAGCTATCGCATGGTTAACAAAAGACTTAATGCATGGCTGATTGTCAACAAAACGGAGTGTCGAGTGAGTTTGAACGCTAGCCTGTAAAACCTCTTCATTTTATGAAATTATTGAAATTCAAGCCTTATTTCAAATAACCAGAACTTTGTTATTTCTTGACCATTTTCTGTAATTGAGGTATCAAATTAAAGAGCAGATATTGAACTTTCTAAAAGTGTGGTTTTCTTTTTGAAACCCAGATACAGCCCGCCAAATGACTTTTTGGTATCCCCTCTTCAAATTGTTTTTGCTCACTCATGCGTGAAGGAGAAATAATCTGAGTAATTTCAGATGAAAGAGGAGATTTTAAGCTTTACAATGGTAGGTCATTTGTCTATTGTATTTGTGATTAAGTTATGATAAATCATCGCTTAATCTCGGTTTCGTTTTTTCTGGGACGCACTGTATAGCGCTAAAAAGGTGAAAATGTACAAATGACCACAAACATTGTCCCAATTTTGACACACTGGGTACTATATTGTGCCACAAATGTCCCCTGCAGAGAAATTAAATGGTGATTTTTCAGTCACGGATATCTTGAAAGTGTCTGGAATACTTGTTTTATTTCTTCATGGGTGATATTTAATCCATACTGTATGATGGTCCCCTGGGTCCCATCTTACAAGAGGTTGTGATTGATCCGATCAACCACAACTATGGAAAGCTAGCAACGCTAACACCTAAAATGCATATTTGTTCAAAAAGAATTCTAGATATGATGTATATTCATACATTCATCATTATCTTGACCATTCAGTATGCTCATCTTTGTTTACAAAGGATGTTGTGCAAATATTTTGTCAGAAAAATTATGACGATGGATTTCCATTTAGTTGAGGTTGATCAGGGTCCCGTCTAACAAAGAGTTACATGTACAATTGTTCCGATCAACCTCAATTCTATGGAAATCCATAATTGTCAAAATATTTTCTACAGGAAATTTGAACAATGTCCTTTGCAAGTAAAGAGCAGCACACTGAATTTTCAAGAAAACAATAAATGTAGGAATAAACATCATACTGTAGTTAGAAAATGATCGGAACAAACATGTAAAATACATGTGGACGTTGCTGGCGTTCCATATTTGTGGTTGATTGGATCAATCGCAACTCTTTGTAAGACAGGATCCTGATAGATCATAAATCTTTGTACGATGGGTCCCTGGTCTTGACTTACTCAGCCTGTAGATCGTTCATGATGCCGACATCCACCATGTGAGGCATGTGGGCGGGCACCTTCCTGGCCTGGTAACCAAACTTCTTGTTGAAGAGCTTGTTGACATGCCTTAGAGAATCCCCAAAGGTGTCCAGAAGACGGCGTTGGGTACCACTCTGCGCTGAGTACTGCTCCATCCTGTCCTGCTGCTCAAGAAGCTAAGAAATAAAAGATAGACATTGCAGAAAAATCAGTTTAAAGTGTGTTGTCTCTCATAGACTGGTTTATAAAGAGCTTGTTTTGAAATAAAAATCAAGAATAAATTAGACAATGCAGCAAAATCGGTTTAAAGGAGGGGTGAACGGACCAACAATATCTGTGGTCTCTCCTTGATTACGTTTTATAAAGAGCTAGTCTTAACCATGAAATATAATATAATTTTGAGATAAAAATTAATACAAAAAATATATATATAATAAATAACAGAAAGTTGGCTTTCACTGTAACTAGTTTGCCAGACTCTAAATATGAATAGCAATGGAATATGTACATTATGGCACCCTCTGTGGTGTTGACTATTTGAATTCCATCCCTCCCTTCCCCTTAAGGATTTCATTATTTTTTCATACTTTATTATTCTGTTTTATCAAATCTATTTCATTCTTTTATTATATAATGCTTTATTTCCACCCTACTTCGAGTGCATCATGTTTGCATTTTTGAACTCGTATACCTTACCGTATACACCTATATGTTCAGACTGTCAGTGTGTCATCTCATTTCAAAAAGCTGATATAAGGATATTTTTTATCATTCCATGGCATGTTTCATGGTGTGGCCATGACAACAGATTTTTTTTTTTTTGAAACAGTAGGCCAAAACATACCTTGGTGAGATTATTGAAGCTGTCAGTCCGTTCCCACGGCAAGAAGCTGCTCTTCCGATCCTGATCTTTCTTCTGCCTCAAGGCGGCATCCTCAGCAAGGTCATTCTCCTCTTGGGGAAACACAGGATGTTCTGGCATACCGCCAATCCATTTCTGTAGCTCATGATCAGCAGTGACATCCTGCTTACTGGTGATATCTGCAGGGACTACTTTCTTCTGTAGCTCATGATCCAGGAAACCACTTGTGATTCTCATCACAACCTGCTTGGCCTTCGTGACCCAGGAAGATTTGATCTTGAGAACATCCCTAGGATCTTTAAAGTGAAGGACACCTGGGTCAGTAGCACTGTCTAGAGACACCTTCTCTTTGTCTGTGAGAGATAGAAGTTTCCTGAAGCCTCTGTCATTCCTTCTGACATCCCCTGCATCATCTGGAGGGTTCCGATCATCCTCAAAGTCAACTTCGGCAGCATCTGGAATCTGGAATGGAAAGTTGTTCTGTTCCTTCAATAGATTCCCAACGTTGTCGTTGTTGTCCATGAAGTCATTCTCATTTCCTGGCTTCAAGTCTAGGCCATCCTTGTTCTGCAACTGATCTGGTTCTTGCACTTGCCTGTCTTTGGTTTCCTCCCCATTGATGCCATTCTGGATTTCGATTATCGGTTGTGCATCATTGTCACGATGCAAGTCGACAGGTGGTTCCAAATCGTCCACTTTTCTGACCTGCTGGTTAGGATCGATACCTCTTCTAAATCCTCTGTTCATGTCATTCTGGTCTATGACAGGTTGATCCAAGTCAGCTGGCTTACCTAGTGGATTGTCTAAATCATCCATCGGTTCAAGATCTTGACCAACACCTGCCAGCGGTTTAGCATCAAATACTACCTTCTGTTTCTGCCCTCCAACTGGTTGCTTTGCATAATCTTCTTTTCCCATTGGTTGATTCAGATGGCCTTGCCCTGCTATCACATCAGGTATTCCCTGGTTAATCTGGTTTCCTTTTTGTTCCTCAAACTTGTCTGCAAAATGTTTGTACTTTTCTCTTGTCTCTTCCAGTTTGGGGTCTTGCTTTTTAATATTAATACCATGTTGAAGACCAAGCGGATTATCATCGCCAAGGTTCTTGAGACCACCATTGATCCCGCCCACCTTTCCAACATCTTGCTCCTCCAGTGGCCTTCCAGGTTGGTGACCTTGACCACCTTGATTCTGCTCAAAGGGCACTACTGGTTGCCCCAGATTAAGATCCTGTCTTAGTTGGTTATCATGCATTTCACCTTGATGAAGTCCTTGCCCCACTTTTTCACCAGTATTTGCATCAGCTCCTCTTAGTTCATGCCCTTGGCCACCAAGATCTGGACCTCCAACAGCTGGACCCTGTCCTAGACCATTCGCTACAGGAGCCTGTAGTCCTTGCAGAGGATTGCCGGGTTCTTGTTGCCTTTGTTGTCCAGGTTGAATACCCTGTCCAAAACCCCCATGAGCTTTGTATCCAGGTTGAGCAACCTGTCCCTGATTTACAGTTTTCCCTGATTTATATATGTTGGCTCCAAATAAATCATTATCAAAAGCATCAGCTTCCTTTCTCAAGGCTCCATCATCACCAACTGCCTTAGCAATATCTCCAAAGTTCTGACCACCTGCCGCATGATGTACATTCTGCAAACCAGGCTGCCCATTAGGGTTGAATCCTTGTTGAATCCCTGCAAAGGTGTTACCTTGAGGAACTTGTCCAGCAGCTTTTCCCAGTATCTGCTGCTGAGCATTATTAAGAACCGGGTTCTGTCCTCTGGGAAATCTATCTTGAAATATTCCTTGTTGAGGTTGGTTCCTAAAAACCTGATTGTCTTGTGGCTGTCCTGGCATTTGTCCTGGCAGCTGTCTGAGGACTCCATCATTTTGCTGCACTGGAGCTTGTCCAAGAGGCAGCTGCCCCAATCCCAACCCTCCATTTTGTGCTTCTCCTAGCTGTCCAACTGGTACCGGGCCATTTCCTGCTTGCAATCCCTGACCCATCTGCTGATCGATAAATTGTCCTTGTACTTGTCCAAAGCCTTGTCCTACAGCTCCTTGTTGTTGAATATGTTGACCCTGTCCAAGGTCTTGTTGCCTTGGTATTTGGCCAACATCTGTGTCTTTGAAGACTTGACCTTGTCCCAACTGCTTTCCTGCAAGTCCATTCCCCACCTGATCCCTGAAACCTTGCCCACCCTGTCCAAACTGTGGAATAACCTGCTGATTGAACACTCCTTGACCATGCTGTCCAGGTTGTCCACCAAATGCTCCCTGAGCCCGTTCTCCCCCAATAACTTGTCCCTGCACCTGTACCTGCCCTTGTCCTTGACCTCCACCTAGACCTAATCCTTGACCTTGTCCAGGTCGTTGAACAATGTCAGGGACCCTTCCCAGTCCGGCATCGGTATCAATGATGGGTTGTTTGCCACCTGCTTTGTGAAGGCCTTGGGCCACTTCTCTCCTGCGCTTGGTGTACTCCTGTGAAAGCAAGTACTGGGCAAGTATCTGGGATCTGATGCGGTCATGCCCCCTCTTGGTAATATCACCTGTATAAAATGAAAAAAAAAAAACACAAAAACACAAGATTCAGTTTAACAGTTTCCATAGATTCATTGATAGTCGACTTGCCTTCCTTCTCTCTTTTATTTGTTCCTACTTGTCTTTCTTTTTCTTTTTCTTTTTGAAGGTTCATCTTTGTTTTGCTTTGTTTTATTTTTAGGAGGTAAGTATAATGTCAAAGAAGGAATTCACTTATCAGACAGAGACTAGTATTCAATACAGTCAAAAATTTCTCAAGAAATGCTTGACTATATAAAGGGGAGTTTCACAAAGATTAGAGTACCAAAAAGTTGCATTTAAATTCCCAGTTGCATGTGGTATGAACCTCAGAGGACACATGCTTCGGCTTATCAATCAATGAGATATATTGTACCCATCGGTACTTAACTCTTTGTAAGACACACCCAGACCATCCCCCCCCCCTGTAAATCAAATCAAATCTGCAGTAGAGATAATCTAAGAAAACAGTTCTACAAATTGAGCAGTTTTGAAGAAATCACGTTTGATAGTATCATCTTACCATCCTCCAGCTGCTTGGATAATTCTTTCAGCTGACTTGCGATATCATCAGTGAGTTCTTCTTCCTTTGGCTCAAAAGATATAGAGATGTCTTTCTCTCTGGCTAAAGGTAACTTTGGGCCTCTAAAATATGAAATAAAGTAGATGAGTTGGTTAAATGTTGTATAGCTTAACCAGATTGCTGTTAAAGAGAGAATGAACATCCTCAACCTGAAAACCATAACCCAAAGTTAAAGATTGATCATTTATGTTCATGATTTTTCATACAATGTGGTTAATGGACTCACTCGACGGGTATTCCTTGCTTCTGTTGCTTGCCTCTCTTTGTTATTTTCTGTTATTTTTGTGTCCCGTTAGAAACGGTACTCATTTTTGTTGCAACTATAAAGGATATGCAATCGAGTCAAGTTATACTCCGAGTCTTGAGTGTTTTTCCTCTTCTAATACAACTTGAGGATCATCATCAAGCACAAAAATTCATGTCAAAAGGACGTCAAATGTTGTCAAGATGTCCTGTACAACACAAAATGGAATCCCCCTCTTTACAAAAAAATATGTTTTAAGATTTCTGCTATGCATTTTGTTTCAGCGCCTTATTCCTCATGATAATCTCACCTCCTTCCTTCAGAAATGTCCTCAAACTCAAAGACCGGTTCTTCCTCCTCCTTCCTCTTCTCCTCCTCATCGGTCTTGCCGTCTTCTTTTGCTCCCTCCGGTTGCTTCAACGCAAGCAGCTCTTGATCCAGGTTCTCATTCTCTTTGGTGTTCACCGTCACATTGAATGTTACCTGGGGAGCATTTCATGAAACAAAAAGTCACAGAATTTACAGTTATAAGCAACTGAAATCCTTGCATCTGATAGGCTCAGAGCAAATTAGTCAGTGGAAATTATTGACATGATGCTTTGTGAAACACTCACCTGGGGGAGCATTTCATGCAAGAGATAGTGATTTTCAAAGACAACTATTATAAGCTACTGTAATCCTTGCATCTGATTGGCTCAAAGCACATTAGTCAGTGAAAATTATTGACAAGATGCTTCATGAAACACTATCCTAGTGAGCATTTCATGAAACAAGTAGTCTGTGATTTTTTAATGACAACTGTTATAAGCCACTGAAATCCTTGCATGATAGGCTCAGAGCAAATCAGTCAGTGGAAATCATTTGACAAGATGTTATGTGAAACAGTCTCCTGTGGGACCATTTCATGCAAGAAATAGTCCGTGATTTTCAGTGAAAACTGTTATAAGCTACTGAAATCCTTGCATCTGATTGGCCAAGAACAAAGTAGTCAGTGAAAATCACTGACAAAATGGTATTTTATGGAAGTTATATCACATTATGCATGGGCGGGGGAACTGCTCGCAAAGTCAAAATTTACCATAAGAAATCATGGGAGTTGCATATGAACTATTTTATGAAGTCAGCATCACAAGTAATCTTTCATTCATAGAAACACTGTGATGGTAAACTCTATATTGAGTAGAAAATATGCAGAAGATTGTATATAAAAGAATTGGATTCATTATTATCATTTTTTGTATTTGCCATGAAATAGGTTATAATTTTTTTTCTCTGGAATAATAAGGAAAGAAAAAGAATTTTTTTTAATAACTTGTAGCCCCATTATTACATCTTTGGTGGATTTCTAGCATTTCTTCAACAATATGTTTCTTTTCTATTCTCTTTCTGAATTGAGCAAGACCAACTTTAAATCTGGGTGAAATTCCCGTTTAATTATCTACTGAATTACTTACATTGAGTGGGCTGTCATCTTTAGTCTTGCCGGAAAGGTGAAAGGTCAATACACTTTCTGACATGTTCTTGTAAAGAAGAAGGTGAATTGTTTTGAACTTCTGTGCGATGGTAGCAGTACGGACGATATCACGATTGTCGTATTTCCCCTCAGTGATCGTTGATCCCTCACCAAATATTGGGGTCGCGTTGAAGTACACCACCAATAGGCCTGATGGGGAATCATGGAGAAGATTTTGATAACAATAAATAATACAACAGACTTCTTATGACACATCTCATAATTAGATGCCCAAGTCGTTTCAGAGCAAATTAAAGCCCCCTCCCATACGGTCCCAAGACATTTGTCCTGGCGGCAATTGCTCCACTGTAAATTTGACACACTAATGGAATAACCAACTTCAACCCTAGATTTAACACTATACCCTATCCCAAACCTTACCCTACACCTCACCTAACATAAAACCCTATTGCAACCCTAACCCTATATCTTTGACGAAATAAAGCCCAAAGCAATTGTCGTGTCACCCCCAATATATTACATGTTCAAACTTTCACAACGAATGAATAAGTGGAGGACTGTCAAAACACAATCTTATACAGGTATGATTGAAGTTATCAATGAAAATTTGCTGTGCTAAAGTGAAGGCCCTATCCCCAATTATCGTGGTCTAGTGGTTACGACTCTCGTCTTTCAATCAGAGGGACGTGGGTTCGAATCCAAGCCATGGCATTTTACCTTCAGCAGAAATTTACCCACATTGTGCTGCACTCAACCCAGGTGAGGTGAATGGGTATCCGGTAGGTTTTATTCCTTGAATGTTTTAGCACCTATATGGCGGCTCAGCTACAGCTGCGGTAATATTATAATACCAAGTATCAAGCGCAGTTGAGTATATGCAATTGTAGTAGCTGCACTATATAAATGGACCATATTATTATTATTCAATGTTCAGTATTTAAATTAATGAATTTATGAACCGTTATTTAAATATGTGGTATCACTATAAACAGCTAAAAATTAAATGAAACATAATGTCATGTGGCAATGATGATAAAGATAAGGAAATTTTGTTTTTAACTGGTTAATTTTCAGTCTTTAGTGAATCTGATTGTTTTATGTATTTATTTCTCACTGGTCTGCCAGCATTTTCACTATATATGAAGTGAGCCAATTTATTTTATAAGGATTTACAGAAAGTAATAATAATAATAGGCATTTATATAGCACCATCTACATGTATCTAGAAATAATATATTCCGAGGCGCATTATTATTATTATCATTATTATCATTACCCTGTCTTTAGCTCGAGCTGCCTTTCAGCACTCAGTGCATTCAAGGAATTAATCCTGCCGGGTAGCCATTCACCTCACCTGGGTTGAGTGCAGCACAATGTGGGTAAATTTCTTGCTGAAAGAAAACATGCCATCTGGGATTTGAACCCACGTCCCTCTGATTGAAAGACGTGAGTCGTAACCACTAGACCACGGTGCCCCAAAAGAGGAAGCAGTATTAGAAGAGGAAGTACTTACCTCTTGGGAGAGTGATTTGCATTCCAGATCCTGTGATGAGTACGGAGTAGATGGAATGAAGGTTGGTCTTCCCACAATCACCGGCATCAAAACCACATTGGGGTACATTACACGCCTGATGGACAGGTTGAAAACAAAAGGATATAATTGAGTAACAACAATGATGATAAACAGTAATTAAGATAACAATAAAATAACAAGAGAGTGCCCTTACAGAAATTAGATACAGTGTGTAACCATATTAGAAATGAGGGTACATTACATGCCTGATGGAAGGGTTGGAGAGAAAGACAGTAACAATTTAACTGAAAATGATAATAAGAAGAGAAAGAGGAACAACAGGAAGAGGAGAAGGAGAAGAAGAAGAAGAGGAAGAAGAAGAAGAATGAGGATAGGGAGGAGGAGGAGAACCAGAACAAGAAGAAGAAACAAAAAGAGAAAAGAATGAATAAAAAAGAAGGATATAAGGATACTGACCTGATCACAGTATTTGTCAGCTATCCATCCATTTGCACAACCAGTATTACAGTACACTGCAAATTAAACATAACATTCAATAATATCAATATTTTTATACAGAGCCTGAATTAATATCATGCTTGCTACTAAGGTTACAGTTACAGTATAAATCAGTCCACTGATTTGAATTAATGAAGCCACTGTTTATAATAATCAATTTACATAAATAGTTGGCTCATTAATACACTATCCTTAAGTGACAGGCTTAAATTAATCAAACTGTGATAAAAGCACCCATTGAATATTGGAAGCTTCCTCAATATATGTGTTGATTTAAACATGATCAATGTATGGAATGTGCATAGATTTATTCATTGGGGCCTTTATGTCTTTGTGAATGTGCAATTTGAACACATTGAATCAAATCATATTTGGGTATCGCTAAAGTCCATCATTTAAAATGTTCTTTCTTGCTTCTGTAAAATGGTTGGTGTAGCATACTTTCTTAGTATGAATAAAGCATACTAATTCATATCCAATCAAAACAAATCAAATCAAAATCATATCATATCAAATCAAATTAAATCAATTCATATCCAATCAAATCAAATCATATCCAATCAAAACAAATCAAATCAAATCATATCCAATCAAATCAAATCAAATCAATTCATATCCAATCAAAACAAATCATATCAAATCATATTAAATCATGTCAAATTAATTTATATCCAATAAAATCTCATCAAATTAAGAAAAATCAAATCAAATCAAATCAGATCAGATCAGATCAGATAAAATATCCTATCAAATCAAAACAAATCAAAACAAATCAAACCAAACCAAACCAAACCAAATCATGAACATCTACCGTTACTCACTTTGTTCCATATTGGTACCGCCTCCCATGCCACCTCCGATAGCAGGTCCCTGGGCCGATACACCTGGGGACAGAAAGAGGCAGTATAATAATCATACAGCTTACATAGCCCTTCACACTTACTTCAGCAGAAGTCTCCATATGCTCCACAATGATGCATCGTAATAACCAAGACCTTAGCAAAGCAGCTCTGACATGCAATGCGTTTCAAGGAACAAATTTCTTCCAGGTCCCTATGTACCTCACCTGTTTGTTTTGTTTTTATCATTTTACAAATCTAATCAGTTGCAGTGACTCTATCGAAAAATAAGACTCAATGATAATTAGACTAAGGGGGTGTTGCAATGGAATATATGCAATCAATTGCAAATATTCTGTTGCAATCAATTGCAAATATTCTGTTGCAATTTTACTATTAAAAGATCAATTTCAGCTGTACCAAATCAAATTACAATCTTTGTTGCAAGAAGGAGATAGCAACCAATCACAAATTTACAATTAATTACAAGACATATGATTGATTTAGGCACCAAAAATAGGCTTGCAATTGATCACAAGTTTCTTGCAATGCCCCATAAGTGAGAATTAGACCAATTGCAGTGTAGACCAAATGGTAATTAGACCAAATGGGTTTAGTCCATGTAGTATCATAATATCTGAAAACTAGACCAACCGCTTGTGAACCAAGTAAATATAAACCTTTTGTACAGCCAGAGAGTAGAATGATGCAGGTGTAAATGAGATGTCAGGTGACCATTCTCAATGTCACATGACCAATATCCATGTCAGGTGACCATTTACTTACCTTTGCAGTCGCCTCCATCCCATTCACATTCTGAATTATTGCAAGCTTTGTCACAATAATTATCCTTGATCCATGATGATGGACACCCCTCAGCACAATTTGGAACAGGCCAAGTCAAATACACCTAGTAAAACAATTGATTCAAAGTCAAATTCATATTCAACAATTTCTAACAGAAGAGATTTTTTTTTAAATCATTTCATGAAGAAATTTGGCAATGATTTTTACTAATGTGTTATTAACTACTGAAAATCCTTTCATCCGGGTCAAATTTCATAAAATCAAATGCACAAATTCTATAACAAATTTACTTTCAGTCAATCAGATTGAAGGATGTCAGTAGCTTTTAGCCGTTATTGCAAATTTGTCATGATAACAAGTTTTATGAGATGGAGTCCTGATTTGCTCAGGAAATATTGTCAGTGAAATCCACTGGCAAAACTCACTACAACCCTCACCATCATCATCACCATCCCCACCATCACAATCATAATTACCACCACCACACTACCACTCCACCATCACTACCAACAACATCATTATCACCATAGCCAACACCACCACCATCATCACCACCACCACCACCATCACCAACATCATCACCACCATCACCAACATCATCACCACCATCATCTTCATCATCACCACCATAACCACCACCACTACCACCATCACCATAGCCAACACCACCACCATCACAACAGCCACCACCACCATCACCAACATCATCATCATCATCACCACCACCATCACCGCCACCAAAACCACCACCATCACTAAAACTATAACCCCCATTGCCCCCACCACTACCATCACAACTATGACTACAAACATCTCCACCACTATCACCACAGCCACTATCACCACCATCACAATCATAATTACCACCACCACACTACCACTCTACCACCACTACCATCACCATAGCCAACACCACCACCATCATCACAACAGCCACCACCACCACCGCCATTGCCCAACATCATCACCACCACCACCATCACTAAAACTATAACCCCCATTGCCCCCACCACTTCCATCACAACTATGACTACAAACATCTCCACCACTATCACCACACCCACCGCCACCATCACCACCATTACCATAACCACCACCAAAACCACCAACACCATCCACATTCCATCATTACCTTCTGCCCCGAAGCATGTGTATAGAAATCATCCGGCCAGATATCCTTTCCAAACATCGTGTCGTCATTGAGGTAAATGAATTTCTTGGAGAGTCCTGGTATTCGATGCAGATGGGATTCAATTGCGGGAGAGCTGAAGGTTGGTAGGTGGGACTTGTTTACGAATATCTCCTGTGCATGATAAAAAAATTATAGGGAAGGTACTTACATTGAATTTGTATTGAAAAATAGTGGATTTTCTTGATAATCTATAGGAAAATATGGAAAAACTTTGCGTGCTATAAATAACTGGAAATTAATCCACATACATAATACAAGATGCATTATTGATTTACAAAGCATGTACTGCCAGCATTAAAGAGAAAATGAATGGCTACGATTGCATACAATATAATACATACAATTGCACGAAAATGTGTCCTTGGCACACTAACGGTTAAAGGTAAATGCCAGTTGTGGTTGCGATCAGAAAATGAGTTCGAACAGAATCGAATAACATGAACCACAAATAGTTAATAATGTATAAATAAAAATTTGTGCCAAATAATTCTGGCAGAAAGTGTGAAATTGCTGAAAAATTGACAAAATGTTATTTCAGACAGATGTTGGGTCTTTTTCCAAGCAGTAATCATACACTGTTCCACAATTGCTTTATCTGTGTTGGTGATTTTCATCCTCTGCCCTACGGGTCATGCTAAAAGGCAAGTAAGCACCACCTAAAGTCCGCGCTGAGGCTAAGCCCACTTTCTTTTCTCACAACGTTTTTGCAAAGAAGGCTAACCCCACCTATAATATAAAAAGATAATGCCTTGCAAAATAGGAGGGTTAGTCAAGCAGTCGCGGTGCTAACAGTGATATTTTGGGTTACGAGTCGCTAGTGGGAAAGAAACCCGGCCAAGCCAAAGGACGATCCTCCATGCATGCCCGAGGGGCAATGGAGCCAGCTTACATGTATGGCACCAAGGAAATACCCAGGGGTGTGCTACACTCCCCATAACTCATTTGCACCTGTGCATTATTTGCACTATATTCCTATATCCAGCAAGTGCACTATGGTACTTACATCATGAGAAACAATAATCAATCTCGGATTGTCCAGGTTCAACCATGACGGTATCTGTCCGTTAGTGACAACATACACACGGCGTATCCAGGGGGCGTGTTTCTCCAACGAACGGAGCGAGTATCGCAATTCCTGTAATCAAAATAATAAAATAAAACATTTGTTTGAAACAGAATAAGAGCCCAAAACCTGATATTTAGCAGATTTCAGACATGGAATTTACACTACTTCTTCTTCCATATTCATGAATTGTGAATAGGTATCACATTTGCCGGTTTCAGAGAAATGATCATCAACGATGGAATTGTAATCATTAGAAAGTGTCTTGTATTAAACCCTTTTTAAAGATTTTGTTAAGATTCATCATATTGTACGTTTTTCTCATATTCAATTGTTAAGTGTAATGACCGTTTTTTTCCTTTTCAATGATTAATTCTTTGGAAAAATGTACATTTAATTGTCAAATCTGATTTCACCTCCTTTAGTATGTTTTTGTTGTTCTTAATGAAAGTTCATTAAATTTAGTTCCCATGTATTAGAAACCTAGTTCCAAGGATCTTTACAAAAATGTTGTCATCTTCATTACAAATATCAAATACTACTATAATGTACCCAATAATACAGTACACCATGAAAACCACATTTTTCCACTGAAATGGTTTGAATTTTAATTTAGCATGATTATATCATATGAAATATATAAAAAATTATCCTATATACATGTAAATGGGCTGGTGAAGTGCAAAGGCATAATGCTGTACATAATGAATGGACCTGCCCACTGCTTAACATACCTCATTATCTTCAAATCTATTTGGTGCAAAATCATCACCAGGTTTGGACTCCTCCTACAAAACAAAACAAAGAAAAAAATGAAATTGAAATAGAAATCCTGTTCGTTGCATATTTCTATGCATTTTGTATTATTATAATGAGCATCAAAATATAATGTGCATTTACTAAAATTTCAAATCACATTTATTGATAACTCAATTCCTAGAGAGATTTGTCAATAGATCAGGGGCTTGTTTCATAAAGGACTTGCAACTGTTGTAACTTTGCCATTATGGCAACTACCATGGATACCTTGATTATGATTGGCTGCTGAGCCCTGTTGCCATGGTAGTTGCTATAATGGCAAAGTTACAACAGTTGTATGTCCTTTATGAAATGGGCCCCAGATTCATTTAAAAAAAAATTATGATGTACAGAGAGACTTTGTCAAACAGCCAATGCCAAACTTGAAATAAACAAGATATATCAATGTATGTGAGGACTTCTGTGACATTTGAGCCATGTCCTACCTGTCAGATGTCAGATTGTCCAAATGCTACTTGCAAGCAAACATGCAATCATCTTTGCCCATGGGAATTACGGCTTTCATCCAGCATCATGAGCCTACTGCACATGGTTATTGCTTAAGTGAACACCGAGAAATGAAACTGATTTTTCAATTACGATTAAAAAAACGCTTTAATTTCTGTGTGTGAATGCGCACACAGAGAGGAACAAAACAAAATTAATAGAGAAATGAAATGGATTTTTCAATTACGATTAAAAAACGCTTTGATTTCTGTGTGAACGCGCGTGCAGAGAACAAAATAAAATAAAATAAAACTTACATGCTCCATATTCCAGGCAAGATAGGCCTTGTTGACTTTCAGACTACTGCTTGTATTTGTCTTTTCTGCCTGTGGGAGGGAAAGAGAAAAGTAATAAAGTAGTACTCTCGTCATCCACGCGACGTGGAAGGGGAATCCAAGATTTTGTGTAAAGAGGGGGGGGGGGGTAGGCAATACGCCATTTGGTCTACACCCGCTTCGTCTACTTTCCATGGGGTCTCATCCCGCTTGGTCTTATCCTAGTTTGTATACAACCAGCTTAACTACTAATCATTTAGTCTTTAAGGCCCGTATTCTGAAGTCAGGTTTAACTTAGACCATGGTCTAACTCTGTGCTAAAATTATGGGAAGCCAAACGTTTCAAACTTTTTATCAAGTATTGTAATGTTTCTTATGTTTACTGTGCTCTTTCCTGATTCTTCGATGGTGAAGACAATTATCTTATTCATACTTCCTAGACAATTGAGAATGATTTGAGAGTCAAATGAGCTGAAATATTATATCTCTACTGTTAGTGATTTATGTCTCAATTGGCTTTCCATACTTAAACCACAACTTTAAACCTGAGTTTAAATTAAACCCGACTTCAGAATACGGGCCATTGTCATTTAGCCAATTTTCCATTAGGTCTAATTTCCAGTTATGCTATACTGATTTTGTTTAACATCCACTTGGTTTAGCATATCTTACTCTATATATGGTTAGATGAATTCTTTATGAACCAAATTTTCATTTGAGAAAAAATATGGCAAGCATACAGAGTAGAAATGATCGTCTGGCTTTAGGCTAAATGAGAATTAGACCAAGTAGGGTTTAGATCAACTGTTGTGTAGACCAAATGAAAATTAGACAAAATTGATAGTAGACCATATTGGCTTATCCCAATGTAGTATCAGACTATCTGAGAAGTACGCCAATGCTTGTATACTAAGTGCATGAACCCTGCTGTGTACATGTATGTATGTACATGTACTCCATCAAGACTAGTTAAACTCATACTTTTGAGTACTGTAGAGTATGTTGGACAAGGCCAAATCATCCAGTTCTCGACTACATCCTACAGCAAATCGACAGATACGCTTCTTGGGCTACATTCTTTGCAAGAAATTCAAAGGAGGGAGGGCACATGGGGGCAAACGCTTGACATTCCTCTCTTGGCTCCGTGATGCTACTGGCATCCATCCCATTGACATCTTACGCTGATGTCAAGGAAGAGGAGAATATATTTTGATGGACAACGTCGGACTATTACAACAGGATGAATGATAACATTGGTTACTTACGTCTGATATGAGGTCATTTATAACATCAGGGTCAGTAATAAAGACGATGGCAAGACCAGCTACATTCTCAACCAGAACCTGTACCGGGAAGAAAAAATGATAAAAGGAATAAATAAGAATTATATTGTTCCTCTCATTCTCCTCCTTTGTTCTTTTGCATTTTCCTCTTCCTCTCAAACCATTTCTTTACCGAAATCCTTGTCATTCTTTGTTGTGGCTTATTGTTTTTCCAAAGGAAGCATAGTACACCAATAATTGACCTGCAATGCAACTCTGCGAAATTAGTGCTTTATTACCCTGTCTTGTTTTTTTTTTTTAAGTAGAAACTTTCTCTTGCATGTTTCTTCTCAGTTAATAAAGATATTATTGCATGTATTGGGTTGCAATGCAACTCAGCAGTATTAGTGCTGATTATACCTGTTTTGTTTTTTAGCAGAAAATTTCCCTTGTAAATTTGTTTTCTTTGTTGTCAAGCGCTTACAGTCTTTGTTTTTACATCAATGACATATTATTAATAATGACACCAAGTAGAAAATTTCCCTTGTGTACAGTATGCATGTTTCTTCTCAGTTAATAAAGATATCATTGCATGCATTGAGCTACAATGCAACTCTGCAACAACAGAGCTGATTATTCCTGTTTTGTTTTTTTAGTAGAAAATTTCCCTTGTATATTTGTTTTCTTTGTTGTAGAGTGCTTACATTTTGTGCTTTTACTCCAAGGATATTAAATAATATCAATCAAGAAATTAAGAAGACACTTCGCTTACCCCTCCAATTTTCTCCTGGTAGGTCTGGGCTATCCTATTTTTTACTTGTTCTTCTGTTGTATCTTTCTCCACACCAGTAACAAGTACCCTGTCTTTCAGGGCAACACTTCCGGAAACTGTCCAATCGGAAGTCTATGAAAAATGTGGAAAAGACATTTTTTTAAATATAATGCTGATGCCACTATTTTCATATCCAGCCAGACAAATCTGTTGGCCTTCAATAATGAAGGCAGAAATAACCTTTATGTAGGCGTAGCTTCCAGAAAATAAATAATATTATTTTTTATCAGACAAACGTTCTCAACTAGTCCTCCACAGTCCTACGAAAAAAATGTATACACAAAATATTTTTTGTGAAGCATTTTTTTTAAAGCTGCACAGCAAATTGAGATGAGTTAACAGGAAAATTATTCCCTGTGCTTCAAAAATTTTTCAATTAATTATTTTCTTGTTTAATTATAGTTTTATGATCCAGCTTTTGCCTCCAAAGTCTTTTGTTTTATTTCTTTTTGTTTTTCAGAGGCACTTTCTAACCTTTCCATGGCTGTTGGGGGCATTTTTATTTTTCTCCCTGCCTGCCCCCTACTTGGTGAGATCAATGCATTTTATAAAGAATTGTGTTTAAAACTGCCAAAGTTAATCTGAGTCTAAATATTATGATCAACCATATAGCTCTGTATCAATTTACTATTTACCCAGACATTTAACATACAACACCAGGGGCCCGTTTCATAAAGGACTTGCAACTGTTGTAACTTTGCCATAATGGCAACTGCCATGGTAACACGGCTCAGCAGCCAATCAAGGTTACCATGGTAGTTGCCATAATGGCAAAGTTACAACAGTTGCAAGTCCTTTATGAAACAGGCCCCAGCTCTCGTTTATTTTAATACTTACAATGTATCCTTTTGATAATGTGTAGTTCTTGTTATTCAGTGTAATAGATTGTATTGCTTTCATCACTACTTCCACTGGAACAAAAAAAAGCAGATTAAACATTCAAGACATGTGGGCAAACAACACACAGCAATGAGCATTTACAACATTTCAACAACAACTAAAAACTTTTGATCCTGTATCTAAAGAAACATAATGTTAACAATGGCTTCGGTGACCTTTGACTTTGTGCCATGAAAATCTGGGAAGTCATGATTTCACTGACAAATTTGCTCTTAGCCAATCAGATGCAAGGATTTCAATAGCTTGTAACATCAGTCAATGGAAATCACCAGCTATTTGTATTAAGAAATGCTCAAAAGAACTGATCTTGTGGAAATTATTTCAAGAATTTAATCACAGAAGATAAGAAACAAGAAAAAAAATTGCAGGATTAACAAATTATATTATCATGACCAGGGCTTTAATTAATCAAAGGTTATCTAGATCTTGTAAGGCCTGTTGATTAGCCTCAGAGCCCTTTTTGCCAGCCGTGGATATTTCTGTGCCCTGTTGGAAAAATTTTCCCATTTCTGCTGTATTATAAAAATGAGCCCTTTCGAAAAGTAGCCTTGCCCTAAACAAATCAAAATTTGAGGCCTGAATACGATGATGATGATAATGAAGATGATGATAAATTCACAACCTACCTTCTTCTCGTTTTGAAAACTGAAGCATTGTATTTGTTTTTCCGCCTTCTTTTGTGATATTTGAAATCTTGTTGACCTTACGTAATGACTGTTCTATAGAACTTAGTTGACTTAATGTAAGTGACTTATCCAAAAATGGGCTTGTCATTATGGCTGAACTGGCTATACAGTCTTTTAACCTGCACTGGAAAGAACTAAAGAAAAAAAAAAGAGAAATTGAACAAAAAAAATATAAAGTATGTCCTATTGAGAGGCCTATACATACACAATCATTTTGAAACTTTTAATATTTACAGGTTAAAGCCAATTTTCCAAATTTTGGTATATCTCCCCCCCCCCCAAAAAAAAAGTGCATACATGTCATTATTCAACTTCATTACTAGATCACATGTATATGCCGCAAAAAGGTAGCAGTGTATTACGATATGAACTGACATTGTGTTTTATTTGAAAAAATTACAAATTTTCAACAAAATTGAATTCGGTCGGATGCCCAGTCAAATAAAATATCTGCATATTTTTGGCTTGTTTACTAGTACATGTATATAGCGCTTAGAGAAATTTTGATAGGCGCTATATAAATATTGAATTATCATTAGTAGTATATAAAATAGGGATGCCAGTTAGAATTCATCAGAGGGCCTGAAAATCACCTAGACTACAATATTTTGTACACAAAAATGCTAAAACTATGGCCTGAAAATAAATTGCCAGAGCCTGAATTCAGGCTTTTGCCTGAAAACTGGCATCCCTGATAAAAGACCTTCTCAAGCATGGAACAAGCTGATAATTTCAGGATATGATCCTTGTCAACAGCTTTCTTAAATCCCATTACTAAATATGTAATAAAATGTATGTGGGTGCGTCATGGTCTAAAGGTTCTGACTCTCGCCTTTGAAACAGAGGGTCGTGGGTTCGAATCGTACCCATGGCATGTTTTCCTTCAGCAAGCCATTTATCCACACTGCGCTGCACTTGACCCAGGTGAGGTGGATGGGTACCCGGCAGGAGTAATTCCTTGCATGCACTGAGCGCCGGTGATGGTATACAAATAGCGAATAGGCATGAGTGCGATGGTGCGAGATTTCGCATGAGGTGAAAGAAAGATGCTCTATTCAACGAGGCGTGAGCCGAGTTGAATAGAGCGTTTCTTTCTTTCACCGAATGCGAAATCTCGCACCATTGCACGAATAAGAATATTCGCTATATGTGTTGTACAACGCCTCGAAATTTAGCGAAAATATGAAAAAACAAAGAGTTTATCCCTATAGTAATCTATGAAAAGGGAGCAAAAATACCGAAAGCAGAAAGCAAAATCCCACAAGCGCACATGACCTTGGGCAGCCTTGCGCATTTAGCCAGCTGGCTTATACGCGTATTGTTCATTTTTACCGAGCGCAATGAATTAAATCGTATTGTGACGTCACCTCCTAAAGTCGTGCAACGGTACACTTTGGACGGTACATTTTGGATGGTACGTCTTTTGTGCAACGGTACGAATGTTTGACATTCAGCCTCCCATTTGCTCGCGTACAACAAGCTAAGTAGGCGTTGTACAATAATAATTGTAGCGCTTTGTATCCTCTGGCAAAAAGCGCTTTATAAATCCAGCTATTATTATTATTATTATAAAAGTGCTCAAAATAAAAAATAAAAACATTACCGAGAGTGGACGCTGGATTTAAATTCAAGTCCTCGCAGCCAGAAAATGAAAATATTTAAATTCTACTTTGTAAAAAACGCATTCAATGACAATTACGCTTTCATATATTGTAATGATTGATGATACTTGAGTATAATTCACATTACTGACACATTACAAAAGCTTTAGGCAGGCTTTAAAAGTGAAAGAAAGAGGAAAATCTGAAAATCTTATATCACAAATCAAAAATCGTAATTTAAATGACTTTCTCAATCTTTGATGGATTTTCCTCAAACTTTCGTCTATTACTATTTTTTCTGGTATTTGTACAACAAACATTTTCACAATCATCATCATGATCGCTGTCATCATTACCATCATCATCATAAATACCATCATCATTGTTACCCTCATCATCTCCACCATCATCATCCTCACAATCATTAGGACCATCACCTTCATCATTATCATCATCACCATCATCATCACCATCACCGTCATCATCATCCTCATCATCAATTGACACACTCACCTTGTGCTATTTTTTATTTCTTCAGGGGTTGGGGCAGTACTCGATTCAATTTCTTTCTTTAGTAGCTCCAGGTCTTTTAAAAGCTTCGGATCCGAGCCATTCACCCACGTATACACTGCATCAATTGGTATCGGAAGACACATCCTATGCAATGAAAACAAATAAATGAGAATGGTGTATCATTATTTTCAGTGTTTTTTTTTTCAAATTCAAATTCAAATTCAAATTCAACTTTATTTCCACAGTAATTATTGATATTAAAAAAATATTACACATGTGGAGGGGTCAAAGAAAGCACGACTGCTTGTATAAATTAGCCCCACACTGATAACAATAAATCATCAATAATATGTGTAATATGAACGATAACAATATATGCAGTAAAGCCATCCTATGCAATGAAAACAAATAAATGAGAATTTTGTGTCATTATTTTCAGTGGTTTTTTTTTTAATTCTCGCTACCCCAAATAGCGATTTCGCCGAGATCCGGGAAAATCCCTGTAACGCGCATTGCATTATGGGATAGATTTTCGGTATTACAACTTCCTGTTCGGAAGTCCAATGCACTGTTTTGCCATTCAGATCAACAGTGCCGTCATGCACAACAACACAACGTCGCTTTCGCTCGGAAAGTTCGTGATCACAATACAGTTTAACAGCCTTTTCTGCTAAAGACACTAATTCTGCCCGACGCTTTCCATTGCACAGTTTTCCTCTGTCAGTTAAGATTTTTTATCCATTTTGTGGTCGGCGAAAAATCAAACGGAATGAATGCTGTATATATTTAGCGTCTAGTCGAATACGATTGTGTTGTCAGGCCGGTCGCTAAATGCAAAATTTTAAGATATTCATTTTTTGTTTAATTTTTTTATAACCAAATAAAAACATGAATAAAAATTATTTTCATGTGAAATATATTTTTTATTTTTATTTATACTTAAGTGGGCAATACCATTTAACGATTCTCTGTAGAAACACGCCGTTTGATTGCTCACGTCTTTCGAAATTCTACTAATATTTTGAATTAAACATTTCATGACAAATTTTTTTGAATTTTTCATGACCAGAATACATGGATAGCAAAATAGCTGTAATACCATTCAGGTAATAAAATTCAAATTTGTAATAATATACAAATACTCCAGGCTTTGAGTATATTGCGGGAATTATTTGTCCAAGGTTGGACTGGCATTACTATTTTTCACAACCGTGGATGAATAATTCCCTCTACATGTATATTTTGCAAATAAAGGCATGGTATATTTAATAGATTTACCACATTTGCTTATTTACATGTATACTTTGGTTTCTTCATAATACACCCCCTCTCTTCTATATTTGCTTTTACCTTTTTAGGCAATTTGCTTCCTCTTTTTCACATATACAGGTTTTTTTTTTTTTTTTTTTTCTCCCTACTATATAGTCTTATGTTTTTTCCCGTCACACCTAGCGGATTACAATATCAGTTACACCATATGTGTATTTATATTTTTTCATATACATTTCTTTTTTGGATATATTTATATACATATCACTTATAGATACATATTTACACTTACCTTCTTCTCTTAGTTTGTTTAATGCTTTATCATATATACTTATATGTCTTTTGCACATTATCAGTTGTTCCCCATTCTTTTCCTCTTTTTCCCCCACTCTTATGCATCAGTTTATTATGCCTTTCTTTGTAACCTGTTTGACCCACCTCTCACTAATTCTCTTGTTATTCTTCCCATTATCACTGTTTTGTTCCAGATCCTGTTTGATGTTGCCTGCCTCATTATCTTAATCCCTCTTGGCTTGAGGTCTTTTACTGGCCTTACTTACACTAACTTCCCTTTGTGTCTGCCTACTCCTTTTCTTTCATCCCCTTCACTAACCTGATTGGTCTTCTCTACTCACTAATGCCCCTTTTGTCTCCTTGTTTCTAGTGTTGCTGTAGCTTGTTTGTGGTCTATATTATGGTTGTTCCACTTTAAATGTTTGTCATTTTGCCTCCCACGAAGATTCTGCTAGGATCGAAAGCTTAGGCCCCTTTTTGACTTTCTAGTATATTTAATAAGTTAGAACAGATTTTGATAATATAGTTCTTGTACACGTAGTTCACACTTTTTTAATCTGAACCAAAATATAGATAATGCGCTGTGCTGAATTACCTACTTTTCCTGAAGCCACGCGCTCAGCGAAACGCGAATTTATACCTGGGCCGTCCCTTCACGGGACTTGCCCGGTAGAGTCAACTCGCTGAACGGTGCGCCTGAGAGATTGCATGATCTGCGACGTCAATGATTCCATCATTGTCGTCACGCAATAGTAAATTTTCTTCGGTGGGCCTTTAATTTTCAACATCATCGCAAAATAGTGAGAATATGTTTGGTCACATGATGCTCTTTAGATGAATCAGCATGCAAGATTTAGTCAGTAATGTACATGTAAATCACATTACTCATGACTAAATTTGTTGAATCTGTTCTGAATTTTTTTTTAAAGTATCTAACTCCAATTTCATGGTTTATGAGCAAGAGATTGAGTGCATTATAAAGCAAAAAAATGAATAAATAAAAAAATAATAATGTTCATGTACATGCAAATGCAATACCGAGGGGGTGGGGGGGGGGTAGCATGTCACAAACACGTACACAGAAATATTTTTTTCCTCTTACCTATTTTCAAATGCTGTGTTTGCAATGTTGTCATGGTAAATATTGAATAGCCTTGAGTATCTATCCTGACTCCATTCAATTGCCACCTATACACAAATAAAATAAAAGGATATATTACACAGTTACTCACATTCATGTTCTTATTGCACTTCTCTCTCTCTCTCTCTTTCTACAAATATCTATCTCTTTTACATTGTGTAGCTGGATCTCTGCCATTTACTGTTAAGTATCATCCAAATTTGATCAAACAAGGTACGCATGTCAAGAATGTATTGTTAGATCTTATTCAATTTCCAACTAATGTAGGCCTATAATTATTAATCAATTATGCATGAATACAATTTTTCCTTGAATTCTATCATTTCTCATTTTCTTGCTTACTTACATGTATGTAATATTAAATTCTTCTTTGTTTTATACCACGATTCATAAAGGTGAATAATCAAATAAGTCCTTTGGTGGGGAGGGCCTAAATCAACCCCCCCCCCCCCTGGGTCTTGACTCTTGAGCACTATTTGCACAAATCCAATTTCTTTGTACATGATATTGTAACTGAGGGAAAATTTGAATAATTGCACAGCTGGTAAAAAAAATCTGTAGAGTCAACAGAAATTGTGATCACGACACAGGCGCAATCTGTGCTATTTCTTTGCAAACATCTTTTCTTTCAATATTGCACAAATAGTAGACTAAGTACACATGCAATAGTCTCTAAAATGTCAAGTACAAGTACCTGAAATTAATTCATCCTGTAAATATATACATTTTTAACCAATAGAGCTACACAACTTTCATGAGTTTAAATTTAATCTGAATTTGAACATCAAATTGGCAATAATCATTCTGAAATATGATCTTTTAAGATCAATAATTGTTGTTACTAATAATCTAAATGCAAAGTTTATTCTTTACAACAAAATCTTTCGATGATCGAATGATGGCCATCATTAGATTCATTTTCAGCATACAGATTCATTATAATGTATGCAAGATGCGATTGATATTTAGTTATCGGAAAGTTCCTGATTCGCCATGTCCGAATGATTGCTTGGTTTTTCGTCAGACGCATAATAATCAATAGTAACAAAAATATTCTACTGTGACATACAAATCTATTTTGATCTCCGATGAGTTTAATTTTTCTGGTGAAATTATGATTAGTCATGTGCAGGGCTCTCGACCAATCAAATAGCAACAAATTTTCAGTAAGGGATATTAATAGGATTAATGTCTTTACACACAGCTGGAGGCCTGTTCTGATCACTAATCATATAACACTTTCTACAGTGCAGATCAAAAATAAGGTTTATAATAGATTTTTCAGGAGCGAACATTCAGAAATTAATGAATATTACCTATTGAATTTGCCAGAGTCTGAAAGAGCAACTCTTTGGCTTTTAATCAATATCTTACTTGTACCAAAGACAACATGCATGATTTTCTTTCAAACAATTATATTGTTTACAGGATGCTATGCCAGGAAAGCTTATCCAACATCATTATTTGAATGTGTCAGTGCTCATACTAATGAAGAATGGGAAATTTAATTCAAGAAACATTGTTTATGAGCTACTGTAAATTAGGCCAGAGTCATGTCAGAATTTTTCTGTTCCAGAATCTGCCGGTATCCAGATAAATAAATTCAGGAATGGGGAATTAAAAAAGAAGTCACAGATTATACAATATTGATTTAATTTTTAAACAAACATTCATTAAAAAAACAAGAAAAATATTATATATTATTGTTCTCTTTGTAACTAGCTAAGCTACGAGACACATATAGAGTCTGCCGCCCTCATAGCTTTTATCGGAATAATGGAACGGAAAAAACAAAACTGGAACCCGCACACATCTGACGGATTACGGTAATTAATCCGTCCGTTCCAGGTGCGGAAATCTCTCCCAAAAGGAAGGGGGGACATTACAGGGGCGGATCCAGCCTTCGCCAATAGGGGGGGGGCGAAAATTTGTTTCAGCCATATTTTCCCCGATCGGCAGCTCGAAGATGATTTTTGTTTGTTTCTTTGAAGGGGTAGTCCTCATTAGACACTTCTTAGCTTTATTCTTATGAATTAATATGTAATATCAGAATCCTTATTTATATGATGCGAGCGCGAAGCGCGACCAATTTTTTTGTGGAAATTTTATTATTTCCTAAAATTTGAACTGATTCTGGGCAATGTTTGTTATCCTGAAAAAGATGTGTAAATGCAACTTAATAATTACTACGAACGCAAAGCGCGAGCAGAAATGAACTGATGGAAAAGATACCTGTTAAAGTAGCATTTAACAATCAAATAATGCGAGCGCGAAGCGCGAGCTGAATTTTTTTTTGACATTTTCACCTAAAGAATGGAAATTCAAAACACTTTTTGTAACTCAAGCAGATATAGGTATAATAGGTATATGAGTAAACAATTAATGCGAGCGCGAAGCGCGAGCGGAAAATTTCGAGATTTAGTCCTATAATATTTACTAAACGAGACCCTCTATTCATGTTTCGTAAATCCTGAAAAGGAGTATTAATAATGCGAGCGCAAAGCGCGAGCAGAAAATTTTTATATACGTTTTGAACTGGTATCTGTTGAAAAAGTACCTTTAAAGGACTGCTTGCACTTTAATAGCCATGAAGGCGTTACATATTTCAACAATCAAAAAATGCAAGCGCGAAGCGCGAGCTGAAAATTTTTGAACTTTCTTATAAAGGAATGGAAAATTTTAATCAGTTTTTGTAATCGTGAACAGGATAGCTATATAATTTAACGATTGATGCGAGCGCGAAGCGCGAGCAGAACAAAAGTTCGAGATTTAGACCTAAAAATGGGCCACTCTGTTCATGTTTTGTAAATCATCAAAAGGATGGGTAATATGGGGTCTTCCTACATTAATAATGCGAGCACAAAGCGCGGGCAGAAAAATTTTGATATTGTGATAATTGGATTATGATTTAAATTAGAGAAAAAGTTGAGTATCTGAATAAACATGCGCGAGCGTGTTTCATATTTAGACCTAGAATTCAGGCATTCTAAATACAACTTTCATCTTGAAAATCATGAAACTTTGATATTCCGATCTGAAAAAAGAGTAAATTTCAGCTTTATATTTCAAGCACTTTGTAGAAAAATTGTAAGGTGGATATGGATCGCACTTAGAAAAGAGCTGATATTATTATTATTACTTTGAGTTTTGACATAGGACCGGGACATCCTTACGACATGTCATCATGAAAATGATGACTATCTTCCTATTCCTCTTGCTAAGAGCGAGATGAAACAAAAGGGACAATTTAATTATTAGATTAATATCATATTTATTAATGCCTAATGAGGGCGCGATATCTGATGATATCATGGCATAAAAACTGGACATTTCCCTTTTGTGATTATGAATAGGATGCATCAGTTAATAAATTTTTAACCATTAATGCGAGTGCAAATCGCGAGCTAAATTTTTTTGATAAACTGTCATGAAAAGGGGATTTTAAGTAATTTGTTGCATAATCAATATTGAAACATGTATATAACTCGCCAATCAAAATGCGAGCGTGCAGCGCGCTAGCTGATACGTCTTGACAATCAGTCCTGAAAAGGGATATTTTGAAAACTTTATGGAATACACGAAAATAATAGGTACCTGATAAATCAAAATTTGCGAGCGCGCAGCGCAAGCAGCAAATGTTAACATTCAGACCAGAAAAATGACATTTTTACAGAGCACTGTTGAAAAACCAATTTGTAAATTACACAAAATAATGAAAGTTCGACTTCCGAGGTGAAATATGTTTTGTATATTGACTTCCAAACTTGATGGAACTCCATATTGAACTTGCGTGAGCGAAAATTATATATAGTGGCACGAAAGATTCTTTTTATTTTCCAAGTCTTCCCCTCGTCTTATTTTATGCACTCGTCGTCCTTCTCCTCTCTTTTCCCTCCTTTTTCCCTTCTTTCTTTCCCCTTTTTTGCTCCGCCAAGGGGGGGGGGCGGGCCCCTCGGCCCCTGGATCCGCCTATGGGGACTAGGGAAGGGGCGAGAAAATTTGACGAGCAAAAAAAAAAAGGTTATCATCGCCAAAGTAAGGTCATCTCGTTCCAAAATACATGTTTTATTTCGATTTAGAATGATGTATTTCTTACCATCATTAAAGACCAAAAATAGTAGGGGGGACATTTGATATTGTGTCCCCCCTACTATTTTGAGTAGGGGGGACACGTCCCCCCTGTCCCCCCTGGGATTTCCGCCCATGGTCCGTTCCGACCCAGGCCTACTGTAAATCGACTTACTCATGTCAAATCAATTTTTAATTGAATTGAATCTGTAAAGTCGTGCAAAACTTACAAACGGCTATGAAACACCACCCAGTGACTATAATAAAACTGTACTGAGCATAGCTTACCTCTCCAAATTGAAATGCCGAGACAATAACAAGGACTATACCGCTAAAGATGAGGAGAACGCCGTAGCGATGAGAAAGGAATGTATACGTCTGCTTCTGTACTATTTTAAACATCTTGCTTCATAAGTTATTACTGTGCCTGACATGAGAGGAAATACAGTTAGATTATGAATTCTTAATATGATTTTTAATAATTATCATCATCATCACCATTATAATCATCATCATAAGGAGGAGGAGAAGAAGGAGAATAAGAGGAAGATGATGAGGATGAGGGAGAACAAGAAAAAAGAGGACAAAGAAGAAGAGGACAAAGAAGAGGAGAAAGGGGAAGAGAGGAAGAGAAAGAAGAGGAAGAGTAATAGGTAGTAGTGGTAGTAGTAGTAGTAGTGGTAGTAGTGGTAGTGGTAGTAGTAGTAGTAGTAGTAGTAGTAGTAGTAGTAGTGGTAGTAGTAGTAGTAGTAGTAGTAGTAGTAGTAGTAGTAGTAGTAGTAGTAGTAGTAGTAGTAGTAATAGTGGTAGCGGTAGTGGTAGTAGTAGTAGTAGTAGTAGTAATAGTGGTAGCGGTAGTGGTGGTAGCGGTAGTGGTGGTTGTGGTGGTGGTAGTAGTAGTAGTAGTAGTAGTAGTAATAGTAGTAGTAGTAGTAGTAGTAGTAGTAGTAGTAGTAGTAAAAATAGTATTGTGATAAAAATAAAAATAATGATACATGCATTTCTAAAGCACTTGGATATTTATACCTCCGCTCTACCATTAACATGCTACACACTCACACTAATGCAAGGTTCCTATACAGACAAACCTCGCACAGTGAATGTCCTGTGACTGTCGATTTTCAAAAATGTTTGCTGACTTTTTGAAAATCGACAGTCACAGGACATTGCTTAATCAGTTCAGTAGAAATGTTTGCTTGAAATCGGTCTAAGTAAGACCAAACAAACTATGAATTGACAGTATTAACAACTGGCAATTTTATTTCTGATTAAAAAATTGCTTTTGATGAGATTTGACTGTAGAGAATATGAGCTGTATGATGGCGCTAATCAAATTCACAATAAGCGCTATCCTTTTGTTATTTGATGAAATAGGAGAGCAAATAAAATCAATATCATCTGATCAGAAGAGTTGTTGCATTTGCTCTTCGTCATCAAAGATGGAACATCTTTGGAAAAGCATTTTTTAATAATTAAAAAAAAAGAGAGAAAAAAAAAAAGTACACACCTTGAGCATGACCAGCAGATCGTTCGTAAACAAACGGTAGATCTATACCTAAATGGACACATTTTCTGAATCAAAGACTCTAAAATAAAAAGATGGGACAAATGTTGTGTAACGCTTTACATCGATATGCGTGTGAGATAGATCAAGTGTCTAGTCTTTTCCTTGTATCATCTTAGCCTTAGGTTTCATGTGCCCTCTATTGACGAAAATGGCTGTCCCCTAAATGCTACAGGACCCTCTTCAACAAAAGAAAAAATAAAAATAGGTGAAAAAAGGGGCTTCATATCATGAAGTGTAATACACCCACGTGCCACCTTTGTAACAAGGAAGGTGAAGATGTAGATTATTTTGTTGGACCCTGTGCCTATTTCTTATCTCACAGAGAAGACCTTCTTACAAAACTGAAAAGAAGGCATATCGATGCAAGATGACATATTCTGCCTATATGACCCCATCAAGAACAACAATTATAGTAGAGTGGTACTCTTACCAAGCTCTCTTAATCTTCCTTCTTCAGTTTGCTGTCAGCTTGTAACAGATACTTTTATATAAAATTCACATGACATATAATTATAAAACGTATCTCTTTCCTGTCCTCGATGAATTATGTAATTTAACCTTCAAATGCAATGTACTGGATGGATGGATTACATCATACTGCATTTTGGTGCTGATCTCCGATAAAAGCGGAGGAAGAACAAGAACTTAAGAAGAAGGTGGTAAGTTTCATAGTATGTCATAGAATCCTTATAATTTTATTGATAAAATCCATTGCCATTGGCATTGATTTAGATCTAGATCTATCTCATGTTGAAATTGTTGTGTTGTGCCTGTAATTTTCATTTGAACGGCGCATGCTATGAACCCATGGGTGTCTACGTGGAGACTTTTTATGAAATTAAGACTCTTTTATTTCGTTTATTTTTTCAACATTGACATTGTTTAAATAATGACATGTTGTCACTGATTTATTAATTAAAAATCTAGACCAAAAGCTTCGGTCTCTGTTATGTTGGTTGTTCAGCTGAACTCCGTTGGCTTCACTCACCAAATACAGAGACCGAAGTTCTAGCGCGATCTGTACAGGGGACTCAATGGCCATATGTTTATGTACTTAAGATCGGATAAAACGGGGAAGTGAATTTGCGCGACACCCGAGGTAAGTCACTGTTTTTGTTCCTTTTAACTTGATTTTTCTCAGTTTTTTGGCAATTGATGCCAAGAGGGAATATTAATTTGCATTTTGGTCGCGTGAATTTTCAAAATTTTTACTCATTAAAGACAAAAATTGAAGAGCCCCGACGGGGGGATTTTGCATTGCAAGTCCCCTAATGGTGGCTGCACGCTAGCGAGCCGTCTGTGTATGAGGAGAAATTTAAAAAAAATAAAATGTTAAAAAACTCCTCGAAACAGACGGCTGCCAGCTGTCTATTAAAAATCATACTTTAAAAAGTCTTTATTTTTCAATCAATTTCTTTGAAAAATTTACCAAATATTAATACTGGATTTCGACAATAAAAACCAAGAAACTTTACTAAATATTCACTTGGTTCGGGGGATAGAAGGAATGAGGGCATCTGGGCAATAATCACTTTGCCTTGGCTTTGGCTGGCCAATTTTTTTTTCTGGCGAGATCAATTGTAGGCATTTTATGCATCAACAAAATACTACTACACGTGGGACTGTACAAAATACTTTTTGCGAAACAAGACCTCCCAAGCTTTTGACATACCATTGACATTACATAATAAATAATTATATTAACAATGTACGTCAAGATTCAATTAGTTGAAAATTAAAAAAAAACGCTTAGAATTAAACTCACCACACGGAATATGAGTTTTAATCAATTGTCTCCGGAATTTTGGCACGGACACCACACAGCAAATGATGGTAATGATGTGGAATACGTTGCCAATTTGCTAGCCTTGATCTGTAGTGCTATGCTACGAGCGAGAGCATCGAGATATCTCTATGGCCCGTATTCTGAAGTCTGGTTTAACTTAGACTCAGGTTTAAAGTTGTGGTTTAAGTATGGGAAGCCAAAAGTATCAAATTTTTCATTAAGTTGTACGTTTCTTATGTTTACTGTGCTCTTTCCTGATTCATCAATGGTGAAGACAATCATCTATATATACTTCCTAGACAATTATGAATGATTTGAGAGCCAAATGAGCTGAAATATGATATCTCTACCGTTAGTGATTTATGTAACAATTGGCTGTCCATACTTAAACCACAGCTTTAAACCTGAGTTTAAGTTAAACCCGACTTCAGAAACTAGCTATAGCTCTACGCTACGTGCCAGTACAGTGCGTAAAGTTAAAGAGGGGAAGTTCACCCAGACAAAAGTTTGTTATAAAAAATAGCAGAAAAAAATAAAAGAAAATATTGCCGAAGGTTTGAGAAAAAATACATCGAAGAATAAAACAAAGTTATTAGAATTTCAATTATTTGATTTGTGACCCCATATGCGTGCAGCTTTCCAACATATCTGGTAAAAAAATAAATGAAATGTAATTTTCTCCGAAAATTGAAAATGGTTTTTAGTTTTACTCATTACCCTCAGTATACCAATTATAGACAAATCATTTCACACAATTTTCTGAAGAGAAAACAAAAATAAGTCATTACGAACCATTAAGGCCCGAATTCACAAATGTGGTTTTTGCAGAAACCATGGTTTAATTCAACCGTGGGTTTTACTGATTTTGCGATTCACAAAGGTGGTTTCAAATGAAAGCATATGGTTTCAACCGAAACCACCTTTGCGAATTCGGGCCAAAAAGTTTTGAAATTTATGCATTTTATAGTAGCTAGCCCTATAGGCCTAATGGGAGCTGCTCGTCGTCGACGGCACAAATCCACATAACTTTCTTAATCTTGAATGGATTTCGTTCAAACTCATCACCAATATGTTTTGGGGGCCCGGTGGGCCATTCCATTGACGACTGGATACCATGCGCGACCATGGGGTCTCGAAAAGCACCCTAAACACGTATTTTCCATATTCTTAAAATGCACCATTTAACAAGTATTGGCGTGTGAAACTCTACCCTTACTACTCTAATTGGCAAGTATTCCCTGAAATGAACCCCTAAACAAGTACAGGAATATTTATTGTTATGTCACGGGTCCTTCGGTCGTCGTTGGTTTTACCTTTACACATCATTTGGTGAGTACGACCCGACCTTCCACACCGAGTCGTGCAAATCGGACTCTAAACACGTAGTGTGGGGGCAAAAAGGACATCCTTATTCCTTAATAAAACATTTCAATTTTGTTTTATCATCCCCGCAAATTTGACCCTAAAGACGTAACTTTCCCAGCGAAATAGATACCCCTTTTTCATTATTTTTGTGTTTTTGACACCCTTTCACCAGTTACGTACGTAACGTGCCCTATCTTGAAAAGACATCCTTTTTACGTGTTTTTTTGGTCGTGCATGGTATCCACTCGTCAATGTAAGTGACCCCTCCGGGTTTGGGGGTTTTCTGCTATTTTTACAACAAAGTTTTCTTCAGGGTGAATTTTAAAGGTCACGCCTGGGCCTACAAAAATACGTGGGGGACGTAAGCTAGGGCCTATATTGTGGGATAGACTTCCCAAAATGTACCCATTATATATCACTTCTTTGGACGTCATAGAGCCAATTAACCACTTATCTAAACCCTACCCCGGCCCCTACCCAGTCTAAAATAGCCTTCAAGGTCAAGTCCACCCCAGAATATTTTGATTTCAATCGATAGAGAAAAATCAAATAAACATAACGCTACAAATTTCATCGAAATCGGATGTAAAATAAGAAAGTTATGACATTTTAAAATTTCGCTTATTTTTCACAAAACAGTTGAATGCCCAACTCAGCGATATGCAAATGAAAGAGTCGATGATGTCCCTCACTCACTATTTCTTTTGTTTTTTATTGTTTGAATTATACAATATTTAAATTTTTACAGATTTGACCACCAACTTGACTCAACCATAAGTGTTAAAATAATGGTAGCGCCACATGTTTACTAGAATAACATTTTGTTTCACATGACAATGAGGAGAAAATTAGAATTTTTCATATTTCATATGATAAAATACAAAGGAAATAGTGAGTGGGTGACGTCATCAGTCTGCTAATTTGCATACCGACCAGGATGAGAATATAACTGTTTTGTGAAATTAAGCGAAACTTTAAAATGTCATAACTTTCTTATTTTACATCCGATTTTGATGACATTTTCAGTGTTTTGCTTGTTGGATTTTTCTCGTTTTATTCAAATTAACTTTTTGTTGGGGTGGACTTGTCCTTTGATAGACCCAACAAAGTATATCACCCTCATCAAATAGGATCCTATCAAATATAATTAATATTGTACAGGCCTATATCTTATTCAAAATATTTTATTTTTAAGGTAATTCCAATGATCAATAATGAATTTACGCTACTGATAATGTGCAAAATATGAATTGGAGCATCCATACGATCAGATATTTCTTTTATAGGCATTATAATAATAATACATGAAATATCTTGATATTTTTCCTAATTAGTTTGAGTCTGCCCACAAATTGAGGAATTGTCAATCGCCATTGCTATACCATTATTGTAATTCAGTTAAGAAATTCCGTATGCCCCACGTCTGCCCTGAGTAGAAATATTGACTAACAAAAAAATGAAATAGGCCAAATTATGAGTAGGAATATATAGCCCTGTACATAGGCCTATATTTACCCCTCTTTATTCAAATCAACTTTTTGTTGGGATGGACTTTTCATTAAGTTTTTTTAGGTAGGCCTATATGTGTTGATACTTTTTCATTTCTTAACACTCTTTTTCTTCATTATTTACAGATAATATTTTGACAAATTAAGAGTCAGTATGCATGTAGGCTATTCTTTTAAAGTATTTTTTCATTAATACAATTAAAGTTACTTGCTACCTATAATGATTTCTGGGGTTATTAACTGGGGGGGGGGGGTCAGTCGAAACAGTTGATTTGTCACGGGCAGTTATAATTGGATCACATCAGTTTGAATATAGGATATTCACTAATAAATACAGTCATAATAATGGATCTATAAAGAATTTTACATTTGGGAAACGCTGCATGCATGCAGGTGACGCCACGAATTCAAACCCTTATGAAATTCTGGTATTCTGTAAGAGATTAAATTGTCAAATCTTCAGAGTCCTATAATGTTTCTTCTATTTTTCCGCTTTCAATGAAACTAACTGCCAATTTTAGTAAGAAGATGGTTGCAATTTGTAAATTTCATTTTGTTTTAAAAAAATCATAAAACGGGATTCACGACCCCCAAAAATGTACAGGGACTCAGCGGCATATACAGTTTTAGGAAGTTTGTGACAAGCGCCATCTCAAGTCCAATACGAAGAACCGGATTAGCAAGAATAAAGTAGAATGACTGCAATTAATATCATTACAGAATCATTTAATATGAAATTCGAATACAGAAAAATCAGACAAGACCATATCATTTGGTATTTCATTCAGTAGAATGAAAGGGATCTTATTCAATGTCTTTTTATTTTGCTCTGTGAATTTTACTCTATTTATTTAGATTAGATATAAATACTTTCAGCCCGGAGCATCCATTTGACTACATGTATACACCATAATAGGTAAACTAACTTAGGAGGTCGCACGGGCCTAATCACAACTGGCAGGCCATAGATATTCATTCGAGCCTACCCATTGCTCAATTTTTAAATTTGATATTGCTGATTGACAAAAATGAATGAATATGACTGATAATCTAACACTGATTCTAGGGAGGGTACCTACTGAACTTACTTTTTTCCAAATTGGAAAGATATATCACCATTATGGAACTATATTTTTACTGGCGGAAGAATTAGGATCATTTTACTCTCTCAAGTGATGAATTTGGTCCCGGCAGGTGTAGTCTTCATAAATGCGGATTTATTTTTAAAATGAGCCGGTCGAGGTACCCTTTCTGGTCAGATATGGAATGTCAGACATTTATCCCATCCACTGGTAGTAAACATTCAACCCTCGAATTTCCTCCTTATTTTTTACGAATTATTTTTAAGTGCCACTTTAACACACGAGTCTATGGGAAATGAATTAGGCCTGTGAGCCCAGGTAAGATAAGAGGAAATAAAACAAAAGAAATAGGAGTGATAAGGAAAGAGATTTGCGCTTGAGTATTTTAAGTAATTATTTTTTTAGTTATTGTTTTTGCTGTCCACGATACCTCTGCCAACCATCGACTCCCTGCTAGTCTGCTGTTCAAACCCTTCACTCGAGTTAAGGGTCTGAATTTGCAGAGGTCTGAATGTGCAGCCTAATCATGCTTTATGTACTGAACGCCCTCTCGATCTGAATTGAAACAGCATGCAAGTTTTGTATGTGCTTTATAGTCTTTGCGTGGAGACACACTTGTTGATGAAAGTTTCAATCGGGGTCTGTGCCTGCAGACTAACCCACTGCCAACACAAGAACATATAGTCAGTGCATTTGTGTATTTTTGTCTGAAGAGAGCGGCAATGAACATCTCTACTTTGATCGATGAACAGGCTCAGTCCTACAACATCGTTGGCCAAAGTAAAGTAAAAAAATAAACTATTCTTTCCTGAAAAATATTATTCTTGTTCCTCTTTCAAGTAACCAGGGAGCCATTCATAAGGCTGTTCGTAAGTTAAGAGTGACTCAGACAATAGGTCCATGCTCAAACAACGACTGGTGACAGGGACCTGGGAAGCGGGGGTGCTGGGGGTGCTGTGTGTATTATTTCTCTCATAGGCAGCACCCCCACGAAATCAGGTTCCCCCTGTATTTTTTAAATATTTTATAATTTACATAAATATCACTTCCGACAATCGCAAATCATTTACATAGTCTTTCACATATTCAAATAACATCCCTCCTATAACGCGACTCAATCAATTAAGCTCCGGCGTCCCGATGCAGGATACAGACGTGGTCGCGCGCAGGGGCGGAAATCTCTCCCAAAAGGTAGGGGGGACACAGGGGCGGATCCAGCCTTCGCCAATAGGGGGGGGGGGTGGGGGCGGATATTTGTTTTAGCCATATTTTCCCCGATCGGCAGCTCAAAGATGATTTTTGTTTGTTTCTTTGAAGTGGTAGTCCTCATTAGTCACTTCTTAGCTTTATTCTTATAAATTAATCTATAATATCATAATCCTTATTTATATGATGCGAGCGCGAAGCGCAAGCTATTTTATGGAAAGTTTTATGTATTTTTTCCTAAAATTTGAACATTCTGGGCAATGTTTATTATCCTGAAAAAGATATTTTTATGCAACTTAATCATTACTACGAACGCAAAGCGCGAGCAGAATTGAACTGATGGAAAAGATACCTGTTAAAGCAGCATTTAACAATCAAATAATGCGAGCGTGAAGCGCGAGCTAATTTTTTTTGACATTTTCACTTAAAGAATGGAAATTCTAAGCACTTTCTGTAACTCAAGCAGAATAGGTATATAAGTAAACAATTGATGCGAGCGCGAAGCGCGAGCGGAAAATTTCGAGATTTAGTCCTATAATATTTACTGAACGAGACACTCTATTCATGTTTTGTAAATCATGAAAAGGGGGAGTATTAGTAATGCGAGCGCAAACCGCGAACAGAAAATTGTTATATACGTTTTGAACTGGTACCTGTTGAAAAGGTGACTGTTAAGAACTGCTTGCACTTAGCCATGAAGGCGTTACATATTTCAACAATCAAAAAATGCGAGCGCGAAGCGCGAGCTGAAAAATTTTGAACTTTCTAAAGAAAGAATGGACAATTTTATTCAGTTTTTGTAATCGTGAACAGGATAGCTATATAATTTATTAATTGATGCGAGCGCGAAGCGCGAGCAGAAAAAAAAATCGAGATTTAGACCTAAAAATGGGCCACTCTGTTCATGTTTTGTAAATCATGAAAAGGATGAGTAATATGGGGTCTTCCTACATAAAAAATGCGAGCACAAAGCGCGAGCAGAAACATTTTGATATTGTGATCTGTAACTGGATAATGATTTAAATAGAGAACAAGTTGAGTATCTGAATAAACATGCGCGCGTGTGTTTCAAATTTAGACCTAGAATCTAGACCTAGAACCTTTAATCATGAAAATCATGAAACTTTGATATTCCGATCTGAAAAAAAGAGTCAATTTCAGCTTTATATTTCAAGCACTTTGTAGAAAAATTGTAAGGTGGATATGGATCGCACTTAAAAAAGAGCTGATATTTTCTTTATTATTACTTTGAGTTTTGACATAGGACCGGGACATCCTTACGACATGTCATCATATGAAATTGATGACTATCTTCCTATTCCTCTTGCTAAGCGAGATGAAACAAAAGGGACAATTTGATTATTAAATTAATATCATACTTATTAATGCCTAATGAGGGCGCGAAATCTGATGATATTATGGCATAAAAACTGGACATTTCACTTTTGTAATTATGAATAGAATGCATCAGTTAATATACTTTAACCATTAATGCGAGCGCAAATCGCGAGCTTAAATTTTTGATAAACTGTCATGAAAAGGGGATTTTAAGTATAGTTTGTTGTAAAATCAAAATTGAAACATATATAACTCGCCTATCAAAATGCGAGCGTGCAGCGCACTAGCTGATACGTCTTAACAATCAGACCTGAAAAGGGACGAAAATAATAGGTACCTGATAAATCAAAATTTGCGAGCGCGCAGCGCAAGCAGCAAATGTTAATATTCAGACCATAAAACTGACATTTTTACAGAGCACTTTTTTTTAAATCAATTTGTAAATCACACAAAATAATGAAAGTTCGATTTCCGAGGTGAAATTAATATGTTTTGTATATTGACTTCCAAATTTGACATTCGAGCTCCATATTGAACAAGATATGTAAATCACCTAACAGGCAATGCGAGCGCGAAGCGCGAGCGAAAATTTTATATAGCGGCACGAAAGATTCTTTTTATTTTCCAAGTTTTCCCCTCATCTTATTTTATGCACTCGTCGTTCTTCTCTTCTTTTCTACTCTCTTTACCCTCCTTTATTCATTCTTTCTTTTCCTTTTTTTCTTTTTTTTGCTCCGCCAAGAGGGGGGGGGGGGGGCCTCGGCCCCCTGGTCCGCCTACGGGGACAAGGGGTGGGGAAATTTGACAAGCAAAAAAGAGGTTATCATCCTAAAAGTAAGGTCACCTCGTCCCCACTCGTCCCAAAATACATTAGAATGATGTATTTCTTACCATCATAAAAGACCAAAAATAGTAGGGGGGACATTTGATATTGTGTCCCCCCTACTATTTTGAGTAGGGGGGACACGTCCCCCCTGTCCCCCCTGGGATTTCCGCCCATGGTCGCGCGCGATACGTGATAACCAAAGTTTACACACTACTCGATAGCAGGGAGGGACATATGGAAAATGGGTGTGGTCGGAATTGAAACTTCCAGGTTTTATGTCGAATCAAGTGTGCGCCCCCTCCCCGACCGCCCGCGTTTTGAATAAACAATTACAAGTCAGACGATATAAATCAAATTTCACAGTCTTTTTCGCCCTGCCCCATGGCCCTGGGAAGCGGGAGTGCTGGGGGTGAAGCTGCATGCGTCATTTTTCATAGGCAGCACCTCCTGGAAAGCTAGTGGTAGGTATGATAAATGACAGAAATGTAATCAAAGTGAACGACGTTTTGTAGAACCCCCCCCCCCCTTCAGAATTTTCCGACACAGTACTTAAAATAGTGTTTAAATTCACCCTTTTCAGATCGAAATATCAAATATTTTCTGCTCGCGCTTCGCACTCGCATTATTGATTTTTATAATAAAAAAATGTATTTAGAATGCCCAGATACTAGGTCTAACTCTAAACACGCGCACGCATGTTTATCCATATACGCAATATGTTTTGGGGATACTCCGGGCTGAAAATATTTATATCAAATACATTTTCTCAAAATAAATAAATTTTATGAAAATCTGATAACAAATAGTTCAGTTATTTAATTCTAAAGTTTAGCAATATTTTATGGAAATGGGGATATGCATGTCGACATGAATATTTAATAGGTGGGTTGACATGGGCGGAAATCTGTCCCCAAAGGTAGGGGCGACCAGGGGCTGTAAAATTTGACAAGCAAAACAAAAAAAAGGATTTCACCCAAAATGTAAGGTCATTTAGTCCTAAATACATACATGTATTATTTCGATTGTGAAGTGATGTATTTTTATCCATCATGAGAGACCAAAAATAGTAGGGGGACATTTGATATTGTGTCCCCCTACTATTTTTGGTAGGGGGCACCCCTGTCTCCTCTGGGATTTCCGCCCATGTGGGTTGAAGATGTCAAATTCCCACTATCCTGTTTCTTGTGTTATTACATGGAATGGAATTTTTTTTCATACCAGTGTGAAATGATATGTCTCCCTTATAATGAAATAAGATGCAGCAAAGAATATCTAATGGACTAAATCAGTTGTCAATTCAACTGTTTTTGGTTCTTGAAGGGAAAATACTGAATAAACCTAATTCTATATGATAAAATACAAAAGAACAAGTGGGGATATGACATCATCAGTTTGCTCATTGAATATTAATGAAGATATGCTTAAAACTGTTTCACCGGAATAATACTAAACTTTAAAATGCAACAACTTTGATATTCCTTGTCGGATTTTGAACAAATCTTTATTCTTATGTTCGTCTGATTTTTCTTTTCTGTTCTAACCATATTACATTCAGTGCGGAGTTTCAGATCATAATATCAGAAAATTTCTGCTCGCGCTTCGCGCTCACATTATTAATGTCAGAATATATCCAATTACCCATCATTTTCTTGATTTACAAAACATGAATAGAATGTCCCGTTTATAGGTCTGAAATCTCAATTTTGTTACCGCTCGCGCTTTGCGCTCGCATCAATTGTATAGTTATATACATATCCTGTTCATGATTAAAAAAGTGCTAAGATGTCCCGTTTTTAGGTCTGAAATCTCATTTCTATTTCCGCTCGCGCTTCGCGCTCGCATCAATTGTATAGTTATATACCTATCCTCTTCATGATTAGAAAAGTGCTTAGAATGTCTTGTTTTTTGGTGTGAAATCTCAATTTTGTTTCCGCTCGCGCTTCGCGCTCGCATCAATTGCATATTTGTATACCTATCCTGTTCATGATTACAAAAAGTGCTTAGAATGTCCAGTATTTAGGTTGGAATGTCAAATTTTTCAGCTTGCGCTTCACGCTCGCATTATTTGATTGTTGATATATATATATCGTCTTAATAGATAACTGCAAGCAGTCCTTATAACACGTCCCTTTCGATCAGGCCAGAGCGTATATAAAAAATATCTGCTCGCGCTGATCACGTTCGCAGTTATTATTTGTTACATACGCATCTTGTTCAGGACCACAAATATTGCTCAAAATGTTCGATTTTTAGGACAAAATACATGAAATTCCCCCCCCCCCCAAAAAAAAAGCTCGCGCTTCGCGCTCGAATTATCTAATTATATATATATGTCCTTTTATAAGAAAGCTAAGATGTGAATGTCATATATATGTATATATACATATATATATAAATAAATATATATATATATATATATATGTTTACATGTGTGTGTGTGTGTGTGTGGTGCCCTTAGATGTGTGTTTGTGTAATTATGGAAAACTCAATTGTGTCCCCCCCCCCACCTTTGACATTTGAGGAAAGATTTCAGCACCCCCACTGAAAAAATCGTTCCCAGGTCCCTGACTGGTGATCCTAGTGGTAAATGATAATTCCTAAATTATGCAAATAACATGAAGTATAATTAGAATTCTATTAGTAATAATGTAGTACAAGTCGAAGAGGGTTAGCATATTTCCAGGTGCTAGGCAGTGAGACCACACAAAGAAATTCGAAGTAATTTAAAATTCAAATGAGGTAAGGGACCCTATAAATAGGAGTCGATGTCGCATGTAATCATCATTTCAAATTAAAGAGAGGCTCTAATAAATAACGCGCAACAAAAAAGAGTGAAATGTTGCCAAAAAAGGACACCTAAAAGAAATTCATCCAGATAATCACATCCAGACATCAAACAAACATATCACACCAACTGGTTCACAGAAGGTGATAAAAAAATACCAAGCATCAAAAGGTTGTTATCACAATGGACTCATACTCATCATTCACAAAACACATAATCATGATAATAGTACACTCCATGCAAGGCAAACATGGCAGATTCTGTGATTTGAACGATAAAAAACCAAAGAGGAAGGGAGGGGATCTTTAAAAAGATCCTTAGGGTGGGAACCTCTTCGACTTGTACTACATTATTACTAATAGAATTCTAATTATACTTCATGTTATTTGCATAATTTAGGAATTCTATTACGTAACATTTGTACAAGTCTTCAGAGGGTTAGCATGTTCAAAGCTAAAATCACAGAAAACTGAGATGAAACGGATATAGGATAAGGCATACATAAATGAATAACACAACACTGTTATCTGAGTTTATAATCATGTTTACTCATGTCAAGAACCTTGGTAACATACATAACAAGTTGTTCTTTTTTTTATATATACTTAATTCCTTTCGTATCATCCTGAATGTGTAACATTCTTTATTTCATTCTTCCTCATCTTCTTTTTTTAAATTCTTTTTCTTCTTTAATTTCTTATCCTTCATCTTCTTTATTTTGGTAGGATATTCATTTTCTCTATAAAGAAATAATTGTAATGTATTCAAACGCTAAGAGGAAAAAACACTCGGAGGAAGTTAACACCTTCTTACAAAAAAGAAAAACAACATTTCACACCCATGTAGAATTATCATGAGTGATCGGATAACGCACACAACTAAATGACTTCATCCTTCTTAAACTTACAAAATCTATTCAATTACAGCTTGAACTCTACGTCATAGTGATATGTCATGGGATAAAACCATTTATTTATGAAGTTTGTCCCAAAACAGAAGATGCAAAAGAATCTGTAACGACGATGGGTTTGTGGAAAAATTGTTTGAAAGTTTGGGCATTTGACCAGTCAGCTTTCTTCATTATTTCTTTCAATGTGACACCATGTGCGTATGCAGAAGAAATAGCCGCGCTTCTAAAACTATGAGCTGAAAACACTGAGGTATCAATGCCCGAAGCACACAAAGTGGTTTTCAGCCATCTTGCCAAAGTACTGGAACATACAGATTTGTGAGGTTTCTTAGAAGAAATAAAGAGTTTTGATTCACCATGACATTTACGAAGCGGTTTAGTACGATGTAGATATTCCTTGAGGGTTGATAAAACACACAATTTCTTATTCAAAGGAAAGGAAGGAAGTTCAACTAGTTGATTTGCAATACTCCGTTTTGGAGTTGTGGTTTTCAAGATTTCCATAACTTGAAAAACTGCACGTTTATCAGAAATGTGCAAGAAAGAAATTTCCAGATGGTTGAGTGTCTGTATACGTTGCGCTGTTACAAGCGCCACTAACGACACAAGTTTTTGACTTAGTTGAAATAAAGAAAGTTGGCTATTCTCTGCCAATGAACATAAATAATCCAACACTCGGGACACTTCCCAGGTATTTTGATACCTTGGTTGAGGAGGATTAGCATTGAATATCCATAATAACCTAACTACCATGGGATGTTTGCCATTAGCATAACCTGCAATTGAAGGAAGAACAGAAGAGAGCGCTGAGCGATATGAGTTAATAGTGGACAACGATTTTCCCTGACTTTGTTCAGAACTAAGAAAGTTAATCACATGAACTAAGCATGGTTTAAAGGGATCAATCGATTGTTCACCACACCAGCGAAGCCATTGCTTCCATGCCGACTCGTATAATTGTTGGTTGGTTCTATCTCACCATGGTAAAAGCTAGGAGGGGTATGTCGATCAGAAACTGAAGGATCATGGGAAACCATGGTTGGGCCCTCCAAAGAGGGGCGATTAACAACGCCTTGTCCACCTTGTCTTCTCCAAACTTCTGTAAGACCCTAGTAAGGAGACAAAATGGCGGAAATAAATATAAGATGAGCGAATGCCAAGAGATGGAAAAAGCATCCACCGCAAATGCCCCTGGGTCACTCTTCCATGAGACATAACATGGTATTAAATTGATTGTGGAAGCGAGAAGAAAATAAATCAATAACAGGGCAAACGTTGAAATTATGACAAATACAAAATAATAAAATAGGACAAAGGTGAAGTTCTTTGTTTAGATCTCTAAGAGAAAGTGTGTCTGCTTCAACATTTGCAATTCCAGCCAAGTGTGACGCAGAAAGCCAAATATTACTCTTAAACACCATGACCAGATATTTCGGGCAATTCTATCTAACGTGGGAACACGCCCACCAAATTTCTTAAATGAGACAGCGGTACTATTGTCTGACTTAAAGTGGATATGAGTATCCATGCATGTACTGCATAAATAAAACAAAGCGTGCTGAATTGCAAGCAACTCAAGAGCATTGATATGTAAATCGGCAGACCTTGACGACCAAACACCTTGAGAAAAAGAATTATCATTCTCGCAGAAAGCACCCCATCCTTTGTTACTCGCTTCTGTGCGAATTATAGTACTAATAGGTGGAGTTTTAGCTGCCGTAGAAAAGGCATCAGATGGAATAGAAAGCCACCATTTTATTTCTTGCAATGCGACAGTTTTAACAGACACCAAGGTGTCATAATTTCCACCTGAGGATTCAAGGTATTCGCATTTGATAGATTCCAAATTACGATAATGAATTCTTTCCTTTGGAAAGGCTTCAAAAGATGAGACAATTAGACCGATGAACTTGCAAGGTCACGTATAGTAACTCTTTGTGAAGATACGATCGATTTCCCTACCGTTCTCAATTTTTATACTTTCTCACGAGGTAAACTTATCGACATTTCATTCGAATTAATGCAAAAACCTAATAAAATGGCACTATTCTCTGGGGATAAACATGACCTCTTGAAATTGATCACAAATCCTAAAGATGATAATAAATGGCAAACATAATTCGTATGTTCGAGGCTTTCTTCCCTCGAACTAGCAAACATAATGATATCTAGATAAATCATAGAACGGATACCTCTGCTTCTTATAGCAGCCATTGGTTTCATAACTTTCGTAAATACTCTAGGGGCTGAGCTTAGCCCAAATGGTAGACATTGAAAACAATCATGATAGTAGACATTTTCCCATGAGAAACATAAATAACCATGATAATCTTCATGGATTGGAATTGAAAAATAAGCATCTTTCAGATCAATGGAAGTTATGAAATCATGTTTCAACAAAAGATCTTGGACATTCCTAAATGTTTCCATCTTGAAATGTTTATATTTGATAAACAAGTTCAGATATTTCAAGTTTATGATAGGTCTACGTTCTCCTGATTTCTTGGGAACTGTGAAAATAGAGGATAAGAAAACAATATCTTGTTCAGATGTTTGCTTAATTGCTTTTTTCTCTAAAAGAGAGTCAATCTCCTTGCTAATTGCCTCTTTCTCTACGAGAGAAGTAATAATATTGTTTGGTGGATAATTACGATTGAAAGGGAATGGAACAAAAATCAATTTTGTATCCATTGTGTCCAAAACCCAAGAATCAGACGTTAAACGAGACCATTTATCTTTGAAAAGCCTGAGCCTTCCTGAGCTAATAATACTAGTAGAAGGATCACTTACTAGTTTTTTTGCGAATTTGTTGTTCACACGTGCAGTGTTGAACTTGAAGTGAGGTGGCCTAGTTGCTGTTGAAGGGGTTCGAAACTCCTTATCTCTCTGATCTGAAGATGAACGCCCCTTACCAAAGCGATAATCCCGCTTATGATCACGCCGATAATACGGGGTAGAAGAATGTCGAAAGTTCGACTCTCGTTTTGTAGCTTTTCCATACTGATGAGGATCTACTTTTTGGCTCACCATAAATGTATCTCCAACTCCTTTGAGAGTATTCTGAAAATCACTCCCAAATAGGCCTTCCGATAGTGGGATTGAACCGCCACAGGTGCCCTTGTACTTGGGATTAAAAGAGGACTTCAAGTCTTCTCTACGTTTCATGCTTACCTCATAAGAGGCAAATCCATTCAGGGTAATGCCATCTAAGGCAAGACGTTTGATGCGGTCGATGTTTATCTGACGTTTGTCAGAATCTGCTTTTTGAAGTTCTGATAATATTCCAGCATAGTCCTTTAACGATATTAGACTGAAGCTTCTGCACACGACCATCTGCCGCACGAACCCTCGGCGGAATAAAGCCCCAAAGCTCTATGGTGGCCCTGAAGTGACATCGCAAATAGACCAAATCGCGAATATTCACGACGTCGCCAATTTCGTCGTCAATTTCGTCGCGAATTATTCACGACGAAATTCACGACGTCTTGAATTTCGTCGCCAATTTCGTCGTGAATTTGTTTTGCTTGCCTGGGCGGTACGCGGGTTGAAACCAATTCGTCTGCTGCTAATTCCTCCACTGCAGGGTCGATCTGCATTCATTTAGTCTAATGCAATTCTGTCCATTAACTTATCGCCTAACAACCATATGGTCCAATAACCATTTGGTCCAGTCATCACTTCGTCTATAATCACCAGTTCGTCTATGAACATTTCGTCTCATAACTAGTTGGTCTAAATACATTCGAAGTATGAATAAAAATGAAAATTTTAGGGCCTAGAATTTGCCAGATAATTGATATATATATATATTTTTTTTTTTGTAATACCTCGTTGTACTATGTTGTGCTTATGTTGTATTATTATTTTTTCTTATGTTTCTCTGTTTTTTTATGATGATCCTTCAATGTCAGGATTTTATATCAATAAACTTTTGAATTGAATTATATGGTAGGTTTTATGGCTAATCAACATTACAATGTAAGCAATAATCTGCGACTATTTCCACGCACACATGCCCTTTTCACGTTCTTATCAAATTTTACTCAAGCATTTGTTCGTAATAATCGTTCTTTAGATAGCTCTCTACATTATGATTAGGCCTAGCTATACTAATTATTTACTGGCATGATATATGTCTTCTTTTTTTACTTCCTGATATCGTATTGTTTATCATATTGTTCATGTTTTTTTTGTATTTTGATAAAATTTCCCCCCCCCCAAAAAAAAAAAAAAAAAAAAATCCTGCAAAATATTGCAATATTGTTATACCAATGTTTTATTACTTCTCTATAATAAAAAGAAATAAATGACGTCGTCTCCTTTGGTACACACACTGGTGTTAAAACATACATCAGTTGGTGTTGACAGAGCACCACACCCTGAGGTGTTAAAGTTAAGAGATTGAACACAACACCAAAGAGTGTAAATGTAACAACCAAACGTGTTGTAATAACACCTATAGGAGTTAAACTAACACTGTCAATTTAACACCGGTGTAAAATAACCGGTGTGGTCCTCTAAATACACTGCGGTTAACACCACAGTATTTGCTGTGCAGTAAAAAGTCAGGATGATTTAAACAACGATTTTAGGCTACTGTTTAAACGTCTTAAACGTGTCATAAAAAACACGAGTTTAGGCTTTAACATTTAAAAGTCAAGTCCACCCCAGGAAAATGCGAACTTGAATAAGTAGAGAAAAATCAAACTAGCATGCAGAGTGCTGAACATTTCGCGGATGTCAAATAAGAAAGGGATTACATTTTAAAGTTTCGCTTATTTTTCACCGTAACAGTGATATGCACAACGAGGCGAGTCAGTCGATGATGTCCATCACTCACTATTTCTTTTGTCTTTTATTGTTTGAATTACACAATATTTCATTTTGTTATAGATTTGACAATGAGGACCAACTTGACTGAACTATATTGTATTAAACAATGCTAATTCCACATGTTCGGGGAGGAATTAATCTTTGTATCACTTGACTATGAGGAGAAAATTTCATATAATAAAATACAAAAGAAATAGTGAGCGGGTGACGTCATAGTCTCCTCATTTGAGTACCAGACAGGATGTACATATAACTGTTTGTGAAATTAAGCGAAAGTTTAAAATGTCATGACTTTAATCTTATTTTACCATCCGATTTTGATGAAATTTTCAGCGTTATGCTTGTTGGAATCTTTTTTCTTTTTATTCAAATCAACTTTTTGTTGGGGTGGACTTGTCCTTTAATTCTCAATATATTAAGCATGGTTGTTTAAACATTTAAACAACTACTGGTGGGTTCATATATTAAGCAGCGTTGGATAAAATTATTCTAAACATTATTTTCACTCTGTAAAAAAAAAGGAAAAATTAGTGTTATATGTGATATCAATCAAAGCAAACGACTATTTTTTTTTGTTTTGACAGTTGAACTATATAGGCCTATGACTAATAAGATGAGTGATGAGAATATAATTTGAACTAGTGGCTGATCCACGGTATATAGGGACACATCCGCCCAGCCCCCCCCCCCCTCCCCTCTTGAGAGGCACCAACAATATTTTAAATGGGAATATGTAAACAAAAGGATCTCGATTTGGCTTGTCAAATCTTTCCTGTACAAAAAAAATCCCCCTAGCCTTGTAAAATCCTGGATCCACCCCTGATATGAATCAACATTCGGAAGAGCACACATAGACACGGAGTCGTATGCCCCCCTACTTAATTGAGCAATATTTGATATGTTACAGTATTGAATGCGATAACTTAATTCCAGAGGAATGAAAAAAAGTCCAAGGCTGCATTTTATTGATTAAGTGCATTTCAAGTTAGTAGCTTCCGAATAGTCAAACTTCCGGTAATGATGGAAGGGCGAAAAAAATGTTCTTATGATTCGAATCATTTGTGGTTTTAATTTGTGTGGCAACAATCGACAACATTTTTCTAATTTTTCTTTACTTTCTACAAAGTTTGTTTAGTTATATTCATTATGTACAGCTTTGTGTTCTTTGTTGTTGTTCCTTTTTGTCCGTTCTTGTATTTTTTCTTTAGCTTTGTCTTATTCCTTCTTGTCTTGTTGGTATATTGCCAATTCGTCCACTGCGAACTCGTCCACTCACCACATGGTCTACCTTCATTTAGTCAAATGCCATTCCGTCCATCAACATAACGTCTAACAACCATTTGTTCCAATAACCATTTGGTCCAATCATCACCTCGTCTAATCACCATTTCGTCTATTACCATTTCGTCTAATAACCAGTTGGTCTAATACCCATTTTCTTTTCATTCATTTTGCACAATAAACACTTAAGTTTGATTAGACCTAATAGTGTATGGACTAAATTAAATGGCTATTGGACCAACTGGTTATGAGACGGAATGGCATTAGACTGAAGGAAAATAGACCATGTGGTGAGTAAACGAACTGATGATAAATAAAATGGTAGTAGACGAGTTGGCAATTGGACGAATGGGCATTAGACGAATTGGAAATAAACCGTCTTGTTCTTGTATCATTTGTGCATGCCTTCATCTTGTGACGTTTTATTATTCCGTGTTCTTGTAACGTTTTGTTTCGTGAGCCCCTTTTCATTTTTCTTGTCATATCTTGTTATTATCCAGCCAGCCTTGTTTGTAAATTGTCTTTTATTTGGGAATTATGAAGAATAATGTAAAACGCTTGACCAATTTAAAGACTTTAATAATTGATTTAACATAAACAAACATAAGATGAATTGCATATTTAAAATTTTATGATGAATTAATATGTATCTTAAAGTTTACTGAAGGGAACCGTCATTAACAAGCTTTGCTTACATTTTCATATCATTATTTTATATCATAATTCGCTTTATACCGTGCAATTTCGTTGAAAATTAGAAGTGAAATTAATTTCTTATTAATCAACAATCGAATGGGATTTATTTTAAATAGGCGTGCTATTCGCCATGTTTGCAGGAAATCGATCGCGGTATATTTCTTAGATAAAAATCTCGAATCATATTTTTATCATTTATTTACAGTCCTATCGGCATGCGTTTAAATGTCAACGTGTTTTTATTTTCTTATAACACGATGACGAACTTTAAATTTCTCGTCCTTCTTTTTACCAATTTTTTGTCTACATTGGCTAAAATAAATGCTTAACATATCAAATGCAACTTTATAATTCATCACTCGGAAAAAACGAGTTCAGGGCATAGTTGTAAGTTAACGTCTTGATCAATAATTATTTCGAAGTTATTCAAAAGAAGTAATCGGTATTCTTTAATATAACCTTTATTTTCAAGGTTTTGTATGTTTTATATTCAGCAGAATAGTTACTTCGCATATGTGCTGTGTTCCCCCTCCCCCCCCCCCCCCCACAAAAGCAGTCTGAGAGAGAAAGAAGAACTATAACGGGTTAAGATCAAGTTCTTTAAGTTCGATCAGCATGGCAAAAAAATGTTCACAATTTAATTAAAGTTAAAATGTATAGGTTTGGGTTTTTTTTTCGAAGATAACGTATGATACAGAAATTGGGTCAATATTCCATTTTTACAATTTTCGCCAAAGAAACATCTCTTTTCTTGCCATCAGTATTGATTTTGAAGTTTGAGCATCCGTGTCATTGAAACATAACCTATTTTTTAATGCTTCAAAAATATATTTTCCTCTCTTTTTTTGGCTGATAACACAGAAATTCTATTTTTACCAGTCTCTCATATTCATTCTAATCAATATTATGACGGGAATATCGACCTTCTTGTCTGGCAAGGACTTAATATTACTCTTACAACATACCGGGGGAAAAATGTTACGCGCGTCTTAATTCAATGTCTTGGTATTTTTTATCATCAAAAATTATAAATCGCTATTGAATGATGATACCCAAGTTTTCTTTCAGGAAAGGAAGTTGCTATTTCTGTTTCACTGATTATGTGATTAGTTTAGTAGTTTGATTTCTTTTGCTTCCAGTCAGGGGCGAGCGAATCCAGGATTTTCTAAGGGGGGGGGGGGCACATTTTCCCGATTAAAATTTGACAAGCAACAAAAAAAGGGGGGGGGGCAACCTTTGGTAAAAATGGCACATTTACATTACAAATTTCGATGATGGCTGTCAAATGGGGGGGGGGGGCACAAGCCGGATGTGCCCCCGTTGAAGTACAGTAGGTCTACATTTGAACCGTCGAGTGTAGTTGGTGTTTCAACTTTCAACAATCACTTGTCATTCCATTTTAATTCATCTCCGGCATTTAATGGTATCTTGAAAATAATAAAAGCCATATTCCGGAGGAAAAAAAATTCAGTGAAAGGGAAATTTTTTTTCGTAAGAATTGAACAAACCTTTAATTGATTTTTTGTAAATTAAAGTTTGAGGCTATTCACTGCTTGAAGTCTTTATTCAGTCCTGGTTAATCTAATGTTCATTCATTTTTAAAGTTTGAATCTATACTCAGATGAAAGGAAAAGGTATGTTGTATAAGAAAAGCGATCTACCTTTTCTTTTATGTCAAATTTTAGATTAAAGGTGTACTCCGGGCTGGAAATAACTGCATCTGAATTAAAAGAGAGAAATTCACTGAGCAAAATGCTGAAAACTTCATCACAATCGGATAAAAAATTACGAAGTTATTGACCATCAACATTTAGCGATATTTTGCGAAAACAGTTATGTGCATGCCAGTGGCGTACCGTGGGTCATGGCATTGGGGGGGCACCAGCAAAAATGTTGAGTCACTTTATAGTGAGCGCACGAAGCGCGCTCATTTGCCAGGTATACTGACCTAATAGAGACATTTTAAGGACGGTGCCATTAAACGGATATGTATATCACTTATCAAATAATGCGAGCGCGAACCGCTAGCTGAAAATTTTTGATATTCAGACGTAAGAAAGGATATCATGATACGTACCTCTCTCAGAAAACAAACAATGCAAGCGCGAGCTGATTTTTTTTGTATATATTGACCCGAAAAAGGGACATTTTAAGGACTGTTTTAGGGAATTCATAAAGTGCATACATATCTAACCATAGTCATCTATTGCGAGCGCCATGCAAGCGCTTGCTGATTTTTTTAGAATTAGACCTAACCCATGAAACATCTTTTGTAGTTATTGCAATCATGAACATGATACATATCTGACTAATCAAATATTGCGAGCGCGAAGCGCGAGCTGAAAATTTTTGAAATTCAGACATGAAGAGGGGCATTCTAAGGCCTGTTTGTAGGAATTCACAAAGAACATACATATTTCACTAACCAAATGATGCGAGCGCGAAGCGCGAGCCGAAATTTTTTTATATGAAGAGCAGACACCTCGCCAGTCCACAAATGCTAACGCAATCACGGACAGGAAATGTTTGATATTCAGACCTTAAAATGGGGCAATCATGAAATAGTCATTAAAAAAGCATATGTCACTACATAAAACAATAAATACTCGAAGTACGAGGAAATATATTTGGTGTATATTGACTTGAAAATGGGATGTTTTAGTACAATAGGATTATATGTATATATATATATATACAGTATATATATATATATATATATATATATATTTATATATCTCATTACTCAGACAATGCAAGCACCAGAAATGATGAACACATTAGCCCTCTAAATACGCCCTAAGCCAATTATGTTTCATAAAGTTATGAAAAAAATATTTCTTATGTAATATGATGTAATACAATATAATATAATATAATATAATATATAAAATACAATAATTTCTTCTTGCCCACTACGTTTCTCTTTCTTTCTCCTTCTTTTTCTCCTTCCCCCCCGCCTTTTTTTTTTTTTTTTTGCCAGCCGATTGGGGGGGGGGGGGCACGTGCCCCCCCCCCATGCCCCCCCGTAGTTACGCCACTGGTGCATGCCGTGATCATGATGAATATTTATGGTGTGTTGACGCTGCCTTGTCCCCATTTTCGTCTTTCTTATTTCATTTCGGCAAGAAATTTATCCACATTGTGCTGCACTCAACCCAGGTGAGGTGAATGGGTACCTGGCAGGAATTTATTCCTTGAAATGCGTGTGCGCTGTGATCTTAGAAATTACGGCTGCCAAACTACAGCTGGGGTAATAATATCCAAGTCATTGGGAAGCGCATAGAGACATTATTCACAATTGTGATATGCGCTATGCAAGAACTGTTTATTATTATTATTATTATTATGATAAAAAAATGAAATCCTAATCATTTGATAATTCATACATATGAGTATAATATGTCTCCCCTGTAGTTAAGTAAGTTGCATCAATGAATATTTTATGCAGTAAATCAGTCGTCACTTTTTTTTTTAATTTCTTGGTGGAAAAAAATTGAATAAATATAATTTCAAACATAAAAAACAAAAAGCGAGGATATAATATAATATCGTCACTTTGCTCAATGCAAATTCATGAGGGCGTACATAACACCGTTTTAACGCACATATGCCAATAAATTACATAACTCTCTTATTCTTTGTCCGATTTTAGTGAATGTTTAGTGTTTTATTTGTCTAATTTTACTGTATCTGTTCAAATCATATTATTTTCAGCTTGGAGTATCCATTCAAGCTTTCTGAATTCAAAATATTTGGTCACCGGCATCCGTATTAAATTCAAATTCAAATTCAAATTCAAATTCAAATTCATTTATTTCACATCTGTAAAAAACATACAAGATACAATATATCGAGATCAATCAAAATGATTCCATAGTAAAGGAGTAAAGGAGTAATGAATATTGTAAAATGACAAATGAACAAAAATAACAAAATACATAGGGTAATGAATGCGATGTGGGGGAATAGCAAAAGCCAAATAGACATATCTAGGCTACTCCCTGATTAACATTCATTACCGAAAAAAGACCATCCTGCAATCAATTGATTAGATTGCAAGAAACACACATTTCAAAATAAACGAAATCAACAAACTAATGAAAAATTTGAAGAAAAAAAATAACAACTACATTACAAAAAAATATGTTTAAAAAACATACACATAAAAGCAAGCAAGCTTATTCACTGAGAACATGGTGAAGTATACATATTTAGAAGGTAAGACTTACATCTTACTTTAAATGAATTTAGCGAAGGACTTTCTTTTATTTCAGGGGGCAAACTGTTCCATATGAGTGGTCCACTATAACTTATGACTGTTCTTGAGAAAGAAAAGCGGTAAAAAGGAATGTATAAATTATCAGAATTTCTCGTATTATATTTGTTTACACTGCGATTTGTTTTAAAATAACTGTTAAATGTGTCAGGCAACTGATTCTTGTAGTATGAAAACATAAAAATTGCAGTGTGAAGGGTATGTATATCATAAATTTTTAGAATCTTTAATTTACGGAATAATTGATGAGAGTGAGCTAAATATGGGGAATTTGTTATTATTCTTATTGCCCGTTTTTGTAAGCGAAATAATTGTAGCTTTAAATAATTTGCACAGTCCCCCCATACGATATTGCAATAGCTGAGATGCGTGAGTATCATTGTATTGTATAATTGAACACGAATATGCAATGGTAAGTCACCTTTGATTCTATTAAGTACACCAATGGTTTGAGAAATCTTCATAGAAATATTATTTACATGTTGTTTCCAACTCATGCTATCGTCAATTGTGACACCTAGGAATTTCGTATATTGCACTTTCTGAATTTCAAAATCATTTATATATAATTTTATGGAGTTTTCTTCAATTTTCTTATTTTAGGCTTAAAAATCATAAAAGATGTCTTCTTAGTGTTAATTTGTAGTTTGTTGGCTTGGAACCACATGTGAACTTTTTCCATTTCAGAATTTAAAATATTATTTAATTGAATGGGATCCTTACCAGATAAAAATAAACTTGTATCGTCTGCAAATAAGGTAGTAGTTAAAATATTACTTACATGTTGCAGGTCATTGATGTACAATATAAAAAAAAGAGGGCCTAGGTTAGACCCCTGGGGTACCCCTACTCTAATGTCCTGAAAGTCTGAATGAATTTTGTTGATGCATACACATTGTTTTCGATTTCTTAAGTAACTGATTAACCACTTCAATACTGTCCCTCTAAACCCGTATGATGATAGCTTATCAATTAAAATATTATGGTCTATACAATCGAATGCTTTAGATAAGTCTAAAAATACACCAATCGTTATTGCTTTGTTTTCATATTCCTTAGCTATTTTTTCAGTTAAATCAATTAATGCATGAGCAGTGTTGTATCCCTTTCTGAAACCGAATTGCTTGTTATATAATATGTTGTGTTTTGAAATAAATGCTATCAATTTGTCATATACTATTTTTTCAAAAACCTTGCTGAAAACTGATAAAATTGATATGGGTCGGTAGTTAGTTACTAGTGTTTTATTACCATTCTTAAAGATAGGAGTTACTTTAGCAAGTTTTAAAGAGTTCGGAAACACACCATTTTCAAGAGACATATTAATGATTTTACATAAAGGGGAAACTATTGCATGAATTGAATATTTAACTACTAATATCATCGTAACCCGCGCTTTTATTCGCATCCAATTTCAAAATGACATCATATATATTTATTTCTGTTACTGGCGTAAAGTACATAGAATGACAAATATTGTGTTTCATAAACCTTTTAAAGTTATTTTCTTGAGATAGATTTCTAGTACTCTCATGTATTTTAGAACCAATACTACTAAAAAAAATCATTAAATACACTTACAATTTCTTGCTGATTATCGGTCACTTCTCCATTATTTTCAATACTATAATCAACATCTCTATTCTTATTTTTTGTTAAAATGTTATTTATTATTTTCCATGTCGCTCTAGAATTGTGTTTTACATTTTCAAATTTATGATGATAGAATTCACGCTTCTTTTTACGAATGAAGCTATGGACCATGTTTCTGTAACTTTTATATACATTCTCTCTATAGGAATTTGGGTTCTTTAAAAATTTCTTATATAAAAAGTATTTTCGTTTGCACATTTTCTTGATATCCGTATTAAACCATGACCTTTCTGTAGATGTCTTTTTTATTTTAACATTTGTTATTGGAAAACTTTCATTATATAGTTTTTTGTAAATGTCTAAAAATATATCATAAACTTCATCAACGTTTTCTGTATTGTTTAAACATGTCCAATCAACACACTGTAATTTTCTACAAAATGTAATCATATTTTTTTCACAGAAGTCTCTTATAGGGTAATGGGTCTTTGAATTATTAGAGATTAAAGGACCTTCAATTATGGCGAAAGGGGTTAGGTGATCACTGACATCTGTTGTAATGATATTAGCTTCTACGACACTTTCAGGTTGGTTATAAAATATATTATCTAATATTGTTGCCGAATTACTTGTTATCCTTGTGGGTTTATTAATTAATGGAAAATATGAAAAGGTAGAAAAAATATTAACAAAATCATGATTACATGACATTAAATCTAGGTCCATCAGATTAACATTAAAATCCCCCATGATAATACATTGTTTTTTCTCACTTGAGATTTTGCTTAAAGGTATTTGAACTGTTTCTAAAAAATCTTTTAATGATTGGCTAGGAGGTCTATAGATGACTGAAACTATGAAACATATTGATCTTATGTGGATTTCAATAAATAAACTCTCTATACAATTTTGGAAAATGTCTAAATCCGGTCTCCTTTTAAATTTAAGATTTTTATTTACATATATTCCAACTCCACCTCCACGCTTGTTATCACGGTTACTAGTAATAAAAGAAAAGTCTGGTATATTATAATATTGTTCCTCATTATCTCTAAGCCATGTTTCAGATATACCAAATACTGTAATATAATTCTTAAAGCAATTAATACATTCTGAGAACCTGCTAAAATTACGTCTCAAGCTTCGACAGTTAAAATAAAGCATTGTTAAAGTATCTTTAGTATTGTAATTATTCATTAAGTTCGAAAAATCGTTTGGGGTGTAATACTTATTATCGGCACGGATCATTCTATTATCCAAACCATCAATATTATCCATAGCACAAATCATAATAATTTTCTTGATGCCTTCTGATATTATACATATAACAAATTAAATCATATAATAAGCTTGCGTTGACAAGACGAGCAATTAAACTTGGAAAAATTAAACAAAATGCAACAATAAGGGGGAAATAAAAAAGTAAAAATACATAATTCATGTTAACAAATACTTTTGAAACAAGGCGGTATACACTTGAATCTCAGTGATATTCGTGAATAACATCAACTGACAAAATAGGAAAAAAAATATATACATGTTCATGGACACAGAATACTATAATTTTTGCATCTCTTCTTTTATAGCATCATTGAGTGATGACTGAAAAAAATCCTTGAACTCTTGACTATTGAAATAGTCTCTCACTTCTTCATTTATGTGATCAATGATTTCCGGATAATCACTTGAGTGACCTGCATTAACATCTCTCTTTCCTTTTGAGCGGGTCATGATGCTTGTAAACCCAGATAATAGTGGGTAGGTAAGTACAGCCAGCGAACAATGGATTATCTTCCAGTAAGTAGGTAAGATTAGGCATGAAGACAACAATATTGGTGGGGTATTATTGTTGGATATACAATGTATATCTCAGTCTCGAACAGTATATATGTACCCCAGTTGTAACCTCAGCTCAACTCTCCAGTATGCAGAAGCTAGATGATCAGATTATTCTCCCACCACGCAAGAAACAGTAAGTGGGACCAGAGCAGACCCTGGTATAGAAGGTAGTACATATATGTTCACTCAGTGACCTCCAGAAATATCAGTAATTGAATAGATTCAAGTGTACATACCAATATTTGCTTCTCTATGTAGTTAGTACAACATATTGACAAAGTCACAAATTCCTTATTTTCTCAGAAAGTCACATAAAATAACCAAAAGATGAGAATGAAATGAGAACACAATGTTTCTGTATAAACCAACTTCTTATTTTACAAAAATTCAGAATATAATCTTCGCTCATGGTTTTCTGACAAACATTTAAAATGAAAAAAAAAAAAAAATCTCGAAGTTTTTTAACATGGACCCCCCCCCCCCCATTAACCTTGAGAGAAAAAAAAAATACAGAAAAACACAAATTTTCTTAAAAGCGAGAATAAACGTCGTTAAAAATCGATAAGCGATCACCCGATAAAATCGATAAGCGATTATTTGAAGTAAAAACGTGAATAAGTATGCACTGTTCGCAGGCAAATAACAAAAATTTGAGGTAGGTCGCTTACTCACTTTGTAGAGGAGTCGTCTTGATTGAATTAGTTCAGACTGAGGGATATAAAAAAAAAAAGCATTTGAGAATGGATAATCCTTTCATAGTGTATATGGATTTGAGCCTGTCTCTCCACCTTGCTCACAGTGAGTAGGTTATGTGGGTAGGAGAGGGTGCGTGTGCGCGTATTGTGCGTGCGTAAGGCGGATTTTAAATATGTGGACTATTTAAACAAAGTTAAATTAAACTGTTCGTAAGTTACGAATGACTTTGTAGCAGCAATCCTTTCTGTTCTAAATGATTTACATCATTCATATCATGACGAGCAGCATAATTGGAATAGTTTATTGTTCCAGTCGTACGTAAAGTAATGCCTAACTTTGCGAATGGCTTTATGAAACCCCATCTTGGAACCTCCACTGTATATAAGATGATGTCGGGGTGCAGATGGCTTGCATAACTGCTTTCCACACTCAATAGGAAGACGGACCAGTACAGCAGTCGTTCTGGTGTAGTCTGTATCTCATTCCGTTTTAAAATCTTGAAGTTTTTCCATCAATATATCGGCCTACGCAGGTAAGTTGGCATCTTACTCTAATTACAATAAATATCTGAAATACGTTTTAAGCGTTAATAACATAGCAAACCTGTATAATCGATGCTAGGTTTTGATATAAGTCCTACTGAGCACTCTTTACTTTTAATCTCCATTTAAACGGACAGTGGTAACATTTTTCTTAAGTGGTGTCTTGACAATAACTTAGATTTTTATTGATCTTATTTGATTTGTTTGTTTTACTTTTTTTTTTTTTTTACAAACCATGCATAAAAAATTGAATGACATTAACATAGCAAATGATTCTGTGATTACCAAGAATTCTTGCGTGATTAATGCTGAAATATAGATTACATTCTGTTTGATACATCAAGGGATGCAACTATCACTCTAATATCAATTAAGTAAAATTACTTTAAAAATATAATCAGAAGGGTACCACTGGTAAGACAAGTGGCATTCTAGTCAGAATTGACCACGTAGTTCCAAAACAGTTCGTACAGTACTTCGGTTTGAACAAACAACTATTAAAGGTAAAATATCAAGCGCTTTACCATTAACTATTTGGGGTGATGGAATGGTGTTCATGCTGTTTGAAAATTTCATATTTTATTTCTCTGAAATACTCTCCATATTCTAGCTAGAGTAGACATACAAATCATGTGTAACGTATAATCAGCTCTCAGAAGAAATGATAATGATTTATTGCCTACCAGAGATATCTTTTCTTTATAGGGGGGGGGGGGTGGATGACAATAACTGTAATATCATAGACCCAGCTAAATCGCTTTACCAGCGAAAGAAATATGTTTCAAAACAGGCATATGTGTAAGGAGAGTGAAACGAATATGATGATACGGTGCATTAAAAAAATTCAATTTAATTATTTTAAATTGAATCCATTCATTCATAATTAAAAAAAAAAAAAAACCTTTCCAACCTGGCTAAGATGAGCATCCGAATGGAAGGAGAATTCTCCCCCCCCCCCTAAACTCAGTCGAAAACCATATTTTCCTGGCGGTCGCTTAATCGATAGGCCTAAAAACTGAGACAACTATATCAGTATTGTAGCAGTGGCTTTGAAATGCTGGGTTCAGACAATTATTATGAAGGGTGAGCTGTTGTATGATCGACCTACCGAACCGTTGTGTGAACACAACATTCTGATGCCACTGTAATACAGCGTAGGCCTACAAGTTTCAATGCCTTTTCGGATACGTTGAAGATGATATGAGACTCTATAACAGGCACATCGTTCTTTTTATGCTTGATCTAACAGTTGGTGCCGACATGGACACCTTCAACGCTTCAATCTGGACGACTGACACGACAGAGGTCACTGATCTCTTTTACGAAACAGGGACAACCCCCAAAGAAACCAACAGACCTGTTTTCAGCATCACCTTCTTAATCCTCGTGATATTGGCTGCATCAACCGTCCTGACCAATTCCTTGATACTGGCTGCATTTTACGTCGAAAAGAAACTGCGGACGTACACTAACTACTTTATCCTGAACATGACCATTGCGGACTTTGCGGTCGGATTCCTCTGCATGCCGATCCGGTCAATGGTTCATCTTTTTGACGGATGGCCCTTCGGCAAGGTGGCAAGTATTTTCTTCATGGGGTTTCAGAACTCTATTCTGGGTGTGTCCATTTGTGGCGTTGTGACGATCTGCATAGACAGGTACATTGCGACCTTCTATCCCATTCAGCACTACCAGAAAAAGAGTATCCGCAAGGCTACAGCGGTGAATGTCTTTACTTGGGTGTCATCCTTTGGCCTCTGGATGATGATGTCCACGGCGTGGGACTTCATCCAACCCAACAACCTTGTAACATCCTCCGGTTTCTCTAGACCTAACTATTCCCTCACCTACACGTCTACCTTGTTCATGTTTGCCCTCCGGTTCGGCTTGCCATTCGTCATCATGACCGGCCTGTACATAAGAATATACTTCCGGGTCAAGAACATAGGTAGTAAGCATCTCACGAAATATATGAAAAAGAAAAAGACCAATGAAAAGGAGAGTTCGGTTACTGGTTCCGTTTGTACGGACGAACAATCGAGCACTGCAACTGTAGCCAGTTTAGAAGAAGGGCCGACAGATATTGATCAGACATTTGCACTACCAGGAATGTCCAAAAATGTCGAGAAGTCCGAATCATCCAGAAATATAATAAAAAACGACAAACATGACAAAGTAACTGAAAGCCGCGCCTCTCTTGAAGATGGCAAACCTAAAAATGTCTCACTGGCAGTTGTGCCACATGGTGGCAAAAGGTTGGCGGCATTGGAGAACCAAATTACAAACAAACCTCAACGAGAATCAAGAGCCGAGGGACAGAAAGCGATGCGGACCCTGACATTCATTGTCTTTGTCTTCATCGTGACCTGGTTACCAACAGCCGTGACAGTCACCACGTACGCCCTCTTTCCAGATTTCTCCCACTACATCAACAAGAAAGTCAGGCTGTCAGAGATCAGCCGCTGGGTCGCCTTCAGTAACAGTCTCGTCAACCCCTTGGCGTACGCCATGGCTCAGCCCTTGTTTCGACACACCATTGTCAAGATCATCTGTCGTCAAAAGATTTGACCGTCGTAACCTCTTCTTTAACATGCAAAATTGTAAGGGCGTGCGTACCTGGAAAACTAGGGATTGTTCGCTAGGATTTAAGAATATAATGAGTATATTAAAATTGGGAGGTCTTTATCGAAAGTTGGTGAACCAGAGCAGCAGTTTCAGAGCTGACGAAAAATTGCAAATATCAAGGGCCGCGGAACGGTTTTGAAAGTTTTTTTTGGGGGGGTTCAAACCATGCAAACAATCACAATCGGATGGTCATTTTTTTTGTTTTTGTACACGTTATTTGAAGAAAAGTGGGGGAGGATGAAGCCCATCCAACACCCCACCCCCCGTTTCCGCGGCCCCTCAATATTTCGTTTGTCTAGATTCAATTAATAAATAGCTGTTTGATTCACCAATATTCGACAAAGACTTCTTTGTTCTTTGTCATGAAGGGCTTTTGACAATACGTATTTTTATGTTCTTGAATCTCCAGTACGTCGCCGTGCAAAAAAGCATACATAGCCTCCAGCCAATTCACGGTTGTATAATGGGCCCCGTCTTACAAAGAGTTACGATTGATCCAATCAACCTCAAGTATATGGAAATCCATCAATGTCATAATTTTTTCTTTAGGAAATTGGCACAATGTCCTTTGAAAACAAAAAGAAGCATACTGAACTGTCAAGAAAACAGTGAATGTATGAAGATACATCACATCTAGAACATATTTTGAACAAACATGTGTTTTAGACGTTGACGTTGCTGGCCGTCCATAGTTGTGGTTGATTGGATCAATCTGAACTCTTTGTAAGACGGGGTTCAGGATTCATTGAAGGGCATGATAATCACGCAACAGGTCGTAAAGATGTTCATAAAGATAGGTACGTCTTCGTCTCACAAAGATTGATCCTATTCAGGGGCCGCGGAACGGTTTTCATAGTGGGGGGGGCTGAGCCGAAAGTGGGGGGGGGGGCTGATCATCACAATCATATGGTCATTTTTACGTTTTTGTACACGGTTTTGGAAAAAAGTGGGGGGGCTGAAGCCCCCCAGCCCCCCCCCCCCCGCTTTCGCGGCCCCTGCTATTAATCGCAACTATGGAAAGACTACAACGCCAAAATTTATAATATATTTCAATTCAAAGAATTTCTAAATATTACTGTCTTGACCCATTTTTTGTTTTCGTTACTAAAGGGACGTTAAATACCATTTCGATATGCAACATTATGTCATTGATATATTTCTATAATTTTTTTTAGTAAATTAACCACAACTATGGGTACTGATATGCGCTATACAAGCAACGTTCTGTTATTATTATTATTGTTGATATGAAGATTTCTCGTTTACCGCGTTTACAGCGTTTCATTAAGTAATTCAAGATTGACTTATGTGCTCTGCAAATCATTTTTACAATATTATTGTAAATGGTATGCTTATTCGTTTTGTGTAAAGGTTTTATATTCACAATTCAAATTCATGTAAGAAATCACATTTTTCTGCATTATCAAGATTGGGCAAATTAGTCTCATGTGATCATCATAAGTTTTCCCCGATTATAGTACACGTATAATGCTCTCAAATTACTTAATTTTAGAAGTAACCTAAGACAAATATTAGTGGCTCAATGTAATACGTACATTATATATATATTCTTACAGGCATATTTAACAAATCCCATTTGTGTAAATATCAAAATATGTGTAATATTTAATTGCACAATTTTTAGTCATATAAATATTTGTAAATAATTCGTTGTTGTATTTTAGTGTTTGTATGAATTGCAACATGGTATTTTTAAAGATTATATTAAAAATGGAAACTTGCATTCGGTAAAGAAAAAAAAATGAAGTTAGTGGCCTGGTCCATCATCAACAACAAAAAGTTGATTTGAATTCAAAACAAACCGAGATAAAATGATTTTTAAAGGAATGGGATGTCAAATAAGAAATTATAAGTTTAAGTTCTCAAATCAGTGATCAGCACAATACGGGTCCGTATGTAAATGAAGAAAACTATGACGACACCCACCGTTTTTTTAATTTTATTACATAAAATTCTCCCCTTCTAATCTCTGGGACCCGTTCCTTAAACAGCTAAATGTTCTGAAATCCCTTAATTCTAATTGACCGGTAGTTAATTTGTTATATAAATTGTTCTTTTGTTATTTTGACAGGTCTTTATGACACGGTACCATGAAATGGTGTAAAGCACATCATAGTTTAATCGTACTTATATACTTACATACCTAACAGTTACAATCACCATAGAATGCAATTTGGAAGAATGGGAGAATTTGAGGCGATATAACGATGCCATTTTGAGTAAACTTCTGGCTCTTCTTAACGATCGTTTCAATTCTGAGCTACGTTTGAAAAAAAAAAATCATACGTCAGATGGAGTTGACAAAATAACAATCTAGACGTCTGGCATTGATTTTTTTTTCATAGAAAGCCTCTGAATGGTAAAAATCTGGGCTATTTCAAAATATTACGAACGATATACCATACGATAAATTTTGTTTTTCAACTGTTATTTAGATTTTTCTCTGCCGATGATTTTTCGCTCAGCAACGAATGGAGGATTCAAGACCATCACATCAACCTTATTCTTTTTTTTCTCTCTCTCATTCTCATGTTCGTTTTTATACCTGTACCTACAAATCTTTGATCAATCCTTTCAGGGATCCACACTCAACAAGCCCTGCTTTTCAGTGGATCCCTCCATTTACTCAACTTTATTTTATTGAAAAAATGAGTTATAAAGGTAGCCTTGCTTTTTGTCGAGAATGATATACATTTTGTTCTATTTCCATTGCATATACTGTTATTGGTTAATATGATTATCACGTTATTTAGTATTTACCATAAACATTTATTTACTCTTCTTGTATAGTCATATTGCTTGCAATGTATATTCATTTGTATTGATTTGTATGGTTATCATTTTATATCTGTGTAATTATTTTCCTATGTTGTATCATTGGGTTGAGAAATGAAATAGACTTGAACAGCGTGTCAAATGCTCTTCATGACAAGGAACAACAAAGCAGTCTTTGTCGAAAACTGTTGAATCAAACCAGCAGTTTACTCCTTGAGGAAAGTGCTGTTAATTAATTCTCGACAAAGACTTTCTCGTTGTTCTTTGTCATGATGGGCATTTGACAATACATTTAGGCCTACCAAGTTCTTGAATCATCCGTACATAGCTGAACGAAAAATCCGTAATATCTGTGGTCCTAATCCACCAGGGGTTGTATTATAAAGATTGTTGGTATGATATTTTGTTTTTAGTTGGAACGTAGAAAATCTATTGGAAAAAAAATTCATGAAAATGAAGTTTTATCAATACAGTACTGTCGTCTGTGACTCTAGACAAATGACATATTTACATTTTTCTCGGCAGCTCCGAATCTTAGCGACGATCAGCTGCCCCAATTCATCAATTTTTGACATAGCCCTCCTAGCTTTTCGTTGTGATTTGACTTGCATTTTCAATGCATTTGCTGTGTGCTATAATGTTAACCACGAAAGTCATTAAATGCACTTGTGACAAATTACGTAAAGTTTTGTTTTCTTTTTGTTAAACTCACTGTATTAGTCGCTATCAGTACTTCTGAAATACAAACATTGATTTAGCGTCACACATCACAAGTTGAGTTGGGGAAAGACATGTCAGCTGAATCCATTCACGTGGCTCAGTAACCGAGTCCACGCCTTCGGTGACGACCTCAACTACATGGCCAGTATACTTTCTAATCTTCACCTGCCCGTTCTTTGTCTTGATCGCCACGTATATGCTATCCCGCGAATCGACTGTGATGAACTGTCTGGCGTCTTTCACCCCTGGCATCCTACTCACGATGTCCCCGCCAGGATCAAGAACACTGACTGCGTCTTCGTTTCCTCTCCACGAGTTGGTGACAGCAATGTTGCCTGTCCGCATCAAGGCGATGCTCCACGGATCCACGTCCGTTTTAATGGTCCTGGTTCGTGCCCCACTAACAGGGTCCACCACCTCGATTTCTTTAAATCCACGTAGTCCGATGTATATGTTATCCTGTGGGTCGATGCTCAGAGACCGGTGCGTACCAGATATCCGCAGTGCGTACAAAGGCCTGGCCACCGACTGCCTTCCGCGGTATTTGCATGTATATATCTTGACCGACTTCACGTCGTCGTTGCAGATCACCAAGGTTCCATCTCTTAACCGCGTGAGACTTCTGATTTTCAGGTGGTCTAGAATCCTTTCCCGCTTTTCAGTGTTGGTGTTGATGATATCGATACCGCCGGATCTGTATCCAACAGCCACGCAGTTCCCGGGTAATGCCAAACATGCTTTGAACCACTCTGCTTTGTCGGTTGGAAGACCAATTGTTTTAACCAAGTGCCATTCGGCGTTGCCACCATCGGTACTGTCTTTCAAATCGATATCTTTGAAGTCCTCGAGAACATCCCCTGTAAAAGGAATAAAAGGATTATTTTAAGTCAAGTCCACCCTAGAAAAATATTGATTTAATCAATAGGGCGATTCCATACGTGTCGTATGGGACATTTTGACAACAATTTTTAGTTTCCTAGCCGAATACTTGAGCAATAAAATATTCTTTTTTTGTCAATGATAAAGCTATAGTGGGTAGTCATGTAAAAAACTAATAACCAACACAAAAAAATTGATTATGGGTAAATTATAGGTGAAAATGTTGTGTGTCGTACGGGACGCAGAGATGACCCGTACGACACGCAACATTTTAAGCTCTAATTCACCTATGGACAACATATTTTTGTTGGATGTCAGTTTTTTGCATGTCTACCCAGTAGTACTTTAATATTACCACAAAGCTAATTGAAGTTCTTCGTTCATTTGGACAGCAGGTTGAAAAATGTTGCCAAAATGGCTGATTTTTCTAGCATGGAATCGCCCAATAGAGAAATAGTATAACGCTGAAAATTCAATGAAAATCGGATGTAAAATAAGAAAGTTATGACATTTTAAAATTTCGCTAGTTATATGAACCAGTCAGTGACATGCAAATAAGACAATCGATAATGTCCCTAACTAATTCTAATAGCTGTCTTGTGCATTAACATATTCAAATATAATTTGACAGTTAAATAAAGAAATGCATTTATCGGAAAAAAATAATTAAAAGTGGGGTTGTATTCTATGCAGTGTTGAAAGGGATGTCTATATAGTGGTTGATAAGGCCTACGTCTACATCTACTATTGGTGAATCTCGACCCACTCGAGATATCGGATACAGAATAGAAGCGAGTTTTTTCACTTGGAGTCACTAGCGTATCCAGCATCAACTATGATAAAGAAATGTATGGGCCCATGCACAAGCAGGCATGATAGAGTCACTATTGTCCCCAGACAATTGGGCCCATGAAATGCTTTGTAGGATCTGATACGCGCCTGCTTGGAGTAATGAGATGTACATTATGTTAGTGGTACATGGCTTTGTTACAGAAATAGTTACAATCAAACGCAACTAAAAAATCAAACACACTTGGTTTTCAACTAAATAAAACAGCGCGTTTAGGATTTGCTTTTTATTTATTTATTTATTCTTTTAAGTTTCGTTCTAACGCAACGCTAACTGCAACAGGCAGCTGGGGCAGGTTTTCTACAAACCTTTGTTAAGCAGGGACGATTGCATAGCCTTGGTGGACGCCATCATATCCATGCACTCGTCTTGGATAAAATGGAATATCCTTTTTAATTGTAATTTTATCAAGGAAAGAGAGCACATACTGATTGAGGTCCTTATACCTTGTATATAAACTTCCTGGGACAGATCCAGGCGTTGTACGTGTTTGAAAGCGTCTGCTAATCGTTTTCTGATCGCGGCCGGTTTCCCGCTCTGATTTTTTCGCCATCGTATCAGCATCGTTGATAGTGCACCCTCAATGTTGTTCGGATGGTCATGTTTAAAGTGGCTGAGTTTGGAGTCTTGGAAACCTAGTCTCAGTCCCAGCTTATAATAATCCTCAGGGTACAGCTTAGACGCTAGTTCCACCAACTCATGGTCCCTGAGATCATCGTCATTTGGGTCTTGAGAGCTTACGGGATAAAATGAACAAACATTGAAAATCATTCTTTAGAGACGAGTGTTAAATGCTTGCTCGGGAAGTTTCATTATTTTAAATACAATTTATGGCTTTCAACGCAGTAAATAAGATCGCATTAATCGAACTATCTGATAAGCCAGAAAGAATCTAAGAACCAGCAGGATTCGAACCTCTCATCTACTGATTTAGAGTACTATGTCATTGATTGGAGTTCTCAAATCTGTTCATTTTTAAGGCTGCCATTCTCTACCTAAGCAAGAAGGACCTCAAACACTTCGGTCATACTGACTTGTGGTAACATTCCAGCGAATATTGGAAATTATTGTGGCTCGATAGGTGAATCATTTCATATTTAATGTTGGTAGGCCTATTCTATTGGATTGATACCAAATACCAAGAAAATGGTCCATATTGGCTCGTGATTTTTTTTTTTCAATATGTAAATTATTATGATTAGATTACTTGAATTATTGCATATTTAATGTTGGCATTTTAATCCAGAAATAAGTCTGACCTAAAATACTTATGAATCGTTCGACCTGTGGAATACGTATACTAATATTGAAAATCAATATAGGAATAATTTAATCATTTCATATGTAATCATGTTGTAATCTATTAGAATGACCACAAAGTCTTCCGTATCATACACATTGGAGGTGTATTTCCAGGCGCGGATCCAGGAGGGGGCCGGGGCCGGCTCGGCCCCCCCTATTTTTTGACAACCTGCAGAAAAAAAGTGTACTCTTTAACTTGATAGAAATTATGAAAAACAGAAAGAAAAGTAAGAAAGAGGTAGCATACCCATGATGTGTAATTTACAGCCTCGTAACGGCCAGCCCGACCCCGAAAGGAAACAAGAAAAAGGTGAGGGAAGAATTTGAAAATAGACTTTATATAAAAATTTTCGCTTAAGGATTAAATGGCACTTATATATCCAGTTCTGAAATCAATTTGCACACAATATTTTAGCTCGCACATCAAGCTTTCATTATTTTGTTTTATTTACACAAATTGTTAGTATATATCACAATTTTCAGCTCGCGCTGCGCGCTCGCATTGTTTGATTTGTGAGTTACCTATCCTCTTTGGAAATTCTTACCAAAATTTGTCAAAATGCTCCTTTATCATGTCAGTATATCAAACAATTTAGCTCGTGCTTCGCGCTCGCATTTAATTGTTTGAGACACACAGCTTTGTTCTTTATTAAAATAAAAACGCGCTTAGACTGTCCAGTTTACAGGTCGGAATATCAGAAATTTTGAGCTCGCGCTTCGCACTCTCATTATTTAATTGGTGATATTTGTAATCCTCTTCATTTATCACTAAAAAACAGTCCTAATTGAATCCTCTTTTCACGTTACTATAATAAAATTTCGACTCGCGCTTCGCGTTCGGATTGTATTTAGTTGGATATTTATATTTTTTCATGATTATAAAATCACCTCAGAATCTTCAGGTCTAAGGACATAAAATATCAAAGAATTTGAGCTCGCGCTTCGCGCTCGCATTATATATTAAGACCACATGAGATACCTTAACTTGTTTATAACAATAAAAACTAACATATACTTAAAACTTCAGTCTTTAGTTAGGACTACCCCCTGAAAAACCAACAAAAAATCTGATTATATAGCGGCCAATCGAGAAAAATGTTGATGAAAATATTTTTCGGCCCCCCCCCCTATTGGCGAAAGCTGGATCCGCCCCTGGGTCTAATATCAATTTTATTTTCCTTAATTTCGCCCAATTAATACTTAGTTCAATTAGACCAAATGGCATATGGAATAAATGGCAATTGGACCAACTTGGTTATTAGACAAAATGGCAGTTAGACCATGTGGATTGTGGACGAACTGATGGTAGACCAAATGATAGCAGACGAGTTGGCATTAGACCAATTGAAAAAAAACATTGAAACGACAGAACGATGTCCACTGCTATCCATATGCATAGGCGGATCCAGGGGGGAGGGGGGGGCCGAGGGGCCCGCCCCCCCCCCCCCCCCCTATTGGCGGAGCAAAAAAAGGAAAAAAAGGAAAAAAAAAGGAGGGAAAAGAGAGTAGAAAAAAGAAGAGGAGGAGACGAGTTAATAAAGTAAGATGAGGGGAAGACATGGAAATAAAAAGAATATATAATGTCACTATATAAAATTTTCGCTCGCGCTTCGCGCTCACATTGCCTGTTGGGTGATTTTCATATCTTGTTCAATATGGAGTTTAAATATCAAGTTTGGAAGTCAATATACAAAACATGTTTCATCTCGAAAATCAAACTTTCATTATTTTGCGTGATTCACAAATTGATTTTTAAAAAGTGCTCTGTAAATATGACAGTTTTATGGTCTGAATATTAACATTTTCCGCTTGCGCTGCGCGCTCGCAAATTTCGATTTATCAGGTACCTATTATTTTCGTGTATTCCATAAAGTTTTCAAAATATCGCTTTTCAGGTCTGATTGTCAAAACGTATCAGCTAGCGCTGCAGGCTCGCATTTTGATCGTATGTCTCAATATTGATTATACAATCCCCTTTTCATGACAATGCAAAGATTTAGGCTCGCAATTTGCGCTCGCATTAATTGTTAAAATATAATAACTGATGCATCCTATTTATAATTACAAAAGTGCTTGAAATGTCCAGTTTTCAGGCCATAATATCATCAGACTTCACGCCCTCATTAGGCATTAATGAATAAGATATTAATTTCATAACTGAATTGTCCCTTTTGTTTCATCTCGCGCTTAGCAAGAGGAATAGGAAAACATTCATCATTTTCATATGATGACATGTCCTACATGTCCTAAGGATGTACCGGTCCTATGTCAAAACTCAAAGTAATTATAATGAAAAAAATCAGCTCTGTGCGATCCATATCCACCTTACAATTAAAGCCCCTTTCACAATTGACGTACGACCATTTGCGACCTTTTGGTCGTGCGACAGGCTGCAACAGGCATCAATCGCTAGTCATCTCATAAGATCGCACAGAGGCTTTCACAGTTGCAACAGCTGTCGTACAACAAAAACAACCAGTAAACCCCGTTGCACGAGTAAGTCGCATATGCTCTTATTGTGCTCGTGCGATCACATGCGAGTGTTGCACGAGGGATTGCGAGTGGAACGGTCGCATACATGCGAATGAAATGGTAGTGCAATGTTGTAAGCCGTTGCGATCGGTCTTGCAACAGTCTTATGGCCCATATTATTATCGCAACCAGTCGCAAGACAGGTCTCTGTACATGTAGGTCGCTTGCACATGTGCAAGTGTTGCACGACCTCCAGTCAAGTAAATGCGACTACTTAGTTGTGCCATCTCTCGCACCAAGTCGTACAACGTTGAACAACACTCGCACGATGATCGCCCGACCGATGGTACGACCCCGGGTACGGCCTGATGCGAGTGAATCGATCGTATTTGATCGCGTTCGGATTTTGAACATGTTCAAAGTTCAGATGTGACCAGCCACGACCACCTCGAGTTCGTGCGACCGTCTACAACGACTGCAAGTGCTCGCAAGACACCAAGAGATCGATCGTGCAACAACAAGAAAAAACTGTTGCAGGCGGTCGTAAACTGGTCGGACGTCAATTGTGAAAGGGGCTGAACGGTCGCATACATGCGAATGCAACGGTAGTGGAATGTAGTAAGCCGTAATTTCGATCGGTCTTGCAACAGTCTCATATTATCGCACCCAGTCGCAAGACTGGTCTCTGTAGGTCTCCAGCACATGTGCGAGTGTTGTACGACCTCCAGTCGACTAAATGCGACTATACTTAGTTGTGCCACCTCTCGCACCAAGTCGTACAACGTCGAACAACACTCACACGATGATCGCCCGACCGATGGTACGACCTGTTGCGAGTGAATCAATCGTATTTGATCGCGTTTGGATTTTGAACATGTTCAAAGTTCAGATGCGACCAGTCACGATCACCTCCGACCACCTCGAGTTTGTGCGATCGTCTACAACGACTGCGAGTGCTCGCAAGACACCAAGGGATCGATCGTGCAACAACAAGAAAAAACTGTTGCAGGTGGTCGTAAACAGGTCGTACGTCAATTGTGAAAGGGGCTTTACTTACAAAGTGCTTGAAATATAAAGCTGAAATTGACTCTTTTTTGCAGATCGGAATATCAAATAGTTTAAGCTTCGCGCTCGCTTTGATTTTCATGATAAAAGATGTATTTAGAATGCCTAGATTCTAGGTCTAAATATGAAACACGCGCGCGCATGTTTATTCAGATATTCAACTTGTTCTCTATTTGAATCATTATCCAGTTTCAGATCACAATATAAACAATTTTCTGCTCACACTTTGTGCTCGCATCATTAATGTAGGAATTACTCATTCTTTTCAAAATTTACAAAACATGAATAGAGTGTCCCGTATTTAGGTCTAAATCTTGATTTTTTTTCCGCTCGCGCTTCGCACTCGCATCAATTGTTTAGTTTTATAGCTATCCTGTTCACGATTACAAAAATTTTCCATTCTTTATGTAGAAATGTCAAAAATGTTCAGCTCGCACTTCGCGCTCGCATCAATTGTTTATTATATACCTATTCTGTTTAAGTTACATAAAGTCGTTAGAATTTCAATTTTTAAGTAAAAATTTCAAAAAAGCTCGCGCATCGCGCTCGCATTATTTGATGTTTAAAATATATAACGTCTTCATGACTAACTGCATGCAGTCTTTAACAGGTACCTATTCCACCAGTTCCTTTCTGCTCGCGCTTCGCGTTCGTAGTAATTATTTATTTGCATACACATCTTTTTTAGGAAAACAAACATTGCCCAGAATGTTCAAATTAAAGGAAAAAATACATAAGATTTTCAAAAAAATTTAGCTCGCGCTTCGCGCTCACATTATATAAATAAGGATTATGATATCATATATTTATGTTGAGCGAAAATTTATATAGTGACATGAAAGATTCTTTTTATTTCCATGTCTTCCCCTCATCTTATTTTTTTAACTCGTCTTCCTCCTTTTCTTTTTTTTTTTCCTCTTTTCCCTCCTTTTTTGTTAAAAATTGGGCGAAATTAAGGAAAATAAAATTGATATTAGACCAACTAGTTATGAGACAAAATGGTCATAGACGAACTGGTGATTAGACGAAGTGATGACTGGACCAAATGTTTATTGGACCTAATGGTTTTTAGGCGAAAAGTTAATGGACAGAATTGCATTACTAGACTAAATGAATGTAGATCGACCCTGCAGTGGAGGAATTAGCAGCAGACGAATTGGTTTCAACCCTCATACCGCCCAGGCAAGCAAAACAAATTCACGACGAAATTGGCGACGAAATTCACGATGTCGTGAATTTCGTCGCCAATTTTGTCATGAATATTCGCGATTTAGTCTATATTTGCGATGTCCCTTCACTAGGTTTCCAACAGGAGCATTTTCAGGAGTGAGATATTAAGCCCCTTTCACAATTGGCGCCTCACTCGTGCGATAATTTTTTTTTTCGAAAATATTTTTTTCCGTCCTGTTGTAGAAGTGTTGTCTTTGAGTCGCAAGCAATATATAAAATCGTACGAGAGGTGAACGACCACTGCACCAGGATACAACAGTCGTGAGACGTAATCGTCCGATTATTTTCATGTTTCCGGGTGCAACAGTCGTACAACGGCTGCAACGGTTGAACGATGATGCGACCAAGTCGCACGACATATGCGTTTTGTAGCGCCATATGTCGCGCGACCTAGCGACCCGTTGTACGACTACTACAACCGATCGTACAAGGCTACGACCCATTGTGCGACACACCGCACCACCTGTCGCGCGAGGTGTTGGCCTATAAATACGACACGCGATGCGACTTTCTTCATTACAACCGCTGATGCCTGACGAGACGCTGCTACAGTGAACAAGACACAACCAAAATACAAGCATCGGCATGGCCCCAAAGAAGTCAAGGAAAAAGAGGAAAAATCAGCCTGATGAGGAGGAAGGGCCTCAGCCTATACCCGTGGCCGAGGAGAAAGCTACTGCTTCTGTCATAGCTGGTGATGAGGGTGATGAATTTGGTGAAGCCCAGACCGAGGATGATGAAATGCTGCAGGAAGGGGGCCAAGATCCACCAGCCGCCGCCAGTGATGAGAACAACGTGACAGATGGCCATGCTACCTGCGGTATCACCAAAGCCATGGAGCAGGAGCTGGCCGAGTTTTTCGCTGACAATGAGTTCATCTACGCAGGGACCTGGGAACGATTTTTTCAGTGGGGGTGCTGAAATCTCTCCTCAGAGGTGGGGGGGGGGGCAGACACAATTGAGTTTAACATAATTACACACACACACATACCACACACACACACACACACATATATATATATATATATATATATATATATATATATATAAATGTGTAAAGTTATACATGTACAACAGCTTTGGCAACTCTTTTATTTAAATATTGTAAAGAAATGGATGAAGAGAACAATGGTAGGCGTAGCTAAAATCAAGGTTCCCCAGAGCTATCTACCCTTTGGAAAAATTGGTGATGCCGAAAAAATGTCTCTGCCGGGAATCGAACCCGGGCCCCCAGCTTTGAACGCTGGTGCCTTAACCACTAGACCACAGAGACGGGTTAGTGGCTAGGGCGACCCCGATCCGATTGACCGTCAGATAGACAGATTTTCGACACTATACCAATTATAATTTCCTTTGTCGGGTGAAGGTGGGTTTCGAACAATGACAAGCCGCCATGCTTCAGCTGGATCAAAGCTATTGCTTTGATACAGTACACGTAAGGGAGAACATATACAAATGTGTAAAGTTATACATGTACAACAGCTTTGGCAACTCTTTTATTTAAATATTGTAAAGAAATGGATGAAGAGAACAATGGTAGGCGTAGCTAAAATCAAGGTTCCCCAGAGCTATCTACCCTTTGGAAAAATTGGTGATGCCGAAAAAATGTCTCTGCCGGGAATCGAACCCGGGCCCCCAGCTTTGAACGCTGGTGCCTTAACCACTAGACCACAGAGACGGGTTAGTGGCTAGGGCGACCCCGATCCGATTGACCGTCAGATAGACAGATTTTCGACACTATACCAATTATAATTTCCTTTGTCGGGTGAAGGTGGGTTTCGAACAATGACAAGCCGCCATGCTTCAGCTGGATCAAAGCTATTGCTTTGATACAGTACACGTAAGGGAGAACATATACAAATGTGTAAAGTTATACATGTACAACAGCTTTGGCAACTCTTTTATTTAAATATTGTAAAGAAATGGATGAAGAGAACAATGGTAGGCGTAGCTAAAATCAAGGTTCCCCAGAGCTATCTACCCTTTGGAAAAATTGGTGATGCCGAAAAAATGTCTCTGCCGGGAATCGAACCCGGGCCCCCAGCTTTGAACGCTGGTGCCTTAACCACTAGACCACAGAGACGGGTTAGTGGCTAGGGCGACCCCGATCCGATTGACCGTCAGATAGACAGATTTTCGACACTATACCAATTATAATTTCCTTTGTCGGGTGAAGGTGGGTTTCGAACAATCACAAGCCGCCATGCTTCAGCTGGATCAAAGCTATTGCTTTGATACAGTACACGTAAGGGAGAACATATACAAATGTGTAAAGTTATACATGTACAACAGCTTTGGCAACTCTTTTATTTAAATATTGTAAAGAAATGGATGAAGAGAACAATGGTAGGCGTAGCTAAAATCAAGGTTCCCCAGAGCTATCTACCCTTTGGAAAAATTGGTGATGCCGAAAAAATGTCTCTGCCGGGAATCGAACCCGGGCCCCCAGCTTTGAACGCTGGTGCCTTAACCACTAGACCACAGAGACGGGTTAGTGGCTAGGGCGACCCCGATCCGATTGACCGTCAGATAGACAGATTTTCGACACTATACCAATTATAATTTCCTTTGTCGGGTGAAGGTGGGTTTCGAACAATGACAAGCCGCCATGCTTCAGCTGGATCAAAGCTATTGCTTTGATACAGTACACGTAAGGGAGAACATATACAAATGTGTAAAGTTATACATGTACAACAGCTTTGGCAACTCTTTTATTTAAATATTGTAAAGAAATGGATGAAGAGAACAATGGTAGGCGTAGCTAAAATCAAGGTTCCCCAGAGCTATCTACCCTTTGGAAAAATTGGTGATGCCGAAAAAATGTCTCTGCCGGGAATCGAACCCGGGCCCCCAGCTTTGAACGCTGGTGCCTTAACCACTAGACCACAGAGACGGGTTAGTGGCTAGGGCGACCCCGATCCGATTGACCGTCAGATAGACAGATTTTCGACACTATACCAATTATAATTTCCTTTGTCGGGTGAAGGTGGGTTTCGAACAATGACAAGCCGCCATGCTTCAGCTGGATCAAAGCTATTGCTTTGATACAGTACACGTAAGGGAGAACATATACAAATGTGTAAAGTTATACATGTACAACAGCTTTGGCAACTCTTTTATTTAAATATTGTAAAGAAATGGATGAAGAGAACAATGGTAGGCGTAGCTAAAATCAAGGTCTCCCGGCAGAGACATTTTTTCGGCATCACCAATTTTTCCAAAGGGTAGATAGCTCTGGGGAACCTTGATTTTAGCTACGCCTACCATTGTTCTCTTCATCCATTTCTTTACAATATATATATATATATATATATATATATATATATATATATATATATATATATATATATATATAATATACATATATATGACAGTCACTTCTTGGCTTTCTTCTTATAAAAGAACATAAATATATAATTAGATAATTCGAGCGCGAAGCGCGAGCTATTTTTTGTGGAAATTTCATGTATTTTGTCCTGAAAATTGAACATTTTGAGCAATGTTTGTGGTCCAAGATGCGTATGTAACAAATAATAATTGTGAGCGCGAGCAGATATTTTTTTATATACGCTATGGCCTGATCGAAAGGGACGTGTTATAAGGACTGTTTTGCAGTTACCCATGAAGACGATACATATATCAACAATCAAATAATGCGAGCGGGAAGTGCGAGCTGAAAAATTTGACATTCCGACCTAAATACTGGACATTCTAAGCACGTTTTTTAATTATGAGCAGGATAGGTATATTTACAATTGATGCGAGCGCGAAGCGCGAGCGGAAACAAAATTGAGATTTCAGACCAAAAAAACGAGAGATTCTAAGTACTTTTCTAATCATGATGAGTAAAGGTATAAAACTATACAATTGATGCAAGCGCGAAGCGCGAGCGGAAATATAAATGACATTTCAAACCTAAAAACGAGACATCTTATGCACTTTTCTAATCATGAACAGGATAGGTATCTAACTATACAATTGATGCGAGCGCAAAGCGCGAGCGGAAACAAAATTGAGATTTCAGACCTGAAAACGGGACATTCCATTCATGTTTTGTAAATCAAGAAAATGATGGGTAATTGGATATATTCTTAAATTAATAATGTGAGCGCGAAGCGCGAGCAGAAAATTTTTGAAATTCTGATCTGAAACTCCACACTGAATGTAAAATGGTTTGAACAGATAAAGAAAACTCAGACGAACATAAATGATCAAAATCAGACAAGGAATCACAGTTATTGCATTTTAAAGATTAGCATTATTCCCCACTTGTTCTTTTGTATTTTATTATATAAAATTAGGTTTATTCAATATTTTCCTGTCAAGAACCAAAACAGTTGAATTGACAACTGATTTAGTCCATTAGATATTCTTTGCTGCAACTTATTTCATTATAAGGGAGACATATCATTCATTCTGGTATGAAAAAAATGAAACAATTTTGATTCCACAAGGAACAGCTAGGATAGTGGGGATGTGACAGCATCAGCCCACCTATTAAATATTCATGACGACATGCATATCACCATTTTCATAAAATATTGCTAAACTTTAGAATTAAATAACTTAACTAATCGTTATCAAATTTTGATAAAATTTATTTATTTTGATAAAATGTATTTGATATAAATATTTTAAGCCCGGAGTACCCCCCCCCCCCCAATCAAGCTAGTGAAGCTGCGTATCTGAATAAAACATGCGTGCGCGTGTTTAGAGTTAGACCTATATAGTATCTGGGCATTCTAAATACATTTTTTATGATAAAAATCAATAATGCGAGCGCGAAGCGCGAGCAGAAAACATTTGATATTCCGATCTGAAAGAGGGTGAATTAAAACACTATTTCAAGTAATGTGTCAGAAAATTCTGAAGTGGGGGGGGGGTTCTACAAAACGTCGTTCATTTTCATTGCATTTCTGTCATTTATCATACCTACCACTAGATTTCCAGGAGGTGCGCTGCCTATATATATGGAAAATAACACACGCAGCACCCCCAAATTTTGGGGTTGCTTCACCCCGAACACCCCCGCTTTCCAGCCCGTAGGGCCATGGGGCAGGGCGAAAAAGACTGTGAAATTTGATTTATATTACTTGTAATTTTTGTATACAATACACGGGCGGTCGGGCGCGCGCTCACTTGATTCGACATAAAACCTGGAAGTTTCAACCACCCCAGTGTGTATCACGTATTGCGCGCGACTACGTCTGTATCGGAGTGGCTGCCCCGCTGGAGCTTGATTGAGTCGCGTTATATAGGAGGGATGTTATTTATTTATTTATTTTTTTTATTTATTGATATATTCATATTCCACAATCATCAAAGTACATTTATAATAAATCATTTTAACACTGAAAAAATGCATAACACACAGGATTGAAACGTAGCAATGAAATGAAAAAAGTGGAGGGGCCTACTAAAAAGCAAAGCTTGTAAAATGTAGACCCCCTATCAAAATTTTATACAAGGGTAATATGATATAAGTAGAGTAAAATAATCAGCAAAATTCTATAAAATTATATATAAACACTGTAACACAAATGTATTTACACTATATACAAAATTAAATATTGACTTTAAAATAATCAATACTACCGTGGGTAAGTATGAGGTTCACAAAATATTTGATTGAATCAATAAGAATTCAGAATAAATTTTTTGATGAGTAATTTAAATCGGTTTAGATTAGCTGCATCTTTTATTACTCTGTCCAGAGAATTCCAGAGTTTTGGTCCTGTGAAAAATACAGTTTTGCTAGAAAATACTGTTCTACTTTTGGGTAAGTGATAGTCATTTGAATGTCTCGTATTATATGAATGTAAAGTATTGTTTCTCATAAATTTCTTTTGTAGGACATTAGGTACACTATTTCTATCTAGCTTATACATGAATTGGAATAGTTGCAAGCAGTACAGGTCATTGACTTTAAGGATACGTTTATGACGAAACAATTCATCTGTATGAGCTCTAAAGGACATATTGCATATTATTCTCAGTACTTTTTTCTGAAGTAGCAAGACTTTATTGAGTCTCGTTTGAGAGGCATTACCCCATGCCAGAATTCCATAATTAAGATATGGTAGAATTAATGCACAATACAACATGGATAGCGCCTGTGCTGGAAGAGCGTTTTTAAGCTTATTGATGACTCCAATATTTCTTGCCACAGTTTTGCAAATATTGTTGATATGAGCATTCCACGTAAGCTTGTGATCAATAGTAAGACCTAAGAATTTTGTTGTTTGCACTTCTTTGATTTCAGTATTATCTAAAAGTATTTGATGCGGTAGATGTTTCAATGAATGACTAAAAAGCATATAATTAGTTTTTTGCAGATTCAATGACAGTTTGTTGGCTTTAATCCAGTTTGTTACTTTTTTAAATTCTGCATTCATAGTGCTCACAAGTACATGTGGATCATGATGTGTAAAGAAAATATTGGAATCATCAGCAAAGAGAATAAATGAGAGAACATGAGATGAATTTTTCATATCATTAACATAAAGTACAAATAGCAAAGGGCCAAGAATACTACCTTGTGGAATTCCACAGGAAACAGGCCTTGTTGGAGATTCTGATTCATTTACTGTAACAAACTGAATTCTATCAGTAAGATAACTCCTAAACCATTGTAAAGCTGTCCCTCTGATACCGTAATTTGATAGCTTACATAATAGTATTTCATGATCTATTGTATCAAACGCTTTTGAGAAGTCAAGGAATAACCCTACGGTGTGATCAGAATCGTCAAAAGAAGTAGATATTTTATTTATTAATGTCAATATAGCATGAGTTGTATTATGTTTTTCTCTAAAACCGAATTGATTATCACATATAATACTATATTTCTTAAGGAAAGCAACTGTCCTTTTATAAATTTTCCTTTCAAGAATTTTTGAGAACGAAGTTAACAAAGATATTGGGCGGTAATTACTAGTTATTAATTGGTCTCCCTTCTTGAAAATGGGTATAACTTTAGCTATTTTCATCTTCTTTGGGACCTGGCCAAGCTGCAACGATAAATTAAATATATGAAGCAGAGGATCAGCAAGAGAATGTATAATGTTTTTCACAACTCTATTTGTAATGCCATCATAACCGGGAGTCTTTTCTGCTTTCAAATTAAATACAATCTCAAGTAATTCTTCTCTATGAACTGGAGTAAGAAATATTGAACTTTCATTTTGTTTATCCAAAAAGTCCTTAAACGAATTTTTTACAGGCATAATATTTCCAGCTAACTTTGGTCCAATTTGAGAGAAATATGTATTAAATTCATTTGCTATAGTTTGAGTATTTTCAACCATATTTCCATCTACACATAATTTATGAACAGCACTAGATTTGTTAATTTTGTTTAGGGCCCCATTTATTGTTTTCCATGTATTTTTAAGGTCGTTTTTATATGAATTTAATTTTTCTGAATAAAACCTCTTTTTTGCTATTCGGAGAGTAGTTGTTAAGGTATTTTTATAAGACGTGTATCTATTCCTTGAAATATCATTTGGATTTGATATATAAGAAACATACAGATTATTTTTCCGATTTATAGACCTTAATATCAATTTTGAAACCCATGGGAGCTTTGGAACACGTTTATAATCGTAATTTCGATATTTCTTTAAAGGAACACAAGAATCTAAGCAGTCATTGAAAGATTTGAATATTATGTGAAAGACTATATAAATGATTTGCGATTGTCTGATGTGATAATTATGTACATTATAACATATTAAAAAAATACAGGGGGAACCTAATTTCGTGGGGGTGCTGCCTATGGAAAATAATACACGCAGCACCCCCAGGATAATTTCTGGGGGTGCTTCAGCACCCCCAGCACCCCCGCTTCTCAGGTCCCTGCATCTACGACAAGAGCAAGGTGGACTTCAAAAACTCTAAGAAGAAGGAGCGCAAGTACATGGAGATGGCGGAAAAGCTGGGAGTCACCGGTAAGTAGTAGCTGGAAAATATGCACATTCCGATTTATTGATGATGTTTATTAGTTAAACATGCCAATTTTTTGGATGTTGACTAATTTATTGCTTCTACATTTTGTATATTTTCAGTGGCCGACATCAGACTATGGTATAAAAGCCAGAGGACCATCCTGGGGAAGATGAAGACCGCTGGAAAGAAGAGTGGTCAGAAGGCCATCGTCCTTACCCCCAGGCAGAGATGGGTCAATAACAACCTTGGTTTTCTGACGAAGCACATAGTCCATCGGTCACAGGGCTGCCAACTGAGCCACCTCAGTGGCCGAATTACTGAAGCCGCCTCCGACGAAGAGGGTTTAGATGAGGAGGATACAGATGCCAGCCAAGCACCCAGCTCCAACCAAGTCTCCAGCCAGGGGGCTGCACCTCCTAAGAAGAGGCAGAAGAGGGGGTCGCCCACCGATGTGGACAAGGCCCTCCTGGAATTCATCAGAACATCCACCGAGCAGACGGCCATCCGGAGCCAGGTGGATGCGGCACTCACCCAAGGCGCTGACGAGAGGCAGGCCTGGCTAGAATGGATGCTGCAGGCCGTCCGCCCACTCCCAAGACCCCTCTGGCGAGAGTTCACCAGGGACACTTTCAACTTGGTGAGCCGCTACCAGGATCGGGCGGACCACCTTTCCAGCAAAAACAGCAGGCCCCCTTTCAGCAGCAGCAGCAAGGAGGCAGCAACAGCGCCAACACATCAATCATCACCCAGTTGAACTTGTCAGATGAAGAAGGTGAACAGTGAACTTTTGTTAGGATTGTTTTTATTGTTACTTGACGAACTCTCTCAACTCAAATTATAATTTGACTATTTTGGAAAATTTATTTCAAACTTTTTTAAACATTTACTCGGTGAATAGAATTCATTTTCGTTAACAAAATGTCTTGGAAAAATATGTAATTTTTAAAACAACATGATTAATGACAATATAAAATTTGTTATATCTGTACATCTTTTTTATTCTCATAAATCACGTTTTTTCAAAAATGTTCTTTTTTTTTTTTTTTAATACATGCTATTAAAGGAGAATCAACGTTTATTATTTCAAACATTTCATTGTCAAAGAAATTTTTGTTTAAAATAAATGTTGACATGATCATTCATTTCTTCTTTGAAATGATTCATTCCACTAAATCAAGGAGGCAGCAACAGCGCCGTCACATCAATCATCATCCATTTGAACTTGTCAGACTTGTCAAATAAAGAAAATGAACAGTGAACTTTTGTTTGGATTGTTATTGTTACTTGATGAACTCTCTCAATTTAATTTACAACTGACCCATTTTGGAACATTTATTTCAAACTTTATTTTAAACATTAACATGGTCAATAAAATTAATTATCGTTAATAAAATGTCTTTGAAAAATATATATCATGTTTAAAACAACATGATTAATGACAAAAGAAAATATGTTATATCTGTACATCTTTTTTATTCTCATAAATCACATTTTTTCAAAACATGTTCTCCTTCATTATTTTATTTCAAACACATGTTATTAAGGAGAGCTAACTTTTTAAATTTCAAACTACCTTTCGATGTAAAAGTAATGTATGTTTAAAATAACTGTTGACATGATCATTCATTTCTACTTTGAAATGATTCATTCCACAAAATCATGATCGAAGTTTACATGCCATTTTTATGGCAGAGTCTGTGCTGTATCCCAAGTAGTGCGCCAAGTGGCAGTCTATATCATGTGTTGTTGCCAGGGCAGGCTTCCAACTGGACTGTTGTAGTAGTGCTTCAGGTAAGTTCTCAGCTTCTTGCCCTCTTTGTTTGCCTGGTAGCCTCCGCCAACTCGTTCAACATCCTGCAGAACTGCTGCGTTTCTCCATGCCCCAGGGATGTGGTTGCCCAACTAATCTTCATGGTCAACGTCAATGTTCTGAAGCCCAGGAAAACGATCTCTCATTAGGTTGTGGAGGCACATGCAGGCCATAATGACTGTCCTGGCTTTTTCTGGATCAAGCTGTAGGGTACTCAACAAGCATCTCCAGCGATGGGCAAGGATGCCAAAGCTGTTCTCCACCACACGGCGAGCCCTCGAGAGACGGTAGTTGAAGATTCTCTCCTCGTCGGTCTGCTCACGGTTGGAGTACGGCTTCTGCATCCATGTCCTGAGAGGGAAGGCGTCGTCCCCAATTAAGAAGTAAGGGGTGCCTCGGTCATCATCTGGCAGGGGCTCTGGATCTGGCAGGCCAAGAGTACCATTCTCTAGTCCACGTCTCAGCTGGCTGTGGTTGAATACCTGGGCATCCCATGATGAACCGGGATTACCAACGTCAGCCCAGAGGAACTTGTAATTGCCATCAACTAGGGCCAAGAGGAAACCCTTGTAGTTGTAGTAGATCATACCAGAGCCTGGTGGATTTCTGATGGCCACGTGTTTTCCGTCCAAGGCTCCGCAGACATGATGAAAGTTCCATCTGTCAGCGTAAGTCCGTGCCACTTCTCTCTATTCATCTGGGGTAGTTGGACAGGAAAATACTTCATCTTGGTATTCACTGATGATGGCCTGGCACACCTCTGGTATAAACAGAGAGATGGTATTATGGGCAACACGGAAGGCATACTGCAGGGTTTTGTAGCTGTTGCCGGTCGCAAGATATCTCAAGGTGATGGCCAGTTTGAGCCCAGGATCCAGTGGCTGCCGGTAGCGATAGGACTTCTCTATCCTCGGAGTGATGCGCTGCAACAGTTCAAGGAACGTTTCTGGTGGCATCCTCATGTAGTTCAGGAAGTCACCCTGACATTCTCTCTGCAACTCCGTCATCAGATTATCATACTGTCCAAACAGCACACGTCTCTCAATCCAGGGTTTGACCCACCACCTTCTTCTTTGCCTTGCATGTCTTTGACGTCTACGGATGAGTAAGGCCATCAATATGACATGTCTGTCTTGAACGTTTTGGATTTGCCTTCTCAGACTTAGCAAATGCAAGAGCCTCCCAGGAGCTATTGGTCGAGCAGCAGCCATGTTTACAGTATGGATGGTCCAGACATTTGGGATGAAAGCTCAGGAGTTCTCGAGCTTATATTGGGGGTGAAAAAAAATCGTACAACGTTGCAAAGGGGGCAAGACAGGTCTTCCAATAGTCTTAGGGTGGTACAACGGACTCGTACGACAGGATGCATCATCGTACGACATGAAAATACTCGTGCAACACTCGTTCGGGGTCTTACGAGTGCGTGCAAAGTCGCACAACACTCGTACTGCCTGTCGTGCAATTATTTTTCATCGCGTCAGTCGCTCAAAATATCGGAGCAGCACGGTTTTTTTTCCCGACCGAGATGCGACCATTTTGTCGCATCTGGATCGTACAATAAGTGGTACAACGGCTACAACGAGTCGTACAACGGGAAAAATTTCGAGTCGCAAGCCGTTGTAGTCTGTTTGGCAACAATTGTGAAAGGGGCTTAATAGCAATTTTATCAATGCGTTCCTTTTTTGGTGGTAGCGTTACTGCTTTTGTCATTCTACTTGCTAATGTATCTGAGAGCGGTGAAGCGAATTCCCTTGTGCCTTTGAAAAGGTCACAATCGGCCGGAAAGAAGACAGCGTCTTCATTAGACCTATCCAATGTCTGGGTCGTAACTTTCAGCCCTGCTGGGCGATGTACAGATTGATGCGCTGTTGTCAGCAAAGATACTCAAAAGATCTTGCTTCCTCATCAGCAGTATTACATACTGGGAGGTTATCCCCATGCTTCGCACGTGGGATTGTCTCAATATTATTGTTCATGGACACACAACGTCCATGAACCGAGACATTTGGGATGATGATTTTTTAAGATCTGCCGACTGTGCGGCCAGCTTATTCTCCAGAGCTTCCCCTCTGTCCGCACTCGTCATCGGCGATGATATCACCGGATCCGGACTCTTCCGACTGCATGATGATAGAAAATAACGTGTCTTCACTGCCACTGCATGCACAAAGGAAAATATATATATTTTTTTTTTTGCCTCCAATTAGAGGATTTATTTACACCATTGCAACACAAAGGAAAAGATGATTACATGCGACATCGACTCCTATTTATAGGGTCTCTTACCTCATTTGAATGTTAAATTACTTCGAATTTCTTTGTGTGGTCTCACTGCATAGCACCTGGAAATATGCTAACCCTCTAAAGACTTGTACAAATGTTACGTAATAGAATCAAGTCGAGTGACTCAAAGAACGACTGGTGATCGTTTCTTGTGGTAAATGATATTCAATGTTCATTGGTTATTATTTAGCACGTAAGAAAGGTTCACCAGTCGTTCTTAAAGTCGCTCTTAACCTACGAACAGCTTTATGAAGCACCCACCTGGGACCCGCCCCCTCTCTTGTCATTTTTGGGGGTCCCCATTTCCATTGTACATAATACTGTTAGGGCCAATGGCGGCTATTTTGAATATCAAAATACAACAATTATCCCATACATGACATAATAAATGGTATATCTCGTTAGTAATAATGATTTTCATACATAACCTCGTTCCCCGGGCCTCGTTCATAGATCATAATTACTTGCAGTAATAGTGCTCATTCTTGTAAAAATTAGTTTTCGCCATTCATATTGTACATAATAGAGTATACAGGGGTCTATGGCAGCCATTTTGAATATCAATATTTTTTTTGGTAATAAATAATTTCTTTAGAGAGTATTTCACTCCTGCCAAACAATTACATGGATTTTCTAGCCAATGTGAGGGCAATCTTGTGATTTTCATGGGTAATTTGCATATTTTGGCGGACAATGGATTTTGCCAATTTGCGGAAAATACTCAAGGTTGCACGAGTGGCATTATTCAGATTCCTAATAAGCACCCTCAAATTGATAAGAAACAATAAAAAAATATTGTATATATGAAAAAAAGGTTATGCCTCTTCTAGCCTGGACTAGAAGGTCCATCTGGTCATCCATCTTGAAAAAAGCAGGATGCACGAAAATTCCGACCTATCAAAGGCTGAATTACTCGTATGAAGATCTTGAAACACTCTCAGTAAACTCTGCCAAACTCGAGAAAAGATCGCAATCACTCGAACAGTACTCAGTACTACTCGTTGATAACTCTTCGTGACTCGTACTTTAAAACATTCCTGAAAATGTACCATTCCCCCCCCCCCCCCCCCCGAGTTTCCGCGAGTTGGAACTCGCGGAAGCTCGCAGGGACTCACGTACACCCAACTCAGCTCTGTGTGAACAATAATGCATTGTTCACACAGAGCCGAGTTGTGTGTAAGAGTTTGTGCGAGTTGATTTTTGGGGCTACTCGCGGTCTTCATTCAACTCTTGATAACTCTCCGTTACTCGCAGCAACTCGGGACAGCTCTTAACAACTCTTGGCAGCTCGACACAACTCGAGTGATGTCGCAGTAAGCTCGTGCAATTTTTAGAATTAAAAAAAAAAATTCTAGCTCTCGAGAACTCTTGAAAGACTCGATCAAACTCGGAACAACTCGAAGTAGACTCGCTAAACTAGTGAGAAACTCGTCATAAACTTCTTGCAACTCGTGAAAAATCGGGGAAATTTGCATAAATTACCATATATTTCCATACACGAGTTCCCCCGATTCTAATACGACCAGCTGCGAGTTCTGCACGAGCTTGCCGAGTCACTTGGGAGCTAACCACGAGGTTTACAAGAGTATAGCGAGTTATGAAGAGTGTGGATAATTTTGGTTTCTATCAAGTGGTCCCTGAACATCCTGTGTGAGGTCAAAGGTCATTTAGGGTCAACGAACTTTGATAATGTTTGGTGTATTTGCAGAATTTTTATCATAACTTTAAAGGTTTATGGATCTAGTTCATGAAACATCTAGACATAAGGGTATTCAAATGTGAATGATATGTTTTGCACACGTCTTAGGTCACATGATCATGGTAATTTTGGGTCAATGAATATAATATTTTATTATGTTGTTTTTTGTGTATATTCATTCAATAATTAAAGTGCTTTCAAAGTCAACACTGCTGCTATATCATTTTCAGTTTCAGCTTAGTTTATTTCACTTCCATTTTCTGATAATAAACATAACAAACATATATACATATGTATGAATGTACATACCAGAATAAGTGTCATAAGAATACTTCAATAATTAATTAAAAAATTCGTAGGAAATAGTCGAAGTATGTTTAATTCTTTTTGTTCCAAACACATTTTGATAATTAGACAAATTATAGATTACAGTTAGCATGTGAAAATGAAAATGAGGGACTTATTGAAAAGCAAAGCTTGTAATGGTAAGTCCCTTGGGATAAATTTAAAGTAATCTTAATCGTATGTAATTAAAAGTAAAGAAGGTCAATCTTGACCATATATGAAGAACGGCAAAATAGGTTTGAATAACAAGGAAAAAGGGGGGGGCAGTGACTACATAAATTAGGGGGGAGAAAGGAATATTAAAAACTGGGGGGAATAAAACAAAAAACGGTTATGTGTCCAGCAGAGAAAAGGAAAAGGGGAGGGGAAAGAGAAATAGGGTCGAGAGTCAAGTATCGTGGAAAAGAGAAAGCAGTTCATATGTGTTATACGTTGTACTCATTAAGGAATGAGAGTTTTAGGTGTTTTTTGAAGGTGTTTATATTTCTATTTTGTTTAAGGCTTTGGTGAATACCATTCCAGTATTTGGGACCTGTGTAAATGATGGTTTTTTGTGCGAGTGTGGTTCTAGTCAGAGGGGGTGATATTGATTTTGAATAGCTTATCTTGTAGGGAATGTATGGATGTGAGTGTTTTTGGTAAAGAGTGAAGTAATTGCGGGGGGTAATTCGTTTTTTGATAGCTGGAACATAAACGTTCCAAGGTTCAGGAGATAGAGATCGTGGATTTTTAGTATTCTATTTTTTTTTATAACGGGCTTGTATGAGAACGGTAATGGGCATTTTCAATTATTCTGACAATTCGTTTTTGGAGCAAAAATATTCTATTAGTTTGTGTTATTTGTGAGTTAATTACCCCAGGATAAAATTCCGTAGTTTAGATCAGGGAGGATGAGGGTTGAATAGAGGGTCAAAAGTATTTTGTGAGGTAAAAATGTTTTGAGTTTGTTGATGACACCAATGTTTCTCTACAAAGAATATCAATGTGTGTTTTCCATAATAATTTATGGTCGATGAATATGCCGAGAAATTTTGTTGATTGGGAAGAGTCAATATTTATGCCATTAATGTTAATGTTACCATGGATCGTTTGTATTGAGTTACTAAATAACATGTAATTTGTCTTTTTTATGTTTAATGATAGTTTGTTCGCCCGTATCCAAGTATGGACCGATTTCAATTCAGTATTCATAACATTAATCAAAGTTGTTGGGTCACGACGGGAGAAAAATATGTTGGAGTCGTCAGCGAACAGAATGAAAGATAATATTTTAGAAGATTTGTGAGAGTCGTTTATAAACAATATAAATAATAGGGGACCGAGGAGTGATCCTTGTGGTACACCACAATTTATGTTTTCCAGGTGTGATTCGCACCCATTAACAAAAACGTATTGAGTTATGTTAGTTAAGTAATTCCTGTACCACTCCAAGGCCTTTCCTCTAATACCATAATAAGCAAGTTTATATAAAAGAATATCATGATCTATAGTGTCAAAGGCCTTGGAGAAGTTCAGGAATATTCCAACAGTGTGAAGAGATTTATCAATAGCTTTAATGACTTTATCGACGAGTGTAATGATAGCGTGAGTTGTTGCGTGTTTTTCACGAAAGCCATATTGGAATTCGTTGAGAATATTACATTCATGAATGAATTGAATCGTTTGAGTATATACAGTTCTTTCTAAAACTTTTGAAAATGAAGTCAATAATGATATGGGTCTATAGTTGCCCATTTCTAGGGTGTCTCCTTTTTTTAATATAGGTATGACCTTGGATTTTTTCATTTGGGAGGGGACGATGCCACATGTTATTGATAGATTGAATATGTGTGTTATTGGTGTCACAATTTCTGAGATGACGTGTTTTAGAATTTTATTCGTGATTCCATCAAAACCTGGGCTTTTTTGAGAGTTTAAGTTATTTACAATGTCTATGATCTCGAATTCTAGTATTGGGGCAAAAAATATTGTTTTGGGGTTGGGATCTTCCAGAAAACTGGAAAATACTTTTCTGAGGGTTCGATATCTTTGGCAAGACTGGGACCAATATTTACAAAGTAATCATTTAAGCTATGAGCAATCTCATTTACGTCTGTTATAATAGTGTCATGTGTATTGATTTTATGAATGTGTGATTTATCAGTGTTTTTATTGAGCACACGATTGATTGTTTTCCATGTACTTTTGATATCAAATTTATTTTTTTCAAATTGGTTGGAGAAATACGTTTCCTTAGCATGTCGTAAAGTACAAGTAAGACTGTTTTTATACCCTTTGAATTTATGTTCATTGTGTATAGATGGATTTGCTTTATATTTATAAAATAGTCTGTTTTTCCTGTTAATACAGCGTAATAGAGATTTAGTTATCCAAGGCTGACGAATCGAATCGCGTAATGCAGGCAAGATTGCCAGAGGCGTACATGGTTTTTTTTTTTTAGCTAAAGAAAGTTTGAAATTGAAATTATTTCCAACCTTATTCAAATGGCTTTACTTCCTCATATTTGTTTTATTGTTTGAATATTGCACTTATCAAAATCTTTCCCATAGTGCTTTACAACAATAAAAAAAGTGAAAGGAAAATTATTCATTTATGCAAATTATTTGAAAGGAAATCTTGCAATCCATATATTCGTCGAGAAGGAATTTCCATGTGAGGGTTTCAACTCGAGATCTTCAGGTATAAAAAAAGTGTACATAACAACTTAACTATGTTGAATATCATGACATTAGTTTTAATTTCAGGTACATCATTAATAATTATAGCAAACGGCAGTTCATATTTTTATGTTACCTTTGATTGTATTGTTCTTTATAGAATTCTGGATGCAATTATTTACTTCAATAATTGGTTTCAATTATTAATTGCTGCAAACTTAGGCACAGACTTATCAAGCTTTAAAATATAAATGCACACGTTTTTATTCAAAAGAATTGACCAATATAAAAGAGTAACATTTACTCTTTTTTCTATGATACAAAAATAATCAATTTTACTTGAGGATAAAATGGTTTTAAAAAGTCTTTGAGAAAGAAAGTCTCACAATTCACCAGATTCTGCAGGGAGATGAATTCAGCTACGAGAGTATTTGGATAAATCTTGCTCATTAGTCCAGGATAGGCCCCAGAGCAAATGGACTAAACCTGTTGTTGTTTTTTTTTTATACAATATTTTATGATGGTTTCTTGTCAATTCGAGGGTGCTGATTACGAATCTGAATGATACCACTCGTGTAACCTTTATCATTTTCCGCACATAGGCCTATGGCCACCAAAATATGCAAATTACCCATGAAAATCATAAAATTGCCAGCACATTGGCTATAAAATAAATGCAATTGTGTTGCATGAGTAAAGTACTTATTGAAAAGTGATTTTTGACGAAAATTTTATTTTCTTGATATTCAAAATGGCCGCTACAAACCCTAACTTAATTATGTAACATGTTGTAGGGAAACTAATTTTAAGAGTGAGCGGAACCATAAAATGCTTATAACTGTGATGTATAAGTAAAATATTGTCTTAAACACGATTTATAACTAAATACATCGCATCATGTCTGGAAGAAAATCAGACCCCATTTGGTACTTTTTTGAGAAACTGCCATCAAAATCTGCAACTGAATGCAGAGCAAAGTGCAAACTATGTGGTTTTGAGTTGATGGGGATTGTGAAGCGTGAAAAGTGCAATGTACACATATGCCTTCAACTTAAAGGAGAATGACACCCTTGAAACTAGCTGAATCCATATCAAAGAGAAAAATCAAAGAAACATATTGTTGAAAGTTTGAGGAAGATTGAATGAATAATAAGAAAGTTATTAGCATTTGAATATTGAGATCACTAGTGCCATGTAGATCCTCCCATCGGCAATGCGACCAAGATCTGTGATATCACACACGTACAACTCCCTCATTACTTTAGTACTTATTTCACTTATATTCTCCCTTTTATAGAGTCTATCACAAGGTGAGGTGTTCTCTTTATGAGAGGACAAGTACAGAGGTTTCACAACATTATATCATTGATGAATCGTTTGTCATATGATTAGAATGAGCAAAAAGAGATGTTTTGGGGTATATTTTCAGTGTCCAAAAGGGGAGAGTTGTTCATCTGTGACATCATAGATCTTGGTCGCATTGCCAATGGGAGGATCTCCATAGCATTAGTGATCTCGACATTCAAATGCTCATAACTCTTTTATTGCTAGTCCTATTTTACTCAAAGTTTTGTTGATCTTATTCTTTGATTTTTCTGCTTTCACAAAAGCTAACTTGCTCCAAGAGTTTCATTCTCCTTTAAAACGGCTGTTTTCGACTCGCCGTACGGCCGCTGTGGAACAAATGTGACCAAGGTATAAAGCGTATATTTTATTGAGTGAATATGTAACGTATGTTATTACGTGAACGGAAAAGGTCACTAAGCAAATGATGACAATAATAAGACTTGTATAACGCACTTCCCATCTTAATTAGATGCTCAAGGCGCTTTGAACAGAGCATTAGAGAAAGAGAAGAAAACAAAATCAGACTTAAAGTGATCATTTCACTTTGTTCTGATTTGTTCTGGACTTCTCCAAGGCTTTTGATACCATTAATCATGACATTTTATTACACAAACTTAATTACTATGGAGTCAAGGGAATAGCCTTGGAGTGGTTCAGGAACTACCTAGACAATAGAAAACAATTTGTCTCTTTCGAAAACTTTAACTCCGAAACAAAACTTGTTACTTGTGGGGTTCCGCAAGGCTCTATTTTGGGTCCCCTACTTTTTCTTATATACATAAATGATTTTTGTAAGTCCTCCAATAATTTATCATTTATTCTGTTTGCTGACGATTCTAATATTTTTTTCTCCCATAAGGATCCACGCCATTTGCTTGCCACCATTAATCACGAACTAGTACATGTATCTGAATGGATCAAAGCTAATAAACTATCCCTTAATCTCCAAAAAACAAATTATATGCTCTTTAGTAATATCATAGATGAACTTCCAGGTAATATAATTTTCGAAAATACTAATTTACAAAGAGTTGGCAGTACTAAATTTCTTGGGGTAACCATTGATAATAATCTTTCCTGGAAAGAGCACGTTGATCACATTTGTAAAATTATTTCGAGAAATATTGGTATCATAAACAAAGTAAAATGTTTCTTTCCCACTCATATACTATTTAATTTGTATTCAACTTTGATCCTGCCTCATTTAAACTACGGTATAACAGCATGCGGGAATTGTGCTGACTGCCTCCTGAACAGAATTTTACTTTTACAGAAAAAGGCTATTCGTATTATTTGTCATGCAGATTTTCGTTCACACACTTACGAACTTTTCTATAAATATAATATTTTGAAGATTGGTGACTTGTATTGATACAATCTCGGAAAACTTATGTATAGTTTAGATAAAAATGAACTTCCAAATATTTTTTATTCCATGTTTACAAAAAATGTCGATATTCATCATTATCCTACTAGGTCCGCCGGGCTCTTTCATCCACCAAGAGCTAGAACCATCCTTTTAAATAAAACATTTATTTTTACAGGTATCAAACTTTGGAACTCCCTTATAGAATCATTACGTAACAAGCCAACACATTTAAGTTTCAGTCGAGGGTTAAAGAAAATTCTTATCCTTGGGTATAAACCCCAGAACTTAAACATTTCTGTATAAGCAGCTACCACCTCTTGTTCTTCTTCCCTTCTTATTTTCTTCCTTCTTCTCTTTCCCCCTCCCTCTCACATTTCTTTTTTTTTTCTCTCTCTCTTCCTATCACCTTAATGTCTAGTTCTATTGCTTTTCTTATTTTCCTGTTTGTCTATGTTTTGTAGTTTGTTTTGTTTTGTTTCTTTTCCTTTTTTTTCTGTCTTGTCCTGTTTTGTTTTTGTTTGTGTGCGTTTTTTGTTTTTGTCTTTGTTTTGCTTTTAGTATCTGTCCTGTCTTGTCCAAGTGATTGTCTGTTCACACACTCCTGAACTCATGTATTTTTTTTTATACAGCAGGGGTATATATGATATAATATTTTTTGTTAATTGTAACATAGTAGGCTTAACAAGCTTGACCCCACTAGTATTCTTTTTCATTGTACAAACCTTTTTAATTTACGATTTGAATTTCATTGATCAAAGATATACTTTGATTAACTATTTATTGCAGGGAACCCATACTAACAAGCTTTGCTTTCCAGTGGGTTCCCTTTTTTCATTTCTGTATATCATACTTTTGTGTTTTGCTATACATTGTAACTTTTGTTAAATTTTGGAATGAAAAAGAATAAATGCAATCAATCAATCAATCAAAAAATTCTCATTTTGGTTCTTGAAAATGGGCTAAACATTAGGCTAATAGTGTACAAATACCATCCCAAAAGTTTCAAAGTATTTTATCTACAGGATCAATTTTAAAACCTTGGAGATGTAAACCAAAGTTTGAAAATAATTGGGAGTTGGTTTCAATGACTATGTGTATAGAGCGAATCTGTGCAACACAACACATCAACTCTAGATGAAACCAGCATGACCTACATACAGTGTGTATAAGGTATACACTGAATGTACAGTGCAGCTAATAATAGCATGTGTATAGGAGATACACAGAGCAGAAGGCAGTCAACAAAGCTAACGGACTTTTTGAATTGGAGAAAACTATTCATAAGCTGGAACCCATCTACTAGACGGTTCTCAAAATCTAGCTAATAAATTGCTACTTGTATCTAAATTAGAGTTTTTCCTCCTATATTGTGGTCTGTTTCACGGTTTTTGAGGACAAATACAGGCACTCATACACATGTTTCGTCTCAGTGTGAGAATCTTTTAAATCAGCTGCTCACAAAGTTAAACGATCCCTTTAAATAAATACGTATTCAAACTTTAACAATGAAAACAAGTCGGTGTCTGTCCAAAAACACACTCTTATACAGGCATGTTTTCAGGTTGCCCCTGAAGGTGGTCGCTAACGTCTGAATTGTTAAATATTATATTAATTTTGTTATGAATTGTTATGATTGTCATGCTTTGTGATATATTCTGACATTTCAATGTTATGTTACTTTCTTTGTATTATGTGAAAGGAAATTATTATAGAGAGATAACGGGCTTGCGTCAGTTACGTCCCCATCTCCCTCCCTCATATCCCTCTCCATCTCTCTATCTCCCCCTCTCTCTCTCTCTCTCTCAAATAGTATTTTCTTTGTTTCTCTAACAATGTCCTTGCTTGTCAACAGCGCAGCAAAAAGAACGGCATTCGAAAACAATATTAAATTATTTAAAGGCGTCACCATTAAGAGTTCCGTTCCCAATTCATCAATAGATTACGGATATCCATCATCAGTGTGATTTGATATTAGTCATAATGATATTTTAGAGGTAGGCCCTATAGTCACGCTATGTTTCACAGATATCAATTTACTTTCTCTCCGAGGTAGAGACATCCCACGCCTTTTAGATGTAGCTACATATTTTAGAGACAAAGGTAAATTGTATCAAATTTCTTTTCTATGTACTCACGCCAAACTAGATCAAGGAACGAACGCTATGTCACAGCAAGAAACTACAACAAAATTGTAATATTTACACTGACGAAAGCAGGGCCGTACGCAGATTTTTTTCGGGGTGGGGGGCGGCAGGACGCGTTATTTTTTTGGGTGGAAACTCAAAAACGAGTTTCCTCAAATTTTGTATATATATACGCGTCCTGCATGCCCGCCCCCCCCCCCCCCCGAAAAAAATCTACCTCCGGCCCTGCTTTCGTCAGTGTAAATGTGACGATTTTTTTTTGGTATATAGTTTCTTGCTTTCAAGAACTGCATTTTCCTAGCAACACAGTATTTCATGAATTCAAATTCCGTTTCTGATTAATATAAAGATATATAGAGATCTAGAAAAGGGATTAAGAATATGGATTGCCAAAGCCAGCCGTCCCTTTAAAATCCAGTCAGGTGAAACACGAAAAAAGTAGACCAAAAGCGTCTGGTCTACCGTGCAGACCCTTCACTCAAGTTAAGGAACTGAATGTGCAGGGTTGGCTGATTTAAATCACGTTGATTTAAATCATGATTTAAATCGCGATTTAAATAACTATGATTTTAAAAAAATCATTGATTTAAATCTCTTCCATTGAAACATGTACAAATAAATGGCGATTTTTTTTTTTGTGTGGCAGTGTTTTTTTTTACTAAAAATAGATAGATTTTATCAACTTAATAATCACCAAAACATGAATAAATCCTTGATATCTATTTAAAAGAATTGAAATCATGTCAATAATATCAGGTTGATCTTGCAATGTAGCATATGAGCGGTTAACACTTCACCCCCTACTCCACTTTCACCATGATTTTTTTTAATCATTGATTTAAATCACTTCCATTGAAACATGTACAAATGATTGACGTATTTTTTTTAGTTGTGGCAGTTTTATTTTTCTTGACTCAAAACAGACAGATTTTATCAACTTTATATCATCAAAATATGAATAAATCATTCATATCTACTCCAAACAATTGAAATCATGTCGATAAAATCAGTGGTCTTGCAATGTTGATCTTGCAACTGGGCGTTGTGGCGCGCGCCTGTAATCCAAGCTATGTGGGGAAGTTACAAATTGATGAAGAGGTTCACGTCTTTCGGATGGTGACGTTAAAGGTCGGTCCCAGACGTAAATAAACATATCTGGTTGATACACGTCTGACAAAACTCAAATACACACAATGTAGCATGTACATGTAAGCGGTCAACACTTAGCCCCCTACTCCATTTTACTTTATCTGTGGACTTACAAAATTTTCTCTGTGAAATTCTTCTTTGTTGATAGGAAAATGAATTTGTCATTTCTTTATGTCACAGTGCTTTTTAGAGCAGTTAAAAAAGATATGAGAGTAAATAAATCGTCGTTGGCAGTTCTTCTATTTTGATCATTTACTTGAACTACTTTTGCCATGTCAAATGAAAGATGAATGTTTTCAATTTGCAAACTGATAAAAAGAAACTTTTAAAGGACAAGTCCACCCCAACAAAAAATTGATTTGAATAAATAGAGAAAAATCCAACAAGCAAAACACTGAAAAATTTCATCAAAATCGGATGTAAAATAAGAAAGTTATGACATTTTAAAGTTTTGCTTAATTTCACAAAACAGTTATATGCACATCCTGGTCGGTATGCAAATTGGCAGACTGATGACGTCACACACTCACTATTTCTTTTGTATTTTATTATATGAAATATGAAATATTCTAATTTTCTCCTCCTTGTCAAGTGAAACAAAGTTTTATTTCTCCCTGAACATGTGGAATTACCATTATTTTAACAGTATGTGGTTAAGTTAAGTTGGTCCTTATTGTCAAATCTGTAAAAATTGAAATATTGTATTATTCAAACAATAAAAAAAAAAAAATTGTGAGTGATGGACATCATCGACTCTCTCATTTGCATATCGCTGAGTTGTGCATTTAACTGTTATGTGAAAAATAAGCGAAACTTGAAAATGTCATAACTTTCTTATTTTACATCCGATTTCGATGAAATTTGCAGCGTTATGTTTGTTTGATTTTTCTCTATCGATTCTAATCAACAATTTTCTGGGGTGGACTTGACCTTTAAGACTACAAGAAGTAGCAATCAGTATTGTAAGCTATGTCAGATTGAAACAAAAATTAAGCTTTGCTGTGGTTTTTATTCTTTGGTTGAAAAGTAATCAAACTCATTACGTATCACACATACTTTTTGGAAATAAACTATTGTTAAATTGAAAGAAAAGTATAAGTGTACACCTATAGCAAAAGTACTCGAGAACAAAAAAAAAGTTATGTAAAAAAGGGAATTCGTAGAATGAACCCGGGAATTATACTATTATAGGCCTGAATTCCAACAGTGAATCTAGCCAAGAGGGGTTTAAACCAAGGCCTGTTCAGACTTTCTGTACAATTGTGCCTCATTCAGCGGGTACACTGAGAAAGGTTCAATAATGCACAGAAAATGATCCTGCCAAACTTTACTAAATCATGGCAACAACCATACATATAGTGCCCATTGCCAAAAATGAGCATTTATTTTTATTTATGTAAATTTCTCATTGAATGTGTTGAACTGAGTGCAATAATACACAAAATCTGCATTGTCCCTGGTTTTATCCCATAGTTTAACATTTTATTCGTTAACATGTATTTAAAGCTGTAGAACCTGTGTTCTTCTTCTAAGCAAAACTGCCAAGAACTGCCAAATATGAAATATAAAATAACGCTGAAAATTTCATCAAAATCGGATGTAAAATAAGAAAGTTATAATATTTTAAGGTTTCCATTACTTTTCACAAAGCAGTTATTAATTAATGCACAACTCCACACGGTCAGGGAGGAAGAAAATTTTTATTTCACAGGACAATAAGGAGAAAATACAAATATTTCACATTTCATATAATGATGTACAAAAGAAAAAGTGAGTAGTGATGTTATCAGTCCCCTCATTTGCATACAGGAAACTTTAAAATGTCATAACTTCTATTTTTCGTGCAATCTGATGAAATTTTCATCGTTATGCTTGTTGGAGTTTTCGCTGTTTATACAAATCAACTTTTTGTTGGGGTCGACTTGTCTTTTAATAAATTCCAATAATAGATGGTTATTCCTGTATATATTCATATTATGCAAACCAATAAATCCTGAGTCGGTATAATGACGAATCTTCAATCCGCATTGCTTATCCTGGTACATGGCTAATGTATCCGAATATCGACATAATGGTTTCTCTTTTCATACACCTAAATCCTTCTATTTTTATTTCACCTTTGTATGTACCATCTCTCCCTTCTTTTATTTCCACCTCTCTTCTCTCAACTGCTTTAGTTCTCGTTTTTCTTCTACATACTGTACTTCATGCTTGTTTTAATATTTTGATTCGGGGTAATTATAGAAATGTATTGTATATGCTATTATGTTAATATAATCTATGTTATTTATGTATGCCCTGCTTGTTCTGTTACTCAGATATGTCCTTGGCGTTCCTTTCTTTTATGTTTGTATATATTTCATTCCTTTGTTTGAACGATTTGAATGTTAATAAAGTGATGGATTACTACTGTTCATCCAGAAGCCATGTTGCCATGTTGGGGTTGCCACGCAGTCAAGCTTAGCTTATAGTGGCAACCCCTGCAACCTTCTAACAATCGATATATATTAATAGAAAATGCAATTATGTTCAATGTTTTGCTTGTCAGTTATACGTATATTATTCAGGGACCTGGGAACGATTTTTTAAGTGGGGGTGCTGAAATCTCTCCTCAAAGGTGGGGGGGGGGAGGAGGGGACACAATTGAATATTCCATAATTACACACACACACACCTCTAAGGGCACCACACACACACACACACATAGATATATATATATATATATATATATATATATATATATATATACATATTACAATATTTAAAATTAAAAGAGTTGCCAAAGCTGTTGTACATGTATAACTTCACACATTTATATATATATATATGGCCGAAAGCTTGTACTAATAAAAGTTGAAGAAATCCAGGCTACGTCTCCAGCTTCAATGCTTTTTGAGCTTCTTCGCCAATATATATATATATATATATATTGGCGAAGAGGCTCAAAAAGCATTGAAGCTGGAGACGTAGCCTGGATTTCTTCAACTTTTATTAGTACAAGCTTTCGGCCATTTAGTTGGGCTTTCTTCAGGTATCTGAAGATGTAAAAGACATAATGGCTTAAAGGACAAGTCCACCCCAACAAAAACTTGATTTGAATAAAAAGAGAGAAATTCAACAAGCATAACACTGAAAATTTCATCAAAATCGGATGTAAAATAAGAAAGTTATGACATTTTAAAGTTTCGCTTCATTTCACAAAACAGTTATCGGTCGGTATGCAAATGAGGGAACTGATGACATCACTCACTCACTATTTCTTTTGTATTTTATTATATGAAATATGAAATATTTTGATTTTCTCGTCATTGTCATGTGAAATGAAATTTCATTCCTCCATGAACACGTGGAATTCCATTATTTTAACATTTTGTGCTTCAGGCAAGGAGGTCCTAATCGTCAAATTCGTAAAAATTGAAATATTGTATAATTCAAATAATAAAAAACAAAAGAAATAGTGAGTGAGTGACATCATCGACTCTCTCATTTGGATGTAACTGGCTCGTTCATATACCTATTTTGTTAAAAATAAGCGAAACTTTGAAATGTCATAACTTTCTTATTTTACATCCGATTTTGATGAAATTTTCAGCATTGTGCTTGTCTGATTTTTCTCTATTGATTCAAATCAACATTTTTCTGAGGTGGACTTGACCTTTAACAATTACCATGCATATATTTGGATTAATTTACTAAATATAGGTATATCTTAAAAGAAAATGTTTTACATCGGTAATGTTTAATTAGGATTATCCAATAGCTATTAAAATCAATTAAGTTTACGCAGATTTTTATTACAAACATTTTTTTGAAGGTTATGTGTGCTGTATATAAATACGTATATCTCAAAATAGTATATATCTCAAAAGAAGTTGTATTGCATTGGTAATGCTTAATTAAGATTATCCAAAAGCTATTAAAATAGATTAAGTTTGCACAGATTTTTATTACAAATATTTTATGAAAGTATATAGACATATTGTGGTGTGTGTATACTGTATAATATATATTGAGTACATATTAAGGAAAGGTATTGATTCATATACATTCGCGTCTAAGCACGTGAACTTATGTATGTAAGTAATCACACTCGCAGTCACATACACTCACACATACGCGCAGACACCCAAACAAATCCTACTCCTATATATCCTTGGTAGTGCTAGTAATTACACAAAGTATTATATAAGGTAGAGGTAACAATAATAAATGTGGTTCTGCGATAAATAAGTGATGTATACAATAAAAATACATTATAAATATCTGATTTATAATGAAAAGACATAAGCCATTATGTCTTTTACATCTTCAGATACCTGAAGAAGGCCCAACTAAATGGCCGAAAGCTTGTACTAATAACAGTTGAAGAAATCCAGGCTACGTCTCTAGCTTCAATACTTTTTGAGCTTCTTCGCCAATATATTACTCACTGAAGCACCCACGCAATGTTTAGGTCCTTGCTCATCACAATATACATATATACGACAGTCAATTCTTTCTTCTTATCAAAGAACATAGATATATAATTAGATAACTCGAGCGCGAAGCGCGAGCTATTTTTTTTTTTTTTTGGGGGGGGAATTTCATGTATTTTGTCCTGAAAAATTGAACATTTGAGCAATGTTTGTGGTCCTGAACAAGATGCATATGTAACAAATAATAACTGCGAATGTGATCAGTGCGAGCAGATATTTTTTATATACGCTCTGGTCTGATCGAAAGGGAAGTGTTATAAGGACTGTTTGCAGTTACCCATTAAGACGATACATACATCAACAATCAAATAATGCGATCGCGAAGCGCGAGCTGAAAAATTTGACATTCCGACCTAAATACTGGACATTCTAAGCACTTTTCGCAATCATGAACAGGATAGGTATATAACTATACAATTGATGCGAGCGCGAAGCGCGAGCGGAAACAAAATTGAGATTTCAGACCAAAAAACGGGACATCTTAAGCACTTTTCTAATCATGAACAGGATAGGTATATAACTATACAATCGATGCGAGCGCGAAGCGCGAGCAGAAATAAAAAATGAGTTTTCAGAACTAAAAACAGGACATCTTAAGCATTTTTCTAATCATGAACAGGATAGGTATATAACTATACTGTACAATTGATGCGAGCGCAAAGCGCGAGCGGAAACGAAATCGAGATTTCAGACCTATAATTGGGACATTCTATTCATGTTTTGTAAATCAAGAAAATGATGGGAAATTTGATATTTATTCTTACATTAATAATGTGAGCGCGAAGCGCGAGAATTAATTTTTGATATTCTGATCTGAAACTCCACACTGAATGTAATATGGTTTGAACAGATAAAGAGAAATCAGACGAACATGAGAATAAAGATTTGATCAAAATCCGACAAGGAATATCAAAGTTATTGCATTTTAAAGATTAGCATTATTCCGGTGAAACAGTTTTAAGCATGTCTTCATTAATATTCAATGAGCAAACTGATGATGTCATATCCCCACTTGTTCTTTTGTATTTTATTATATAAAATTAGGTTTATTTAATATTTTCCCTTCAAGAACCAAAAACAGTTGAATTGACAACTGATTTAGTCTTTCATTATAAGGGAGACATACCATTCACACTGGTATGAAAAAATGAAACAATTTTGATTCCATGTAATAACACAAGAAACAGGATAGTGGGGATGTGACATCTTCAACCCACATGGGCGGAAATCCCATAGGGGACAGGGGGACACAATATAAAATGTCCCCCTACTGTTTTGGGTCTTTCATGGAGAAAAATACATCACTTCACAATCGAAATAATACCTTTTGGACTAAATGACCTTACATTTTGGGTGAAAAACTTTTTTTCTTCTTTTTTTTTTGCTTGTCAAATTTTCCAGGCCCTGGTTCCCCTACCTTTGGGGACAGATTTCCACACAAGTCAACCCACCTATCAAATATTCATGACGACATGCATATCACCATTTTCATAAAATATTGCTAAACTTTAGACTTAAATAACTTAACTATTTGTTATAAGATTTTCATAAAATTGTATTTGATATAAATATTTGCAGCCCGGAGTCGCCCCAAAACAAGCTGCGTATCTGAATAAACATGCGAGCGCATGTTTAGAGTTAGACCTAGTATCTGGGCATTGTTAATAAAAAAAATTATTATAAAAATCAATAATGCGAGCGCGAAGCGCGAGCAGAAAATATTTGATCTGAAAATATTCCGATCTGAAAAAGGGTGAATTTAAACACTATTTTAAGTACTGTGTCGGAAAATTCTGAAGGGGGGAGGGTCTACAAAACGTCGTTCATTTTCATTACATTTCTGTCATTTATCAACTTACCACTAGATTTCCAGGAGGTGCCGCCAATGGAAAATAACACATGCAGCACCCCCAAATTTTTGTGGTGCTTCACCCCCAGCACCCCCGCTTCCCAGGGCCATGGGGCAGGGCGAAAAAGACTGTGAAATTTGATTTCTATTGTCTGACTTGTAATTGTTAATACAAAGCACGGGCGGTCTGGCGCGCGCACACTTGATTCGACATAAAACCTGGAAGTTTCAAGTCCAACCACACCCATGTCCCTCCCTGCTATCGAGTAGTGTGTAAACTATGGTTATCACGTTTCGCGCGCGACCACGTCTGTATCGGAGTGCCGGAGCTTGATTGAGTCGCGTTATAGGAGGGATGTTATTGGAATATGTGAAAGACTATGTAAATGATTTGTGATTGTCGGATGTGATAGTTATGTACATTATAACATATATAAAAAAAAAATACAAAGGGAACCTGATTTCGTGGGGGTGCTGCCTATGGAAAATAATAAATAATACATGCAGCACCCCCGCTTCCCAGGTCCCTGATATTATTATTGTATTTTCTTTGTTCATGTGTTTATGAAAAAGTGTTGCAGAAACCAATAAATGAAATGAAATGTTTACAGCATTGTGCATTATTCATTTTTCTTATACAAATGATAATCCGGAAGAGTTAAGAGATGCGGTTTTGCGTTGCCGCATGGATTTACCTAGATCAGGGCCTGGAAATCCACCAATGTCATAGATTTTCTACAGGAAATTTGCCAAATGTACTTCGTGAACAAAAAGAAGCACACTGATTTTTTAAAGAAATCTATTAATGAATATACATCACATCTAGAAAATGTTTTGAAAAAGGCATGCATTTTAGATGTAGACATTGCTGGCTTTCCATAGTTGTGGTTGATCGGATCAATCGAAACGCTTTGTAAGACCGGGACAGTAATAGAACAATTCAACAAAGAAGGATTATCTGCAAACCAAGACAGCGCTCATAATTTTATGTGTGCCGATTATTTTTCCAGGAATTTGTTGGAGGGGGAGGGGGTGCGGATTATTTAAAGAATCTACCGTGTTTTAGGTAAATTGAATTAACGAACCCCCCCCCCCCCCCTTGCTGCTTAACTACTTGCAGTACATTAATATTGATGATGATGATGATGAAAATGATTAAAATAATTATAACAATACTGATGATGATAAAATAATAATGATAAATAAATAAATTGATAAATTCATTAATGAATACACGAAATTTGAACCTAAAATGGATCCCGAAACAATATATCTCTTACAAATATTTTGCTGATCTAATTTTGTTTTACCTCAAAGTTACGTCATGTTTATTTTTGTGTTATTTCATCAATTCATTACTGTGCTAATTTCACGTTCAGATTAATGCTTTTTATTTATTTTGTTTACTACCAATCCCCCTTTTTAACACTTTATAAATCACGTTCACACTACTGAGTACTGTTTATCCCGTTCACTCTCGTTGTCATATAGAAAGTTTTCGCACCAGCTATGCAGACGCTTTCTGGAAAGCAGATAATCTATTGTCAAATTGGCCTTCATGACAATGAAATCTTTGTCGAGGGTCGCTGAATCGGATCAACGATTTGTCGGTGACTCGACTCTGAATTAACAAACGACATATTTGCGATATTTCGTCTTCTCTAAAACGTCGGACGAAACGGCTGTTCCAATACACTGACCTGCTGACCCTCGGCAAAGACTCATTATGAGTTGACTTGCATTTTCAGTGCATTTGCTGTGTTTTATTAATTCCGCGTCACTGAGCGAAGACTCGCTAATATCATATCAACCTATTTTTGCAATCACTATTGAAAATGCAAGTCAAATTACAATGGACAGCCGAGAGGTTTTTGTCAAAATGTGGTTAATTGGCACAGCAGATCGTCTGAAAACTGCATATATGTCGTTTGTCCAGAGCCCAAGAGTCTGTTTCATAAAACTTGTTACGATAACAAATTTACAATAACAGTTAAAAGCTACTGAAATCCTTCAATCTGATTGACTGAAAGTAAATTTGTTACACAGAAATGGACAGTGCATTCGTGATTAGTTTAATGAAACGGGACGGAGGACGACACCGCTGTTTTGATTCACTGATTGTTTTGTCATTGAAGAGCTTTTGACAAAAGTTTTTCTGAATTATAGAAAGCGTCTGCATAGTGATTGCAAAAAAAAAATCCTAATTTTACAACACAAGTATGCCGGAAGCAATCATAAGAGAGGGTTTTTTTTTTTCTTTCTTTCTTTCTTTTTTTTTTCTTGCTTTTTTTCTTTCTTTCTTTTTTTCTTTCTTACTTTCTTTCTTTCTTTCTATCTATCTTCCTTTCTTTTTTTCTTTCTTTCTTTCTATCTTTCTTTCTTTTTTTTCTTTTTTCTTTCTTTCTTTCTTTCTTTTTTTCTATCTTTCTTTCTTTCTTTCTTTCTATCTTTCTTTCTTTCTTTTTTTCTTTCTTTCTTTCTATCTTTCTTTCTTTCTATCTTTCTTTCTTTCTTTTTTTTCTTTCTTTCTTTTTTCTTTCTTTCTTTTTTCTTCCTTTCTTTCTTTCTTTTTTTCTTTTTTTCTTTCTTCCTTTCTTTCTTTCTTTTTTCTTTCTTTCTTTCTTTCTTTCTTTTATTCTTTCTTTCTTTCGCTTTTTTTGGGGGGAATGTAACAAACTGTCAACGGCGCCGATGACCGGTCCCATAATTTTCTAGGGGGTCAGAGATTCTTTAGATTTTCGGAACATACTCAAAAGCAATGTATGTTTACAACCGAGCAAATTAAGCGACTGTGTTTATTACGATGGCAGTTACTTCATGCTTTCGCATTTCGCGTCGTGGTCTAGTGATTCTGACTCTCGCCTATAAAACAGAGGGTCGTATCGCGGGTTCGAATCCTACTTCATGCTTTCGCATTTCGCGTCGTGGTCTAGTGATTCTGACTCTCGCCTATAAAACAGAGGGTCGTATCGCGGGTTCGAATCCTAACCATGGCGTGTTTTCCTTCAGCAAAAAATTTATCCGCACTGTGCTGCACTCGACCCAGGTGAGGTGAATGGGTACCCCGCATGATTAATTCCTTGCATGCACTGAGCGTCAGTGATGGTAGCTCGAGCTAAAGCCGGGGTAATAGTAGCAGCGCTTTGTATCCTCAGGCAAAAAGCGCTTTATAAATACAGCTATTATTATTATTATTATTGTAAGCAATGAAAGGGGAGATTTGGTGCACAGATTTAAAAATTTCGGTTATATTTTTGGCAAGAAATGTATAAGTACCCACACACTTTGTTGTTGCTTTATTTAAACCCCTTTCACAATTGCTGTTGCGACTACTTCCAACCGTTGCGATTGTGTGCATTATATATAGTGACCAAATGATCGCAAACGATGGCAGAAGCAATTGTGAAAGTCCCTTTGGGAGGAAGATGGTTATCAATCCCATACCAACGCTGTGCGCAGCTATGGAAATACCCCCACATTTGAAAAGTTTAATACTACCTGGATGCCAATTCAATTAACATTGCGGAATGATCATCCCTCTCCAATATATAAACAGACGCATTATCATGATTATGGTGGCAACTGCTCCATTCATACCCCCAGTTGATATGCTGAAGACCTGCCCTAGTTATCATCATTAAGGCTATGACAGTATGAGGTATTCATAATGTTTTTTTCAAATCCGCCAGAAACCTAAAACCATGGCAACAGGCAACACTATCAAATGCTGCTTCTTTTATTATATCCAGCAGTCCATAATGTTGCCATGGTTGTTGACAATATATATATATATATATATATATATATATATATACATGCATATATATATATACATATTTATATACACCAGTGGTATATCGGGAAAAATTAAATACAATAGACAGTTGCGAATGTCGCATCGCATCTCTCTCTAGGTGGAGGGAGTGGGTCTGTTGTGCAATTTTCACTTTACTCTTTGAATATGTTTTAACTATGAGAGTAAGCCCTGACATATTGTTTTTTTCTCCGATGGATAGTCCTTCAAAAAGTTCCTATGAAATAAATATATAGACGAGACTCAGAACACACCTCAATGCCGAAACTATTCGATCCTTTTATCCTGCCAACAGGAAACATGATTATTTAAACCTCTTGAAATGTGAACTAATGTACAAAACAACAAATTTAGTATCATTAGCCGAGCCCTTAACCTCTCTTCAAAGACTCACGCACTCTGGTTGCCATGGTACGAGTTGGTAATTACCTGAATGACAAAACAATTATTGGAATCATGAGATTCAAGATTTATTGAAACATTTGATGGCAGCTTGTAACAACCTGAATTGGCAAATGGCAAAAGAGAATAAAACATATTCATAAGATCAACAAATAAGCAACATTACAAAAGAATCAAGAAATTGCAAATATAAAAATATTAGTTTCAAAAAGAAAAAAATCATTACTCCTAAATTAAATAGAGTGAATATGTTTTAACGGTACTTAAATATAAAATCATAACGATATATGTATTTTTAATAGCAATTGAATATTGCAGATGTATATAAAGCACGAATATATAAGATATCATACAGCACGAATTTTACTTCGACTTGTAATAAAAAAAAAAATTACAGTTTAAAGAAACATTTGCACTCAGTAGGATAATGAAATCGAATCACAGAAGAAGCTTTAATTGTACCCAACTACAGTAATGGTATAGACTTTTGATATCAAATAAAATGTATCAATTTAGTGAAAGAATTGGTTTATGACTTAATATCGTTCTTATTTGTATATATAGCGCCACAGATTATAATATATCGAGAAATTGTGTCAACTTATTTTTTTCAAGCTATAATTTTAACACGTTCCTCATATTTCACGTTATTATATTACTTTGCAAAACAGTTGTAATGTAATTTTCTATCATTATTTGCTCAAGGTGTATGTATTTGTTATGGAATGTGAAACAATATATTAAATCAAATCAAAATGGTATCATAATTCAACCTTTCACCCCAATTCATTTTCTTTCTCTTTCTCCTTTCTTTTCATTTCTAATCAAAACTTTATTAGGGCAATTTTCCCAACTAAAGTTCCGCATCCCTTTTTCGGTTGAATGAAAACTGTACTTTTCTTTCTTAATCTGAAATGTGAATATATAATCATGTCAACGTTAACCGATTTCATTAGCTCCATTTCTTAGAGGTCTAGATCAAACAGCGATGACTTGGAGGACCATTAAAATTCCAGTAATCGGAATCCACATCTGACATGACGCAGAAGCGTAAACCATGTTACCAGCTGAAACGAATAAGAATGAACAAGATGAAAATAGAATAACGATTTTAAATACATGCATACTAATATAAATTATCTATTTATTCAATTATCTATTCATTTATTTTGTATTCTGGCTCCATTAGTAGTACTGTTTTTTCCATAGGACCCTGTATACAATTAAAAATATTGAAGTATGTACATACATACACGTATATATGTATATATATATATATATATATATATATATATATATATATATATACATACATATATACGTACATATATATATATATACATATATATATATATATATATATATATATATATATATATATATATATATAATTAAAAAAGAAATAAAAATTCCGTAATGAAAAGTATTTCACGAATTTTCGCCCATAGGGTTTGTCAAGAGATTTATTGATTAAGATCAACTTTGAAAATGCGTCAAGATCAACAACAGTAAAGCGTGCACTCTCTCAAGGAGCGCCCTTGATGTAGGCGCACCCGACAGAGAGGCGCTCTTACGTAACAAGGAAAGAGAGGAGGGAAGGAGGCGAGGAAATAAAGAAGGGATCAGAGAATAAACGAAAGAAATGAAAAGAAAAAGAAAAAAAAGAAAAACGGGAAAGCAGAAACAAGTGAGAAAGAGAAGCATTGGGGAAAAGGCAAACATAAGAGGAACAGAGAGTAGAAAGAACAGAAATTTATAAAATAGAGAGAGAAGGGGGAGAGGGAGATAGAGAAGAGAAGGAGAGAGATAGAAGAGAGAGAGGTGGGAGACACAGAGAAGGGGGTGAGAAATAGAAAGAAAAAAAAAGAATACAAGAAAAGAGAGACAAATATAGGGGCGGAGTGGGAGAAAGAAAATAGAAGAAAAGGTAAGAATATACCAGCTAAGGAAGAGAAAGAGGGAGAAAAGAGGGAGAGAGAACGAATGAGAAAAAGAGGAGGGGAGAGAGCGAGAGAAAGATATTTAGAAAGAAAAGATGACAACAACACACCAGAAAACAAAGAAGCAAAGAAAATTGACAAGAAACTAAGAGTTCATAAGGGAGGAGCGAAAGGCTGCGTTGACTCCGTTTGGTTGGAGACATCTCAGGCGGTGGATCATACGTTCTTCCCGGATTTTCCTCTCCTCATCTGTAGCACCAGAACATCTCACGATGCCACATATTTTGAAGTTGCTGATTGAGTGTCCTGTCCTGGAAGATTGATGAGCAACTGGAAGTCCTGTGGTGTGAAGTCGGATTGATCGTAGATGTTCATTGGTGCGATCGGCCATCCTCCGTTTAGTCTCACCGACATATAGCATTTCACATGCGGTGCACACTATGTAACAAAGATCAAGTTGGTGGTAGTGCATGTAAAATGATCCCGAACAATCCAGGTAGACTTAGGTCCCTTGATAGTGGTATCTTGCAGTATGAAGTTGCATGTATTACATCTGCTCCTTCCGCATCTCACGGTCCCGTGATTCTCCTCAGGAGTTGTAGATGTTAATTTGGAATGTACCAGCAGATTGCGGAGGCTCTATGAGGCGCCGAATGTACCAATATTATTTAGAACAATTATTTGTTATATAATCATTATTTATTAAATAATAACTATTATTTATATATAATTTACATTTTATTTGTAAATAACTACTATTATATAAAATATCATTTCTAATTATTTATATATAATTCCAAGTAATACTTCATTATTTGTAAATAATAATAGTTCGACATTCCATTATTTATAAATAATGATTATTTGTTTTTCATTATTTATAAATAATGATTATTTGTTTTTCATTATTTATAAATAATGATTATTTATTTTTCATTATTTATAAATAATGATTATTTGTTTTTCATTATTTACAAATAATGATTATTTGTTTTTCATTATTTATAAATAATAAATAATGAAAAACAAATAATCATTATTTGTAAATAATGAAAAACAAATAATCATATGATTATTTGTTTTTCATTATTTACAAATAATGATTATTTGTTTTTCATTATTTATAAATAATGATTATTTGTTAAATAATGAAAACGTCTACTTCATTATTTATAAATAATTTTTTCGAGTACACCATTATTCTCATTATTTATAAATAATCATTATTTAATGTTCGAGTTTTCCATTATTTATAAATAAAAATTATTTGTTAAATAATTTTTACAGTTTGCCATTATATACAAATAATCATTATTTATATACAAATAACCATTATTTATTAAATAATGCCATTATTTATTAAATAATGCCATTATTTATTAAATAATGCCATTATTTATTAAATAATGGAAAACTCGCTATAACATGCAAATGTGGGACCGCCCATGATATGAATATTCATGATGCGATTTCCTTTTTCGTGATTTTTCTTCACAAATTTGTGTCCATTTCCTCTTCATAATGACATTTCTTGAAGCAATTTTCTAGGGATATGGTCTGATTGTAATATTCTTCATTTTCTATATAACTTCGTCTTCGTAGAAATATCAAAAAGTGTAATTTAATACGATTTTTCCTACAGTTCACAATCCCCATAGGCGCGCGTGTATCGTAGGGACAACCGGTGAATCGACGGAGTGCTCTTCATCGAAATACTACATTGGTTGGTCCCCGGAAGTGGCGGGCGGAATTTAGCCCGAATCCTCGATGGAAGTCGATCAAGTGCATATGAGCTGAGACTGAGAGAGTGAAATATCAGTGTACTTGTACAGGCCCTTCTACTTTTTATAAATATTTCTTGTTGCTTTTTTTGTTAAGTTAATTTTTCCTGGTGTAGAGATAAGTTTCAGTTCTAATAATGCACTTCAAATACATTTTGGAGTGTCTGTTTGAGGCGTTTGGGGCGATTTCACCCTGGCCCCAAAATGCTCGCAACGACAATACGGTTGTCCCTACGATACACGCGCGCCTATGGGGATTGTGAACTGTAGGAAAAATCGTATTAAATTACACTTTTTGATATTTCTACGAAGACGAAGTTATATAGAAAATGAAGAATATTACAATCAGACCATATCCCTAGAAAATTGCTTCAAGAAATGTCATTATGAAGAGGAAATGGACACAAATTTGTGAAGAAAAATCACGAAAAAGGAAATCGCATCATGAATATTCATATCATGGGCGGTCCCACATTTGCATGTTATAGCGAGTTTTCCATTATTTAATAAATAATGGCATTATTTAATAAATAATGGCATTATTTAATAAATAATGGCATTATTTAATAAATAATGGCATTATTTAATAAATAATGGTTATTTGTATATAAATAATGATTATTTGTATATAATGGCAAACTGTAAAAATTATTTAACAAATAATTTTTATTTATAAATAATGGAAAACTCGAACATTAAATAATGATTATTTATAAATAATGAGAATAATGGTGTACTCGAAAAAATTATTTATAAATAATGAAGTAGACGTTTTCATTATTTAACAAATAATCATTATTCATAAATAATGGAAAACTCAACAAATTATTTATAAATAATGAAAAACAAATAATCACTATTTATAAATAATGAAAAACAAATAATCATTATTTGTAAATAATGAAAAACAAATAATCATTATTTATAAATAATGAAAAACAAATAATCATTATTTGTAAATAATGAAAAACAAATAATCATTATTTATAAATAATGAAAAATAAATAATCATTATTTATAAATAATGAAAAACAAATAATCATTATTTATAAATAATGGAATGTCGAACTATTATTATTTACAAATAATGAAGTATTACTTGGAATTATATATAAATAATTAGAAATGATATTTTATATAATTGTAGTTATTTACAAATAAAATGTAAATTATATATAAATAATAGTTATTATTTAATAAATAATGATTATATAACAAATAATTGTTCTAAATAATATTGGTACATTCGGCGCCTCATAAGGCTCTTGCCTTTCTTATGCGCGACCACTGGAGGATTCTTGAATATCTCCCGGTTATTCTCATCCTCCTTGAGAATGCCCGTATTATTCATGATGGTTGAGACGATTCTCTCGGTAGACGGATGGTACGTTAGGACCAATGGTACCCGGTCCATGTTCTCTTGCTGACGTGGTTGCAAAGTGGCCGTGCGACTTAGGCTGGAAGCTTTCCAAGAAGCTTTTTGGATGACTTGCTCAGGATAACCCCTTTGTCGGAAGAACCCTGTCATTTCTTCGGATCGTTGTCTGAAGTCCTGGTCATCACTGCAAAGACGCCGGAGCCGGGTGAGTTGTGAGAAAGGAAATTGATTGCTTGTAGCTGGGTGGATGAGAAGACAAATAATTTAGGTAGCAGTGAGTATCTGTAGACTCGTAGTGTACACTAGTTTTAATCTGCTGGCCATTTATCCAAAGTTGAATGTTTAGAAATGGGAGTGAATCCTCAGAGATCTTGTGAGTGAACTTGAGACACGGATGGAAATCGTTGAAATGAGCAATCAGCTCATTCAGGTACTCCAAGGGGGAAAATGCGACTCCTACATAGTCGTCGATGTACCTCTTCAAAAGAAGAGGCTGTGGGCCTCGGAAGCTCCTCAAGATCTCCTGTTCGATACAACCGACAAAGAGGCATGCGTAGGAAGGTCCAATTTTAATTCCCATGGCAACTCCTTTCTTCTGCAGATAGAATTCTCCATTGTACTGAAAAGCAGCAAGTCTAAGTACCAACTCAGTGAGTCGAAGAACAGTAGTATCGTCTGGACGGTCCGGTGATGGAAACTTGTGTAGAAAGTACCTGATAGCTCGATGACCTTCATTCATGGGAATATTAATGTAGAGAGATGAGACATCCATCGTGAAGATAAATCGTGGCCCCTGCGAGGGAAGTTGCGTAGCCTGAAAGTTCATAAGTTAATTTTATTTGTCTTCCAACTTTGAGTTTGAATACATGACAAACATATAAGTGTGTATGAAACAATGAGCAGAGTACATAATATACAGGTATATATAAAACAGAGTATGCAGAAAAACATTGTTTTTAAATACATTATACAGCTTAAGACAGAAAAGAAATAATTTTAAAGGAAGACGAGGAGACCTAAGTGAAGCAATGCTTGTAAATTAAGGTTCCTCTTTACGAATTCAAAGAACATTGGATAAACAACAAAGAAATGGCAATATAATATAATATGATAACTAAAGAGAGAGGCGGGGAGAGGAGAGGGACACATTTATGTACAAAAGGGACAAAAAAGGGGACATGAGGACAGAGACCAGCCAGGCCCGGGAAAGGGGGGGATGTTAAGTATTGATAATTTAGCATTAACTGATAAATAACACACGAAAAATTGGTTTTACGAATCTCTTCCATAGTTACTCAGTAAATAAGATTTCAATTTTCGTTTAAACACTGTAGAACTGACAGCATGTATAATGTCAGGGTCAAGTGCATTCCAAAACCTGGGTCCAGTGCAAACTAGAGTGCCCAAAGTGAACTTTGTTCTTGCACGAGATATATGGAGAGTGGAAGATCGTCTAATATTGTAATTGTGTACTTGACTATTTTTCTTAAATATCAGTGCCAGGGCTGAAGGGAGACTTCCTGAATCAAAATCATACATAAGAGATCCTAGCTGCATAAAGTAAATATCTTCCACTTTCAATAAGTGATTGTCATGAAATAAAACATTTGTATGGGCACGATAACTGACATTACATTTACTTCTAATAGCTCTCTTCTGAACAATGAATAATTTTTGCAATTGCGTTTTAAGTGAGTTGCCCCAGGCAAGCACACCGTAGTTTAAGTAAGGAACAATTAATGAGGAAGATAATATAAATAAAATTTCTTTAGGGAAAACTGATCTCAACTTGTATATAACACCGGTATTTTTTTACAACAGTTTGCAGAGATGATTTACCTGAGGTTTCCAGTTCAATTTCTCATCAATGAATAACCCAAGAAATTTAGTTGAGGTTACTCTTTCAAGACAGACATTATTAAACATTACATTGCCAGGCAGCATTTTTAAGGATTTGCTAAAAAGCATATAATTTGTCTTTTGAAAATTAAGTGATAATTCATTGGCTTGAACCCTCAAGATAACATTCTTCAATTCACAATTCACTGTTTCTATCAGGGTTAGAGGATTCCTATGTGAAAAAATACACTAGAATCATCAGCAAAGAAAATAAAGGATAATTTATTTGATGAATTTTGAAAATCATTTATATACAGTATGAATAAGAGAGGTCCTAGAATAGACCCCTGAGGTACACCACATGTAACAGTTTGCAAGCTGGAATTAATTATATTCAATGATACAAATTGTCTCCTGTCAGTGAGATAACTCCTAAACCACTCAAGGGTAACACCTCTCACTCCATAATGGGATTACTCATGTAGCAAAATTTTATGATCAACTGTATCAAAAGCCTTGGAAAAATCGAATAATATACCAATTGTGCTCAAGTAATTATCCATGGCAGTGGCAACCTTATCAACAAAGTGCAAAATGGCATGTGTAGTTGTATGCTTCTCGCGAAACCCAAATTGAAAATTCGAAAAGATATTTGACTTTTTAAAGAATTGTATGACCCTTGCATACATGAGTTTTTCAAGGATTTTTGAAAAAGATGTCAACAAAGAAATTGGACGATAATTGGTCAACAATTCAGGATTGCCTTTCTTAAAAAATTGGCACAACTTTTGCAATTTTCATGCTTCTAGGCACAATGCCATTTGACATTGAAAGATTAAAGATGTGAGTAAGAGGTGTCAAGATTCCTACAATGACATGTTTAATAAGTTCATTTTTAATATTATCACAGCCTGGGTTCTTTTTACTTTTGAGAGATCTAACCACATCAATCAACTCTTCCTCATTTGTAGGCAAAAAAAATAGACTTTCCAAAGTAGGCTCAGACAAGAAGTCAGCACAGGTTTTTTGACAGGGTGGAATAGTCGCCTGCAAATTTGGACCAATATTACAAAAATAATTGTTGAACTCTTCTACAATAACACTGTTATCATCCACAACTTGATCATTTATGATTACCTGTTTTCTCTTTGAAACCTTAAGTGGCGCTTTAAAAACATTTCTGATCACTTTCCAGGTATCCTTAATATTATTAAAAGTCGCTTGGAATTGAGCACAGTAATATTGCTTTTTTGCATTACGCAATGTAGCAGTTAAAGTATTTCTAAATGCTGAATATTTCCTATACAAAAATGCTGACTTTGTTTTTTATATTGGTAATACATCTTATTTTTCTTATTAATTGAGTTTAACAAAGATCTTGAGGGCATCCGACGAATCCTTCACATACCAGAAAGCGAGTACCAGGACATACCAATTACTTACTCCTTGGTCAACAACTTCAGGAAGTAAATAGCCATCAATACCTAGGAATACATATAGAAAACAGCCTAAAATGGGATAAGCAGTCACAACAGGCAACCGCCAAAGGTACGAGGGCGTTAAACTTCATCAGAAGGAACTTCTATCACTGCTCTAAAACAGTGAAGGAACGTTTATACCATTCACTTGTTAGACCCCACCTAGAATACGCTTCGATAGCATGGCACCCAGGCACAGTCAAGAACACCAAATTGCTGGAAATGGTTCAGAGACGAGCCGCCCGGTTCGTCACAGGAAACTACACACGGGGATCCAGTGTTACTAACATAATGACAACACTTGGCTGGATGTCTCTCGAAGAAAGGAGGCGAAATCACCGAATCATCAACTTATATAAGATCATCCATGGAGAAACTCAACTTGACTTAAATAAATATGCCACAAGAAAAATAACAAGACTAAGAAGATCCCATGATGAACTGTATGACGTCACTTCAAAGTTCATCACAACTACTCAACTGGCTAATTCCTTCTTCCCTGAAGCAATCTCCCACTGGAATAACCTCACAGCTGATATGGTATCCTCCAAAAGCACTGACATACTTAAAGCAAAACTAAACATGCAAAACCTGCAACAAAACAAAACAGAGTAATAATACTCCCACTCTCGTCAGCCCTGAGTTACCCTTCCTGGTGGAGGACTTCAGGGATTGAAACTACAAGGTACAAGGTGTCCAATTAAGCCACAAGGGGAGAGAAAATCCCGGCCAAGTATATGCTGATCATTTCAGTTGGGCATCCGATGTTCGAAACAATGGGTCTACCAGGGTTACCCTCCTTGTGTATTTTGGGGAGAAGATAGAAAGATGAACCACGTGGATTATTCTGGCAGACACTGGAGGCAGATGGAGGAAGGGCTCCGTTCTTGATCAACTCAGTGACCGTGGACTTCACACACTTCTGATGTTCATCCGTTGGATCCATGTCCAATTTCTCATAGAACATCTCGTTGTTTAGTTGACGTTCTGCCTCGGCAATGTACAAATCACGTCGCCATACAACCACTGCCCTCCTTTGTCTACTGGCTTGATGACGTAGTCATGATTGTTTCGCAATGATTTGAGTGCATCTTGTTCTTCATGAGTGATGTTAGGTCGGGAAGGCGCAGAAGCATTCTGGAGGACTTCTATATCCGACCTACACTTTAAAATAAAGTGGTCAAGGTTAGGATTCACACCGTCTGAAGGAGTCCAGGACGTGATTCAAACGTTGGGTTGATCCTGTATGGTCCTGAGATGTGTTGCTGTCTTGTTTCAATTGTTGGTCTGCTTCGGCAAAATTAGCTTTCAATCGTAGACGACGAGCAAAGCACTCGAAGTCTCGTCGAACTTGGAAATCATCGACAGACCTCTGTCTAGGAATGAACGTTAAGCCCCTGGATAGAAGTGTTCTTTCGCCTTCGGTAAGTGGTAGGTCTTCAGGGATGGTGCATATATGTGTGGGGGTGAAGAGTAGATGATGGTCAAGAATGAAGCAGAGCGTACACTGTGTTGCAAAACTTTCGGCCCTGGCCTTCTTCAGCTCCTGCTGCCCGCCTATTTTCTACTTAGGGTACACTGCACTTCTCTGCCCGTCCCCTTTTCTCCCCTCACCCCCCCCCCCTCTCTCTCTAATATTATAAAACAAAATATTTTCTCACACGATCCATCAGTAACATTTTTGGAAAGTGCACAAAAAATGTTTGTATTCAATTTTAAACAAAAATTCTAGATATTATTACGACCCAATATTTCTTTGTTGTAATTTTGTAATGAAACTAAGCTAGGGGCTTCCCTTTTGTACAAGCTTTGCTTTTTTCGGCAAGACCATCAATTTTACTTTTTAATACAAATGTCATCTTAGGTAACTTTATCTATTGAATTGTGTTCCTTAAATCTAAGATTATGATATGTATATATATATATATATATATATATATATATATATATATATATATACATATATACTCATATAAAAAGTGTTGACAGTACTAAATTTCTCAGAGTAACTATACACAGTATTCTATCCTGGAATTTGCACTTATATCACATTGATAAAATCAATTCGAGAAACACTGGTATTATAAAAACAGTGAAATCTTACTTTCCCACTTGTAATGCTTAATTTGTAGTGAACTTTTCGTTTATATACTGATGGAGTTTTCTATAAACATAATTTTGAAGATCGGTGATTTTATATTCCATGTTCACTAAAAAATTCAATATTCATCTTTATCCAACAAGGTTCGCCGGACTCTTTCACCCAACAAGAGCTAAAACCCCCCTAAATTAAACATTAATTTTACAGGTGCAAAACTTTGGAACTCCCTTTATAATGGAAACAGTGTGAAATAAACCGACACATTTTAGTTTAAGTAAGGATTAAAGAAAATTCTTAACCATAAGTATAAATCGCGGCAGTTCTCCAACCTCTCTACCTAAGCAGATTCCTTCTCTTCTCTCTTTCTTCTCCTCTCTTCCCCATCTCCTTCTATTCCTAAATGTGCATTTTTCTTTTTCCTTTCTTGTTGCTTGTTCTTGGGAGCGTTTCATGAAAGGACTTGTCAGACGTTTTATCTGACAGTTACCATGGCAACAGTGCCCCTCAGCCAATCCCAATCAAGGAGAGTTGTCAGACCTGACAACTTGTCGGACGAAAATGTTGATGGAACAATCCCCTGGGGAGCGTTTCATGAAAGGACTTGTCGGACGATTTATCCGACAAGTCCTGTTTTATCCCACAGTTACCATAGTGACATTGCTTCTCAGCCAATCAAAATCGAGGAAAGTTGTCAGATCTGACAACTTGTCGGACGAAAATGTTGATGGAACAATCCCCTGGTCTTCTTGTTTTGTTTGTCCTTTGTGTGTTTTTCCCTGTTCCTCGTGTCATGTCCTCTTTTGTACATTGTCTTGATCATTGTTTTTTTTATTATTATTTTCCGTCCCGTCTTGCCCAACTGACTTTCTGTATGCCCTTTCCAAACTTTAGTTTGCTTTCTTATATACCATGGACATGATGTATTGTATAGATTTTGATATAGTGTGTAGGCATTTTATGACAATTTGAATTTCATTGAAGAAAAATATATCTTACCCAGTTATTCATTGCAGGAAACTCACTTAAACAAGCGTTGCTGTCCAGTGAGTTCCTTTTTTCATTTCTGTATTTTTTTTTAAATAAATAGATACTACTCGATTTATAGTATGTTCAAATCCATTGCAATATTAAATTCAAAATGCTAAACTTTACGCCACTGATCATTTCATTATGTTTATATTATCATATCATATTTCGCCTTGCATTGTAATTTAATTGTTGAACATATGAAATGAAATAGAATCTTTATATAAATCGATCAATCCATTTTTTTTTCAAATGACCATCTTGGCGATCTCCGAATTAATCACACACTGTATTAAACTTATTCACAACCAAATGATTCAAAGAAACAGTGACTGCACTATTTGGTGGTATAACATAAGGCATTTCATTTATTTGATAGATTTACGTGACAAATTCTTGTAAAACATGACTGTGCCCAAGTACCAATTCTGCTTGAGACATGTTATATGATATCCAAAATAAGACACTGACCGGAGGCCGTTCACTGGTTTGTATGGCACGGTTCACAAGAAACCCATCAATAATATAATCTAAGAGGATTGAATGATGATAAAAACGGCTGAAGACCGGTAACTGATACATCGTAGGATGACTGATTGCTTTCACTAATCGTACCATTCTGAAATTATTTAGGATCGAAGCGAGATGAGCACACGTATTCTGTTTCATCTGAAAACACCACCAATCATTTATTCCTATTTCTATAATGATACACCCCACCTCAGCAATCATTTAATCAAATGAATAGTGACGCCAATGAATAGAACATTAAAAAGTCCATTAACTCCAATTGAATTACATAGTTGGGATACTCTTAGAGCTAAAAGGGGGTAAATTTCCCCTCAAAAATTTTGCGCTACACAAAATCATTGTATTTTATATTTTCATGATAATTCTCATTTTATGTGATAAATTTTACCCTATGAATATAGAGCCTCTGGTAGAGTTTGTCAATCAACGTTAGTTCCCTTTCTTTATATCAGTTGCGTATAATCAGCCAAAAAAATGACCGGCAAGATATGGCGTATCGGGCAAAATTTAAAGGGGAAAAAGTTGCGAGCAAGCCAAAATTTCGACATTTTTATTACAAAATTCAAATTTTGCGATATATTTTGACATAATATTCAGAAAATAATATGATATTGCACCCTTCTTTGTTTCATTTTCTTCCCATTCCTCTTTTTTTTTGTCATGATTTTTTTTTCGGGGGGGGGGGCAAGTCCCCCATCTGTACGCCACTACTTTATACGTTCTTTTGCCAATGTTAAAAAATTGGCTCTTATCTGATATGGAATCTGGTATGGAATTGGTAAGGGATTTCTAAATAGTTTTACAAAACAGTTACGATGATCTTTATAACGTGCGTGTGAATACTAGGTCAGGTAATCACGGTACATAATGGGTACACTAATGATGCATAAATGTTACCGTTTGACAAGATAATGTTTACTTTGAAAATCATGGGAAAAGTGTTATTCTCAATCTCTGATCGATTATCATTATTCATGACATTTCATCGTTCATTTAATAGAATATACTTCACTGAGGCCGATAAAATTGTGAGAAGAAAAACATAAGAAATTTGTTCCGGAGGGGAAAAAAGAAGAGTTCACCCTGACAAAAACTTTGTTGTAGAAATAGCAGAAAAAAATACTTGAAAAAAAATATTGGTGACGGTTCGAGGAAAATCCATTAAATATTTCTGTAGGAAAGCTGCTCGCATATGACGTCACAAATCATATAATCAAAATTCTAACAACTTTTTTTATTAAATGATGGATTTTCCTCAAACCTTCGCCAATATTTTATTTTTCTGCTATTTTTACAATTAACATTTTTGTCAGGGTGAACTTCCCCTTTAGCACGAATTTACTAGTGTGAAAATAAGTTCACACTTTACCTCTACAGTCATAACACTGTCACAGTGGGTTGATTGTGTTGACTTCGTGGACTTTATCAAAATGTGATTCGCACAGAAAAATACTGACATTCAACAATTTGAGAAGATTCAGAGAGTTAAAATGCTTAAAGGGACCCTGCGGGCTGAAAATAATATGATTTAAACAGGTAAAGAAAAACCAGACAAACAAAACATTGAAATTTTAATCATTTTAATATTTGCATTATTCCGGTGAAACAGTTCTAGGCATGTCGTCATGAATATTCAATGAGCAAATTGATCATGTTATATCCCCACTTGTTCTTTTGTATTTAATTATATGAAATTAGGTTTATTTAATTCTTTTCTACCAAGAACTGAAAGATTGATTGATAACTGATTGCGTGCATTAGATATTGATTGCTGCAACTTATTTCATTATAAAAGAGACGTTGTTCACACTTGTATAAAAAAAAATGAAAAAATAAGAAAAAGGAAAGTGGGAATGAGTCATCAGCCCACCTAATGAATATTCATGACGACGTGCATATAACTGTTTTCACAAAGCATTGCTAAAATTTAAATTTCAATAATTTTGTTACTTGTTATCCGATTATGATGAAATTTTCATTATTTACTCCGTGAATATTAAAATAATTTCACACCGTAACCGCCGAGACAGTGTCACAAAACGTGTTGACTGTGTTGAATTCGTGAATTATGTGAAAAAGTGATTCACATTGTTAAGATACTGAAACCTAGCATTGTATATGTGTGATTTCACACTGTGAAGATGCTCAAATATAACAGTGTGAAAACAATTTCACACCGTAGACGCTGCGACTGTGTCACAAATACTATCTTTACCCCGTAGACTATGTGAAAGTGTGGTTTGCACAGATAAAATACTGAAAATTAACAATGTGACGGTGATCCACACATTTAAAATACTTAAGATAATGGTGTGAAAATTATTTCACATTGTAAACGCCGCGACAGTGTCACACATACTATGTTGACCCCGTACACTATGAGAAAGTGTGATCTGCACAGATAACATCCTGAAATTTAAAAGTGAAGGTGCTTCACACAGTTAAAATGCTCAAATATCACAGTGTGAAAATAATTTCACACCATAGACGCCGCGACTGTGTCACAAATTCTATCTTGACCTCGTAGACTATGTGAAAGTGTGGCTTGCACAGATAAAATACTGAAATTTTGAGGTGGAGGACTGTGTGATTTCAAACTGTGAAAATGCTCAAATTTAAAAGTGTGATATATAATTTCCCACCGTGGACACGATTTTTCTTTGTGAAATTAATTGTATTTTTAACAGTGTGGACAATTGGAAATATGAATCGTACTATTTAATACTGAAATTTAACAATGTGAAGGTAAATAAAGACAATTTAAACACACTGTGGGCATGGGGAAGGATACTGTGTTTTTCCAGAAGGAAATAAAACAATGAGTAGAGGGAGTTATTTAACCGAGCTGAGATTACGATAGCGACTTTGTTAAGTTTATCACAATTTCTGATATAAACTGAGAGATCTGGTGCAAACTTGCTTTGATAAGAATTACACAATAGACTTTGGTTTAAGACATTTATTCGTACGGCCATTAGGTGGATGGACTTACTTTATATGTCATATGCGCATTGGGTGTATGCAGATCTTAATTTCACCGACAGTTACTTTCTAAGTTCGTGATATAGACCTAAAGGTATATATCCCCTTTCCCACACTTTGAAAATTATCATAAATTTAGCACCACTATGAGTGTATTTCACCCTCAGTGTAATTTGTAGGTATGTACACTGCAAAAACACCGGTGTTGATTTAACACCTGCCCGGTATCTATATACGTCCACACCAGAGAAGTGAACACCAGTTTGGTTTTGGTGTAACACCAGATATGTGTTTATACAACACCAATTAGTATTAAAACAGCATCGGTTTGATTCCAAACTGTTGTTTAAATACTTTTCTGATGTGGACATAGATTCCGGACTGGTGGTAAATCAACACCAGAGTTGTTGCAGCGTATATATTGTACATGTATTTACAGACCTGTGGAGTCGACACAAGCAATTATTTCTTCCGTAAACAAACTTATTATACATTTCTATTCTTCTATCACAAATGTAACCTATGATGAAAATAATATAATTATAAGAAAATAAATGTCTATTTGAAATGAAGACGAAATAATCGGTTATTGAAATATTCTTGTGAAGAGGGGTCTGTGCGTCACTCACTATCAGAATGACAACCTGGACCCCGTCTTACAAAGAGCTACGATTGATCCAATCAATTGTAACTCTATGGAAATCCATCAGTGCCATAATTTTTTTCTAAAGGAAACTTGCAAAATGTCCTTTGTAAACAAAGGAGAAGAAACCAAAAGAAATCAATGAATTCATGGATATACATTCATATCTAGAAAATCTTTTGAACAAACATGCATGTTATATGTTGACTTTGCTGGCTTTCCATAGTTGCATTTGATTGGATCAATTGCAACTCTTTGTAAGACGGGCCCCTGATATTTTTTACCTTTTCAGCCTTGAATGCGTCTCCCACATTATCACCGAAGCCATGTTATGTATCCTACATTAAGTACATTAACCATCAAAATGGCGCAAGCTTTGTTCACATCACTTTTGGTGTAATAATGAATGAAATATGAAAATGCAAACATCTTTACCGAACATTGAATCATATTATGTCCCTGGCGCTGTATTTATCATTGTGTTTTACCATATTATAAAGGAAAGCACGGTAAAATAAAGAAGGGGAGAAAGAGAAAGAAAGGAAAGGAGACAGGGGAGGGAGAACGAGGAAAAGACAGGGGGAGAGGGGGTGGCATGATAAACCAAAAATATTTTGAAAGGACCAGATATGGCGTATCGGGGAAAATTCATTTAAAAAATATTTATATATAAATTTCGACATTTTCTATTACCAAAATCCAACTTTTTGATAGATTTTGACATAATATTCAGAAAATGATATCATATTACAGCCTTCTCTATTTCATTTTCTTTTCTTTTCTCTTTTTTTTTGGTCGCAAAAAATTGGGGGGAGGCGCCCCAAGCCCCTGTACGCAACTTTAGAGAAGGGGTGAGACTGTGACAGAACGACTGATAGAGAGGGGGGGGGGCATCTTGGGACGCGTTATGGTTAACGGCGTGAATACCCAAATCAAACAACCACCCCCCCCCCAAAAAAAAAAAAAGGAATATTGCTTAGATATGAACATAAATGTATATAAAGATACAATTCCTCTGAAATAGGAATCAGACAAATTTCAGACTCAAAATATCTTAGGTAAACCATAGAGAGGGCAAAGAGTAGAATTCATATTTCGTTTCAGGAGCTAAGATCGAAACTTATAGCTCCACATCGATTACAGTGACAAACCAGTACTACGAGATCATACTTTGTTGTTTAACGAAAAATGTTGATGAAAATATTGCTTTCCAGGAGCCGTGTCATGGTAATGAAGGAAGGACTTGGGAAGTGGCGAGGCTTAATGAAATATGCCATAAAGGTGACTTAAATTTTTTAGCTTCAACAAACCCAATATGTTTATCACTGTTCAAATTCATTAATAAATTATACGAATGTGTATGACCTCAAAAATTGATAATGTGAAGGGTATGTAATTAAGATGTGTTTCGCAAGATAGATTTTGTCATCTTTGTTCATCAAACTATTAAATATATCTGTTGGATTTCCCCCTCTCTTTTTTTTTGTGAAATGGGCTGAAAATGCCGCATACATTCGTAATTCCGAAGCTTCGTTATTCCGAAGGTTCGGATATTCCGAAGGTTCGTTATTCCGAAGGTTCGTATTTCCGAAGGTTCGTAATTCCGAAGGTTCGTTAGTCCGAAAACGAAATGAGGTTCGTTATTCCGAAGGTTCGTTAATCCGAAAAAGAAAAGAGGTTCGTAATTCCGAAGGTTCGTTAGTCCGAAAACTAAATGATTAACCAACCTTGTTTCGTTTTCGAACTAACGAACCTTCGGAATAACGCCACAAATGTTCAGATTAACGAACCCTTTTACGTTTTCGGATTAACGAACATCGAGGTATAGGCAATTTACGTGTTTCGGAATTACGAACCTTCGGAATAAAGAACCTTCGGAATTACGAACCTTCGGAATTACGAAGTGTAACCTGTATATATCACATTAATTGCTGTTGAATATTTTTCAATTACTGATTCTCTGAGAAAATTTTAAACTTTAATTTTTACATATCTAAAGACCTCTTTCGGTGATATTTATCGTGTTTTATGCCATTTCCATTGATCCGATATTAGAGAGATACAGACAAAGAAATGTCATGGCATTTTCGGATGACACTCCTGTAGGCACATTATCGACCCTCCACCTAACTGATAAGAACGCTTTTAACACGGAAAATAAGATTATAACATTGCTAAACAAGCCAGCACATTCTTTTTGTTTTTTACAATATCCTATATTATGTTTTATCTACCCTTTCTTCAATTTTTTAACATTTGATAATAGTGCACTGTAAAAACTGTGGTGTTAAAACTGACACCAGTTGGTGTTAAATGAGGACCACACCCTGAGGTGTTAAAATTACACCCTAGAGATTGAACATAACACCAAAGAGTGTGTTGTATAACACATATAGGTGTTAAACTAACACTGTCAATTTAACACCGGTGTAAAATAACTGGTGTGGTCCTCTATGTACTCAGGTTTACACCACAATTTTTGCTGTGTGGCAATCATCCACTGCCCCCAACCTCCTTGATATCGCATATGAGGTGTATGTTCAGTATTATTCGATACACATACAGAACAGGTGGCTCACAATTTTTAATATTATTTAAAATCGTCGTAGAGGAGGTCACGGTCGCCTGACTAGGCATTTTAAAGTCCGAGGTTCGATCCCCGGCCACGGTACCTCTGCCGGTGAGAAAGGCATTTAAAATGCTATATGCATTTTTGGTAACTAGGTGTGCACTTGCTTAAAAAACACACAGACACACATTGACCGTTTTAACAACATTGACAAGATAATAGTGGTGTTGTTGCTCCACCTGACATTTGGGATTTCTTAAAACACTAAGGAAAAAAAATCTACAGCACCATGAATACAAGATTTCATAAATTATATTTGTATCCTCTATATCTTTACTACTTGAAGATTCACATAGATACGTTGGCGCAACCCCTATTAACACCAAAATGGAGGTATTAATGAGAAAAAGTGGAATGGGAAAAATGTTTCCTATCCGTTCCTTGATTGTTTCAACTTGGCAAGGATAGCTTGGCAATCTTTCCTGAAGTTTGCGTTGAGGAGGGCATAGACAAAGATACTGACAATGTGATTAAGGGTGCGCAACTGATAACAGAATGAGGTGATGACGCCCTGCGATGCCTTACTTCGGTATGCAGTCACTTCTTCATCAGGGACGTTGGTTAGGATAAAAGACGGCAGCCAGGAGAGGATGAGGATCAAGTTTGTTCCCAGCAACATCCTGGTCATGAGGCGTTCTTTCCTTTGCCGATTGCAATTCGGGTTGACGTTGACCCTTGGAGGTTGGTCCTGAACGGCGGAAGCTGCAGGGAAGGAGGAATATCCCCCCGAAGGAACAACTTGAAGAACTCTTCCCTCTGCGGGACCCTTGGCGCGCAGGAGATTAGTGGTTCCTACGACTTGTACGTTTCCATTGGTCGCTGCTCCTGGTAGAATCCCACCGCTGCCACCGCAATGATGTTGGGCTGACGTGGTCGACATATCATGGAAATCACTTTCAGTTGTTCCACTCTGCTGCGGAAGAGCAATCTGACCTTCTCCTGCTCTCGCCCCCGAACCTCCCGCCTTGCTGATAGCGAAGCATTTTCTTTGGCGATCCGCACCTTGGTTTCCCTGGACTCCATTTCCAGTAAGTCCCTCTCTGACCTTCATTTGCTTGCGGATCTCGAGATAGATCCGGACATAGACGCACGAGCAGATCATCAACGCCACCAGGTAGGACACAGACGTAAAGATCTCATTACTGATATCCAGCCAGTCGGGACCTCCTCGGTAGATGCATTTCTTAACCGCGCCGATCTTCAAGTTCTTCACGTACAAAGCAAATTGGAAATTGCCAGACACCGCCAGTCCTACACTCACCAGGATGACAACTAAAAGCTTCCGAGGGTGGGATCGCGACTCTAGGGGTCTGCAGACCGCCATGTACCTGTCCAGCGCGATACAGGTTGTCAAGTAAAGTGCTGAAAACGAAAAGGCGCGACTCCCGTAGATGCTGGACTTACAAACGAAAGCGTTGATGACCCCACCGCCCAGGGATCGAACGAGATGAACAGGGGCTATGAGACAAGCACACAGGTCTATACTAGAGAGACTGATTATCAGCAAGGATGTGGAAGTTTTCCGCGATTTCTTTGCAAACACCCAAACCACCAAAGAGTTCCCAGGCACTCCGATGACAAAGATGATCGTAAAAAGAGAAACTGCTACGATGGCTGATGCATCCATTCTCACTAAACCATATGCATTCCTCAAATGAAATCAAAGTCCCATCCTCCTATCCGCGATCGTGTCATTTGTTCCTTTTCTTTCTAACATGACTAATGGAAAATTTGTTATTGGAGCACGCACTGGTTGTTGAGATACAGGCAACTCGTAAATTTTCTTAAAGGTATTCAGGAATCTGTAATCATGACTGGCGCACTGTGGATCTTCTTTAATCGCAGGTGACAGACCAAAATTCACATTTTTTTTAAAATAGAAAATGCGATTTTATTTTGCGTGAGAAGGGCACAATCATAATTCAACCTGATGCTTACCCATCGTCTGATTCATACGAACTGATCACGCAGACGCATAATGGGACGGTATTTAATGCGATCGATGTCAACAGTTTCCTTTTGAGAAATGATCACGTGACTTTATTTTTACCTCGTCTCAGCTCTCCTTTTCTTACCCAATCAGCGTCTTATTTCACTCTCTCTCCATCTCAACGTACATGTCCTAAAAGTTATACAGTGCGTCCCAGAAAAAACGAAACCGAGATTTAGCGATTATTTATCATAACTTAATCACAAATAAAATAGACAAATGACCTACCAATGTAAAGCTTAGAATCTCCTCTTTCATCTGATATTAGTTAGATTATTCCTCATTCACGCATGAGTGAGCAAAAACAATTTGAAGAAAGGATACCAAAAACTCATTTGGCGGGGGGTATCTGAATTTAAAAAAGAAAATCACATGCCTAAGAAGTTCAATATCTGCTCTTTCTTCTTATAGCTTAATCACAAAAAATGGTCAAGGAGTAAAAAAGTTATAGTCCTTTGAAATAATGCTTGTATTTCCATAATTTCATTAAATAAACGTATGTTCACCGGTTTCACACAGAAGCTATCGCATGGTTAACAAAAGACTTAATGCATGGCTGATCGTCAACAAAACGGAGTTCGAGTGAGTTTGAACGCTAATCTGAAAATCCTCTTCATTTTATGAAATTATTGAAATTCAAGCCTTATTTCAAATAACCAGAACTTTGTTATTTCTTGACCATTTTCTGTAATTGAGGTATCAAATTTAAGAGCATATATTGAACTTTCTTAAAATGTGGTTTTCTTTTTTAAACCCAGATACAGCCCGCCAAATGACTTTTTGATATCCCCTCTTCAAATTTTTTTTGCTCACTCATGCGTTAATGAGAAATAGTCTAAGTTATTTCAAATGAAAGAGGAGATTCTAAGCTTTACATTCCTAGGTCATTTGTTTATTGTATTTGTGATTAAGTTATGATAAATAATCGCTAAATCTCGGTTTCGTTTTTTCTGGGACGCACTGTATACAAACAGTGCGTGATACGGTCAATGGTGACTGCATGGCAACCGTTGGTGAGTATACGGGGGGGGGCAAGCATATGTACAATTTGAAGTACTTGGGAATAAATTGAGGCATTTAAAGTGTCATTTGTCATTTGGAGACCAAAAAAGACAAAAAATGACCATCATAATCTTTGGAATTGGCGAGGGTGTGTGTGTGAGGCTGTGTGTGTGATTTTGTATCACTTTATTTCAATATTCAATAAAATATGGATCAGGGTTCAGATAGAATATAAAATGTCCATAGCAAATAATCTACAAACACATGAACCGAAGATTTAAGCAAAAGTAGTCCGGGCTAATAATATCGAATCTTGAATCTTGCTTATATCTGTTTCACTTTACAGGGGACTTTTCTTTCCCTTTTCCCAATCGAAATCATGACATAATGCAGCTTGGGCGAAAATTTGACGATTTGAACTAGCAATATAAAAACACTGATTCTCAAATACATAACATAGGAACCGAACACCCCACATAAATTGTTTTGACAAGCAGAAAATTGCTTCTGAATGAGGGAAAACAATATTTATATCTACATGTGTATGCCTATCAAATTTGACCATTGCCCTGCATCGGTGAGGCAAACATGAGTAAGTAATCAAATTCTACTTCCAAATTATATTCTTACACAACTCCTCATTCCATTATACTCCTCTGTTTTTATTTCTTAGAAACAAGAAATGCGTGTGATTTGATTTGTGATCGACGGCTATAGTGCAACTTCGACATGATTAGTCGGTTGATTGCTCGTACGACCTATAGACAGGGGTCGATATTGTTATAATATTTTAAATGAATGACTAAAAAAATAATAAGTGATAATGATACACAAAGAATATACAACGGCAGCAATCATTATGGCAAAAACTATAATATCTGCATGCCAACACCACTGTAACTAAGAGTGGTGCTAGTGGTGATGATGATGATGATGATGATGATGATGATGATGATGATGGTGATGATGGTGATGATGATGATGATGGTGGTGGTGGTGATGATGATGATGATGATGATGATGATGATGATGGTGATGTTGGTGGTGATGACAATCATAGTACATGTGATAATAATAATAGGCCTCATAATAATAATGATACCGTTAATGATAATGATGATAGTAATGATGATGGCGATACGTTTGATATTGCCATTATGCACATAACAAATATTCAATGATAAAGAGTCAAGTGAAGAGTCAAGCCGCAAACGTTTCAATGACGCCTTGTGGCCAAGACCATAGTGAGTTTCCGCATTTACTACGGAGCCGCTCTCTACAAAACGCATCGATTCCTTTCAAATTGCAAGTCAAATCACAATGGAGAGCTGAGAGGCTTTTGTCGAAAGTTGGTGGAATGGGACAGCAGACCGTCCGAAGAATTGCACCTGACGAACAATTTCAAATACATCGTTGTCCAGAGTCAAGAGATTCCGATGCTGTCCCAGTCTACCAACTTTCGACAAAAGCTTCTCAGCTCTCCATTCTGATTTGACTGCAATTTCAAAGAAATTGGTGCGTTGTTTGAGTGTCTCCGTAGTAAATGCGGAAACAGAGTTAGCATGGTTACAAAGGGTTATGAATTAAAATCCCAGCAGTTAAGATATTTCCTTCAAGAAAGAAAGAGATAAAAAAGAGAGAAAGAAAATAAGAAAGAAAGCCTAAAGAAAGGAATAAATAGAAAAAAAAATGGAAAAGCGGTTTTCAACGTAGGACTATTTACATGAATGAATACAAAGAAATAAAACCTCGTTTCCATTGCGCCTACTTCCCAGGGGAAATGTAACACGAAATAAAAGTGGAAAACACGTACAGCGTACGAGACAAATAAAATAATTTCATTTCATGTTGTGCTTATTTGATGTCAGCTATGTTTTCGCTATCCAAGGAGAGGCAGGAGCCAAAGTCAAGGGCAATAAATTCTTTATGTATGGCTGCCATCCGTTAAGCATGGCTGATTTAATAAGGTTGCAACTAGTATGTCCTTTTTTTAAATCTCACCTTTTTGTCTAGACGCACTGTATACAACTAGTATTATTATTGTAAAATTGATATAAAGTGCCTGTGAAAAATAGCGCTGACATTTTAGGACATTGTTCAAACACATTGAAATAAAACAAAGAAGACGAAATTAATTTAAAGGCGCGAAAACGAAGAGGTCAGATTGGCTGTGAAACATTACTTTTGAAAATAATAATGTTAAACAATAATAATAATCATCATCATAAGATACAATAATATTATCATTGCCACTACTCCTTTTCTGAAAATATACAATTTGCATTATTGGGGGCAAGGGTGCACTTAACAATTCAGAAACGTATATATATATATAAATGATAATGAAGACCAAATACAAGCGGATGTTAAATAGGGGAAATGTGTATTTAGATATGTCTTGGATACGCCATGTAGAGTTGGAAGGATTGTTTAATATGTTTGGAGCAGGGACAGTGGCGTAACTACGGGGGGCATGGGGCACGTGCCCCCCAATCGGCTAAGCCCCCCCCCCAAAAAAAAAAAAAAAATAATAATAATAATAATAATAATAAAAAATAAATAAATAAAAACGGGAAAAGGAGAAAAGAGGGAGAAAGGAAGAGAAACGTAATGGGAAAGAAGAAATTATTTTTCATTATACTGTTATTTTATATCATATTATAATTATATTATGTTATATTACATAAGAAACATTTTTTAAAACCTTTATGAAACATAATTTGCTCAGGGCCTATGTCTTCATTGTTCCTGGTGCTCGCATTGTCTGTTTAACGAGATATATAATCCTGTTGTACTAAAACCTCCCGTTTTCAAGTCAATATACACCAAATATATTTCCTCGATTTTCGAGTTATTTATATTGTTTTATGTACAATAGTATGCTTCTTTTTCATGACTACTTAATGTGATTGCCCCATTTTAAGAGCTTAATATCAAACATTTCGTGTCTGTGTTTACGTTCGCATTAGTGGATTGGTTAAATATGTCTGCTCTCCATTAATTCCTAATATCAGTCCTTCAAATGTCCCTTTTTCTGATCTGAATAACAAAAATTTTCAGCTCGCGTTTGCAATATTTGATTAGTGAAATGCTCATGTTAATAATCATGATTACAATTACTCCAAGTGCTTCATGTGTTTAGATTTAATTCTAAATATAGTCCTTAAAATCTCCCTGTTTGGGGTCAATATACACAATCATTTTAGCTTACGCTTCGCGCTCGCATTGTTTAGCGAGACAGGTACGTATTATGATTACAACAATTTGATTACAATGTCCCTCTTTAGGTCTGAATATCCAAAATTTCACCTGTCATCTACTGTTTGCCGGGCAGCGATTCAACCATCAGGCTATTCTGGTTCACGGCTAAGTCACGATGAACTGGAATACAAATACCCTCGATCCTCTTCTCCCTATATGCTTAATTGGTGATTTTAACTCTCGTACTGGTCTTTTAAGTGATTTCCTTTCTTTTGATGATATTATTTCTGCAGAAACTGGTATTGATACGATAGGCTCCAATTTTTATGTTGATAAGGAGAACCTTGGTCTACTTGGCATTGAAACTAGTAGATTTAGTAAAGATACGTATGTCAACAATAATAGGAGAAAAATGATAGAAATGTGTAAAGGTTTGGATTTAAAGATTGTGAACGGAAGATTTGGTAGAGATAAAGGTAGAGGTGACTTCACTTGCTTGAAAAATAATGGTTCGAGCGTTATTGACTATGTTCTTTTATCCCCTATGTTGATGCCACTTGTAAATGATTTTATAGTGTGTGAATTTGACCCTTGTCTTTCTGATGTTCATAATTTATTGAAAGTGGTTTTAGAGTTCCCTGATAATAGCTGTGACGTCTCCCATAGGGGTTCTTCCTCTTCCGAGGATTCAATTGGAAATAATATTTTACGTGTGCCTATTAGTAATGTACAGTCTAGAGTATCATGGGACAGTTGTAAGCAGGGTGAATACTGGAACAGTTTTTCTGAAGCAGACGTTGATATGGTGACTAAAATGATTGATGATACAGATAAACTAGACCTAGTAGATCAAGATGTTATAGATAATATATGTCAAAATTTGTGTGGTATATTCATAGATTCAGCGACACGTTCTGGGTTAGTGAAACATCAACAAAGCAGCGTTCATAGAAAGGCAACTAACCACAGGCAGTCAGACAATAAGCCATGGTTTTCTAAGGAGTGTAAAAAAAAGTAGGTTAGAATATGTAAGGTTGAAAAATAAACTTGCTAAAACTAAGACTTTAGATGCTGCTAGTAAATTACGAGTAGAAGCTAAAAAATATAAGTGCTTCGTAAGAAAGACGCGTAGAATTTACTATAAAGGTTTACACGAACAAATAAGAAATCTAAAAAGTGACAATCCGAAAGAATACTGGAAAATTGTTAACAGAAAAAATAATAACCATGGTAGAGTAGGGAATGTGTCCTTAGAAGCATTTATGAGTCATTTTAAAAATTTGAGTCAGAAGGTTGATACTACTGGTGAATCTAGTAAGGACGAATTTGATACAAGAGAGGTAACATGTTCATTAAATGGTGAGATTAATAGATTGTTTACATTGGAAGAAATATTGCCACTTGTGAGAAAGCTTAAAAACAATAAAGCACATGGATCAGATAACGTAATCAACGAATTCTTAAAGAACTGCCCCCCGTATGTTCTGGGTGCGGTGGTTAAACTGTTTAATTTAGTTCTAAATACCGGTTATGTCCCTACGGATTGGTGTATTGGCACAATTGTTGCACTGTATAAAAATAAAGGATCAGTGAACGATCCCGACAATTCCCGTGGTATCACGCTTCTGAGTTGCCTGGGCAAACTTTCTACAGCAGCCATTGACTCTCGCCTCACAGCCTATCTCGAAAGGGCAGGAGTTCTAGGGGATGAACAGGCTGGTTTCCAGGCAGGTTATTCAACCACTGACCATGTTTTTGTTTTACACTGTTTAATTGATTTATATTTGTCACAGAAGAAAAGATTGTATTGTGCATTTGTTGATTATAAAAAAGCCTTCGATCTCATCGACAAAGCATCCCTATGGTCTAAGCTTATATCTAATAATATAAATGGGAAAATAATAAGAGTGATTTATAATCTCTATTATAACGCAAAGTCTTGTGTCAAATTTAAGAACGAAAGGTCAGAGTTGTTTAATTGCAATATTGGTGTACGCCAAGGAGACAATCTATCCCCACTTTTATTTGCAATATTACTGAATGATTTTGAATTTTATTTGAGCCGCAGCTACAAGGGTTTAAGTTTTTTGGCTGATAATATTAGGATGTGTTTAAGTGATGATGATGTAGAGATTTATTTGAGATTGTATGTATTACTCTATGCTGACGATACCATTGTATAGGCAGAGAGCCCGCCTGAAGTCCAAAAATCCCTGGATGCTTTACGTAGCTATTGTGACTTATGGTATCTTACTGTCAATACAAGCAAAAATAAAGTGGTTGTCTTCTCTATGGGTAAAATTAGAAACAAACCCACCTTTAAGTTTGGAGAAAATGTTTTAGATATTGTTGATGATTATGTGTACCTTGGTGTAAAATTCAATTACAATGGCAACTTTAAAAAAGCAATCTCAAAACAAGTAAGCCAGGCAAAAAGAGCGATGTTTAGTGTACTAAATAAGGTCAAGAGACTAAGTTTGCCAGTTGATATTGCTTGTGATTTATTTGATAAATTGGTAGTCCCGATCGCTTTGTATGGCAGCGAGGTATGGGGATTTGAGAACTTGGTGCATATAGAGGTATTTTATAGAAAATTTTTACGGAATATTTTGCGACAATAAAGAGGAATCGGAAGCAACTTTGTAGTTGTGATCAATACTTTATTTAACCGTAATCAAGTCAAGAGTCGGACGAACGTGTAGCCGCATAACTGACGCAGATGGCGCTATAACAAGATACAAAATCAACTGGCGTAATCACTTTGTCCTTATGTAAATGAAAAGAATTTTGCAAAGATCCAAAGCGAAAAGCTTTGTAAAAGTATTGTCATATTATAAAGGTGTAAACTCGCAAACAACTGCAAAGCAAATGCGCAAACATTAACGCGAAGACATACCCACTAATGGGACTTCAAACAAAACCCAAAATAATAACCAAAAAAATTAAATGCGCAGCATAATTTATCACAAGCGCAAAAATGCGCAGCAATTGGTAAAAGGCGAACTAGCTGGAGTAAGAAGAGGTATTCGTTTGGTAAGGTGTGGATCCTGAAAGCAATTAACTATCAAATTAGAATCAAAACATTTAAATCGAGCTGGCTTGTTGTTTTTGTCTGTTTGTTCGCCGAAAAAAAACTAGACGCATTAAGGAACCCATTAGCACACATAGATACACTCATAAAGGTAAAGCGTACGAAAATGCATAAAAAAAAACAAAATATATACATGAAAAAACAGTGTCCATCAGCGAGAGTCCATCAGTAAAGGGCAAGCCGGACAAGGCACAGGCAATGGGGGAGGGGGCATAAATGCAGGCCAAAGTCAATCACAAACGTAGTCGCTAAAATACGAAGGGGGGACACGACCAAAGTTATTTCTTGATGATTTATCCAAAAGTTCAATATGCAATGATAATTTTTCGTGCAACGATGACATAAATACCGTATGGAAGAGTTGGAAAAATATTTTCCTTGATATATGTCATAAACATGCTCCCCTTAAAGTTATCAGAGTTAAAGAACGTTACTCTCCGTGTATAACTGGTGAAATTATTGATCTTATGTACCGGCGTGATTTCTTGAAAAGAAAATATTGTAAATCCAAAGCGGTAGATAATCTTCATCATGTTAAAGAATATCGTATTGTAAGAAATCAAATTACTAAATTAATAAGAAAATCTAAACGTCAATACTTTTCCGAGATTTCCACTAAATATAAACATGATCCAAAGAAATTATGGAATGAACTTACTTTGATGACTGGAAATACAAAAAACAAAAATGATGTTCCAGCTGAATTAGACTGTAACACAATGAATGATTATTTTATTAATGTAGGCAAAAAATTTAATTACAAAGAAAAGGATATTAACTGGAACCAACCACAGTGTATATATGAATTTGATTTTGAGCATGCTAAACCTGATGAAGTGTTAAAACTGCTCTTGAGTCTGTCATCCACAAGTAACCTAGAAGTTATGAATTTTTATTCTAAACTTCTACGTTTAGCTGCACCTCTTATTTATAATTCACTAAGTCAAATTTTCAATTTAAGTTTATTGTCAGGTATAATCCCGGACGACTGGAAAAAGTCAAGAACAACACCTATATATAAGGGTAAAGGATCAAAATCAGATAAGTCAAACTATAGACCAATTTCAGTCGTTTGTCATATTTCCAAATTAATTGAAAAAACTGTTCAAAAACAACTTTTCGCTTATTTACAAAAGTTTGATCTTATCAATATTGATCAGTTTGCTTTCATTCCTAACCACTCAACTGTCACCTCCTTACATAGAGTTATTGACGATTGGTATGGGGCATTCAATGAACGTGAAGTTGTCGGGGCATGCTTCCTTGACATTTCTAAATGCTTCGATTCAATCGATCACAAGCTATTACTATTCAAATTAGAAAAATACGGCATTACTCGTACTTCATTGAAATGGTTCGAATGTTATTTAAGTAACAGAAAGCAAATGGTCTGTTGCCATGGTGAAATGTCATCATATAAAGATGTAGATATCGGAATTCCGCAAGGGAGTGGGCTTGGCCCGGCTCTTTTTCTCTTAATAATTAATGATATTTCTACTTGTCTCAACAGTGGTGAATGTAATATTTTTGCTGATGACGTGGTAATTTATGATTATGGTTCCGATGTCAATGAAGTTACTTTAAAAATGCAAAAGAATATCGACAATGTTAAAAAATGGTATGATAAAAACCACTTAAGTATAAACGTCAGTAAGACAAAGGTAATGCTGTTGAGAAATAGGTCTTATTCATGCGATAAGATTAATATTTTTATTGATAATAATTTGGTGGAACAGGTGAAATCTATTAGATACCTCGGTGTTGAAATTGATGAAAATTTGAATTGGAGTTCGCACGTTAATCATATATCCAAAACATTAGCCTACAAGATATTTTCACTCGGTAAACTGAGACAATTTTTGAATAAATCCCTCCTTAACACTCTTTATATGACAAATGTTTTGCCAACTTTAGATTATGCCATTTCTGTTTGGGGAAATTATATTGGTAAAAGGGAACTAGATCACTTAACACGATTACAAAAAAGAGCAGCACGCTACGTTGCAGGTAATTTTGATTATGTTAACAGCCGTGGTGAAGATCTCATGAAGGAACTCAAATGGCCTACTATTGAGCAAAGACGTGATTATTTTTTAGCCAATATTATGTTTAAGTGTATACATGGAATAGCTCCTATCAGATTATGTAATAATATTGAGTTGGTAGTTGATAGGCATGACATAAGAACTAGAAATTGTGATACACTCAATGTTATACCACCCAAACCGAATTTGGAATGTTTTAAGAGGTCTTTTTTATTTTCAGGATCAAAAATCTGGAATAATTTACCACATTTTCTTCTTTAAGAGAATGTATAAAAAGCTCTTCCAATGTTAAAGGGGTGTGAAATCTTTGGAATAGGTAGGCTGGTGTCGAGGCGGAGGGGTCGAGGAGGCAGATCGGCGAGGGTTTGGGAGGGGTCGGACGGGCGGTGGGAGGGTTGTGGGCGTTTGAATGTTGCGATCACTGATGCTGTGGGGATCCTCCCATTGGCGGTGCGACGGGGGTGTGTGGTGTCGCGTGTTAACAGTTTTCCCTTTAATGGACTGTGAGATGCCGGCCCAGGGGAGAGTTGTTCGCAGGTGACATCGCACATCTTTGTTGCGTCGCCGGTGTGGGGGTCTCCGTAGCGTTGGTGATCGCATTGTTCGGGTGCTCGTGGCCTTCTCATTGTTTGTCCGATTTTTCTCGGGCTTTCGTTGGTCTGTTTCTTTGATTTTTCTGATTTCACACGGGCTATTTTTGTTCTAAGGGTTTCATTCTCCTCTAATACTTATCATATGAAGCATCATTGTGAAAGGTTGGGTGGTGTTATCAGATAATCTTGCCGTGATTACTTAACTAGTTCGAACTGAATTCCATTTTTTAATGTCATAATATAATTATTACAGTATTTTGTTATCATATTTCAGTAGCTATGTAATCTCATTTTTTCAATGTCTTAACATAATTATTTACAGTATTTTTTAATCATATTTTAGTAGCTAAGTTTAAATATTTATATGTATTTTGCATCATGATATTATTGTAACTTTATATGTTTTTTATCCCTGTTAAATCAGGACATTGATGTAAAACAGCAATTTAGCTGATCTTTTTATCCTGAATAAATATTTTCTAATAAATAAATAAATAAATAATAAATATTGGGGGCAGTGACGTCAAAAGGCCCTGGGGGATCTGACTGACCAGAAAGTGAAAGGGAAGGACTAACATCAGGGTGAGAAAGTTCGTGAGGAATATCAGGGGGGTCAGGAGGGGGGCAAGGGACACCCGGCACATCAGTAACGTCAGAGGCATTAGGCAAGCATTGTGAGTCATCCGCTGGAGTGGGACTGGTTAACTCCTCATCACGGTGGTCGTCGTCGTCATCAGAAACCCTCGGTCGAGAAGGATGAGAGGTAGGAATCCCTGGGGGGACCTTCAAGCAATCCGAGCGCCGGACACGGTATGACGTAGAACGTAGTTGGCTCCCAACAAACTTGCGAATGTTGCACCAATCGTTGTCGACACTGCAGACAGGGTAGCGAGGTCTGGCCTGGGTCTTAGTCCGGTCCGAGCGCAGGTAGACAAGGTCACCAACGTGAACAAGAGACTCTCCCATCGAAGATAGGCGTTTGGGTGCCTTCGATTCCATACTGGGGCCATGGTTGGAGAGCCGTTTCTCATGTTGATTGGTAATAACGTCCATGTCACGCAACGGAATCTGTTCACTTGTGAATTGGTCACGCTGGGTCCAAAGCTCACGAGCAGAAAGACCAACGCCACGGATACGGCTGTTAAGACGTGCGGTAGCCAGAGCAAGCGCAAGTGGAGTAACAGGACCACCACGGGGATCATCACGAAGCAGCTCATCTTCCAGCTCACGGACAGCCTTCTCAGCGACAGGATTCTTGTTGATGTTCTTGGCACGGCCAATCTCCAAAGTGATGCCCTGACTGCGCAAAGACTCATCGTGTTGGAGAGCAGAAAATCCTGGCGCAGGGTCAGTGCGGACGACAGATGGAGGGCCATCAAGTGGCCTGAGAGGTGCGCATAGCTGAAGGAGGGCTGTGCGGAAAGTCTCCTTGCGTTCATCTGGAATCAAAGCGCTTACAGTATAAGAAGTGACACTCTCCCTGAGGATGAAAACGAGTTGGCGGGAACGCTTGATGACATCCGCAGCAAAAGACACCCCAATGACACATGGAGGGTCACCTGTAGACTGGGGAGTAGCAACACGAGGAACATTCTGGAGGGAAAGACAGCTGTGACAACCGACAGTCACCTGTTGAATTGCTGCATCAAGATCCAGGGCATAGAAATACCGTGAGACAACCTGCTTGAGTTGGTGTGATGTGGGGTGACCAAGTTGAAGATGTAGGGCAGTGAGAATCCCCTGTAGCACATTGCGAGGAATGACGATACACTCCTGTTGTGGCAAGAATGCATGATCCCGGCGGACGACCAGTAAGCCATCACGGGCGATGGTGGCAACTTGGAGATATCGCTTCACATCACGGATACCTGTCAACTTCTTCGATGGGCGAGTACCCTGAGTAAGGTGGGCATGGGCACGGCGGAGGGCCGGACAATCAGACTGAATCTTACCCCACGCGTGACGAGATGTGAAAGGGAGGCGTATCTTCCCTGAGAGGATGTCAGCAACAGACGTAAGATGGACAACAGAGTCTTCCATCCATGAAATGAAAGTACAGATCTGGCATCGAACATCATGGCATGGCATTCCTACTCGCGAAGTCAGATGGGACATAAGCGGAGCCCGCCAGGTGACGTAAGGAAACCTGGTATCTGCTAATTGTTGCCAAAAAGGTAGAAACCCGTGGACTGGCAGAAAACTCACCACGACACAATTTCTCATAAGCCTGAACACAAGGTTTGCTGTCAGTAAGAATGCAGACAGGGTGGTGAGACTGGATGATGTACGGGCTGAAATGCTTGGTGGCAGCAGCAATGGACAGTGCTTCTACTTCACAAGGTAACCATGTGATTTGACGACCACGGAGCTTCGCGCTGAAGAAACCTGCGACGAAAGGCGTCCGGTCTCTTGTGACGTACATGGTAGCACCGAGACCATGGTTCTTCACGGATCCATCAGTGACAATCCATAGCTGATCAGATGGCCGGGGTAGAGTAACCGTACGAGTAGACTTGATGCCGGACTGGGCTTTGTTGAAGGCATCGTGAAGCTCATCTGTCCAGCAGATGCGGTCTTGAGATTTCATACCTGCAATCGATTCATCCAGGGGGCCCAGATAGGATGCGCAATTCGGGAGAACGCGAGCAAGCATCTTATAGGCTCCAATGAAAGACCGCATTCCCTTCACGGTTGAAGGGCATGAGCACGTTGACAAAGTTGTTATCCTATGAGGACTTGCTTTGAGGTTCCCTTCAGACCAAACCTACCCTAAAATAGTGGTGGTTTTTGGACAGACGGTAGTCTTAGATGGAGAAAGGTGAAGACCATTGGAGGCTAGTGCATGTAACACCCTGGACCAGTTATGCAAAAGGGCCTGCCAGGTGTCAGCACCACAGTACAAGTCGTCTGCAAGTTTGACAACAACACCTTCAAACAATAGATCTCCCAGCACTCGACACATCAACTCCTCCAATGCCGTCTCTGATCCCGGCATACCAATAGCACAACGGGTGTAAACTCTAATGCCGCGGAAAGGGGTAGCAACACCACAATACTTCATCGAATCACGAGAGAGAGGTATTTGATAAAAGGCACTTGCAAGGTCAGATGCAATAATGTACTTCCACTGACCTATCTTTCTCAGAGTGGAATCAACATCAGGCAAAAGTGAGGGCTGTGGCTTAGAGTAGCGCCCAACATCAGCAAAGGCTGTGACAAGACGAGAGCCGCCATTTGGCTTCTTCACAAGAAACGACGGGTTGACATATTCAACCGTAACACCAATATCCTCAGGGCGTGCAAAGACGCCAAGTTTCTCAAGGTCATCAAACTTTCCCTGCAATTCAACAAGCTTCTCCTGGGAATACAAGGGAAGGCGACCCTTGCGCTGTGGGGGCTGCACATGACCCATGTTCACAACGGCCTTGAATGGACCAGATGCACCATTGTAACCCTTGAATGAAGGGCTAAACACACAATCATGTTCTGCATGAAGAGACTGAAAATCTCCCCTTGCCTTTGGGGGGAGGATATTATCAGGATCCACAATAACAGACTGAGAAGGCTGTGATAAGGTCGGCCCTCCCTGCACCACAGAGGGAAGGGCAGTCTGACTAGGAGGAATTTGCGCAACCTGACTGCCATCTGAGACAACCACTGGACAAACCTGACAAAGATGTTCATTGCGACGGATAACACAAGGACCGCGAGAGAGATTTGGGATGCGGATCCTACCAGCAACACTCGAGACAACACCTGGAGCCGGAAAGAATTCTGTGATCATTGGTGTAGGAGGGGAATCCGAGCGAGGCTCCAAGACAAGTGTCTCATCAGCAGAAAACTCAGGAGGTAGGGAAAACTCAAGGAATTCACCTGGCCAAATGGTGGTAGTTTGAGAAGGGGCACGAAGGACAAATGCGCGACGCACTGCATGACCAGCCTTAGGCTTACTACAGGAACCGTAACTAAACACAGTACCATCAGCCAAGGAAATCTCCCTCCTTGCTGGCCTGATGGCCACATCATTCCTTTCCATAAATGGAGTACCAGCCAAAACGTCAACATCAAGGTTCTCAATGACCAATCCTTCAAAGTGGAACTCATGACTGCCACGACAAACGGTGAAACGAGTTTCACCACAAACCTGCAGCGGAGAGGACCCATCAGCCTGATGAGCTAACTGGGTGGTGGAGGACATGTTAAAGCACGCATCATGTTCCCAGTAGCACCGCTGTCGAGGGTGATACGAACAGCATGATGATTATAAAATGCATCGAAATAAGGAGACTGGCGAACTTGGACACGCAGTGTGGAAGAGGTACCTCCACGGCCAGGGTCTGGTGACAAACAAGCCTCGTCACATGACTCCTGGGGGTCAACATCAAAGTCAAAATCATCAGAACCTCCATCATCAAAAATCTTGGCAACCTGCCTGGCCTTTGCCATGTACTGCCGATCGGAGTCTGGAAGGTAAGGACAGACACTCAAAAAATGGTCACTAGGACGGCCAGCCTGAATGCACAGTGGACAAGATTTGGAAGACCTAGGACGGAACTTCGCTGGGGTTCGAGACTGAGTACGCCGGGGAGCAGTCTGACTACGACCACGAGGCGGAAAAGCCGCTGTACGCATTGCCCTGGAACATTCAACTGACTCCAAAAGACTAGTAAGGGCCTGGGAAATTTCAGGTTTGAGGGATGCAAGTGTGCGTGAACGGAGTTCTGTGCCGTACCTCTGCTTCACCACCTGGGGAAGGTCAGGGTGCAAAAGGCGAAGCCACTGCAGAACAATGAAATTCTCAATTGTAGGCGAAAGTTCTTCATCATCCAGGATGGGATCACCGTGATGGGTAATACCACCACCAGCCGTCAACAAATTGTCCTCGACAAAGGCAAGTAATCTCTGATATAAATCTTCTGGTCGCTCATCAGATTCCAGCTTTATCTCGCAAAAATCCAAAAAATGGGCACCTGTTGCCTGGAAGCCATAGTGAAGTCTAATAGTGGCCCAAATGTCATTCAAAGAAGTGGAATTGCGACCAATAGAATTTCTAGCGATGACGGGACAAAAATTAGCAATCTGACCGAGCATAAGATCAAGTAGGTTCGCTTTCTGTTGAGCAGTTTTGCGCAACTCTGAAGGAACAGAGGGATTGTCATCTATGAAACCCCTTGTGGGGTTAGCTTTTGTTTTCTTACCCCATGTTACCGACTCAGAAAGGAAGAAAGCAAAGTTAGGATCAAGATTCAAGGTGTACAAAAGATTCTGTCTCCATCCTTCAAAGGATGTAATTGATTCGACTTTACCCAGGCACCATTGCTTTGGTACCTTTGGCATACAGCACGCCATTGTAAGGCTGTGGGACCGACTCTAATTTCGGCTAGATCTAACCAACTGGTACTCGTTCACGGTAAACTTACTTTTACGGTGCAACCGGCTGTTTTCCTTCTCAGTCCTTCAAATGTGGAATAAGAAAAAATTCAGGCGTGAGTGAATCCCATAAGCGGCCACCACGACAATAAAGAGGAATCGGAAGCAACTTTGTAGTTGTGATCAATACTTTATTTAACCGTAATCAAGTCAAGAGTCGGACGAACGTATAGCCGCATAACTGACGCAGATGGCGCTATAACAAGATACAAATCAACTGGCGTTGAGAGTTCATAAATCTACAGCGAGTTGTATTGTTTATGGTGAAACTGGTCGCTATAAGCTGTCAAAACTGGTAGAAAGCAGAATGATAAGTTTCTGGTGTAGAATATTAACTGGGAAACAAACAAAATTATCTTATATGTTGTATTAATTAGTTAACATTTTACATAATGATATAAATAAACCCTTTCATTCAAAATGGATCACCAAAATTAGAAATATTTTAGACACCTGTGGGTTGGGAAACGTTTGGGCACAACAGGAAGACGTAAATCCTAAATGGCTAATCCCTGCTCTGGAGTTACGCCAAAATGACATGGCTTTTCAATACTGGCACAACGACATTTTTTTTAATAACCAATGTGTAATTTACAGGATTTCCAAGGACACCCATAACTTAGAGCCTTATCTCATACAACTTAATGAAAAAGATCGAACATATCTCTGTAAATTTAGATGTGGCAGTCATTATTTGCCTTGCGTCAAGGGTCGCTATGAAGGTAATCCTAGACAGAATAGATTATGTAATCATTATAACCTGGGTAAGATTGGTGATGAATTTCATTATTTATTTCAGTGTTCTTACTTCAAATTAGACAGAAGGAAATATATTCCCTCTCATTTTGCCAAACATCCAAACACTTTAAAAATGCATAGTCTATTTAATACTAAAATTCACAAAACACTGTCAAAACTTGCCAAGTTTGTTAATATTATTATGACACAGTTCCGTAGATAAGTGCCAAATGTATATACCTGTATATTAATCTGTTATTATATCCTTTTTCTATCTCTTTTTGTTATTCATGTGTTCAACAGTATTATCTTTTGCATTCAAGGCTTCCTTCACCTTTTTTGCCATCTTGTTATAGCTGCTTTTTATATTTATTAATGCTTTGTTATGTATGTATTTATGTACGTTTGCATACTATGTATGAATGTATGATGTATGTATAACTGTGTATATTCTCATACTCCGAAAGGGGTCGACAGAATAAAGTTTCAGTTTCAGTTTCAGTTTCTGACTCATTAATATGCAAATGCAGTCCGTCGTGGACAATAGATAGTAAATAAAGAGGCTTTAATAGGAGGTAATAATAATTTGTGAACGAAAATTTGTTCACAAATTGCAGTAGATGACAGGTTCGATTCCCACTGGATCCAATTTTTTCTGACTTATGATTTTCATTGCAGATCGAGCATGCGATCTTAAACGCAAAAGAGTAGTGCCGAAATTTGTTCACAATTATTATTACCTCCTTTTAAAGCATCTTTATTTACTATATTTTGTCCACGGCGGACTGCATTTGCATATTGATGAGTCAGAAACAAGAGGATCGAGGGTATTTGTATTCCAGTTCATCGTGACTTAGCCGTGAACCAGAATAGCCTGGTGGTTGAGTCGCTGCCCGGCAAGCAGTAGATGACTGGTACGAATTGGTTACAATTTTTTCTGACTTATGATTTTCATTACAGATCGAGCATGCGATCTAGACACATAGGAGTAATGCCGAAAAGGTGTTCACAAATTATTATTACCTCCTATTAAGCCTCTTTATTTAACTTTTATATAGCCGGTAAAAAAAAATGTTAAAGCGGCTGTTTTCGACTCGCCGTAAGGGAAATGTGACCAAGGTTACACTCGATTGCCAGCTTTGGTGCGATACCTCGGGGTACACATGTATATATAGCGATTACTTTACTGGTGTTAGAATTGTATACACTAGCGTACCTACGGGGGGCAGTCTGCCCCCCTGACGAGCCACAACCCATGTAAAGGACGTATCCCTGCCCCCTTACGAGCTTGAAAGACCTTTCCCCCCCCCCCCCCCCTGACGAGCTTGAAGACTTTTTTTTTTTTTTTTTTTTGCTTGTCAATTTTTATTCTGGTACGAAATCCTTTATTTGTGATTGAAGACATTTTTTTTTTGGCTTGTTAAATTTTTTGGTGGACGGTTTTGCCCCCCTGTGGAAAATCCTTGGTACGCCACTGATTGTATATCATAACTGGATTCAGAAGCGCTGCAAATAATGGAAGGGGCAGTTGCCTCCGTGATATAACAAACAATCTCGTAAAAAAAATGCCCCCTGTCCGCCCCTACATTAGTCTAGATCTGGACGTTAGTAGTTATTTGTTGGAAAACCCTACACTCACTCACACACTTATACATCAGTTGTCTCTCTTTTAACCTCCTACTATAGTAATAACAATATGGCTATAACCATTTCCTCCCCATTTATCATTATAAAAGCTGTTTTAAGAAGAAAATGATATATACATATATATTTTCATAATTTCACCAAAATGTAAAGAATACAGATATTGTAACAATTGCTGCTACATAAAATATGAAGTATCTATACCATTTATTGTTATCAAAAATAGGGATAATCGTGACCAGAAGAGAAGGAAGAAGAGAAAAAAACAAGAAGAGGGAGAACCAAAAGAGGGATAAGCAAACTCAAGTTTTTCAAAGAACTCATGCAGTCAGGTCATTTCTAAAAATAAAAATATAAAAATATTAAAGAAATTATAATTCTTTTTATTTTGTTTCTATTAGTGACCTGGCAGACATATTTTAATACCGAAGTTTATCCAAATGAACAGGAAAGGGAAAGAAGAAGAATAAGAAGAAGAAGGAGAAGAAGGAGAAGAAGAAGAAGAAAAAAGTGAAGAAGAAGAAGAAGAAGGAGGAAGAGGAGGGAAGGCATAAGAAGAAGACGAGGAGAAAAAAGAGAGCATTCCAAGCAATAATCTGGATAATTAACATAAATTCTATTGAATGTTAGCTATACAGTGCGTCCCAGAAAAAACAAAACCGAGATCTAGCGATGATTTATCATAACTTAATCACAAATACAATAGACAAATGACCTACCAATGTAAAGCTTAGAATCTCCTCTTTCATCTGATATTCCTCATTCACGCATGAGTGAGCAAAAACAATTTGAAGAAAGGATACCAAAAACTCACTTGGCGGGGGGTATCTGAATTTTAAAACGAAAATCACATGCCTAAAAAGTTCAATATCTGCTCTTTAATTTCATACCTTAATCACAAAAAATGGTCAAGAAGTAAAAAAGTTACGTTCCCTCGAAACAATGCTTGTATTTCCATAATTTCATTAAATAAACGTGTTTTCACCGGTTTTCCACAGAAGCTATCGCATGGTTAACAAAAGACTTCATGCATGGCTGATCGTCAACAAAACGGAGTGTCGAGTGAGTTTGAACGGTAGCCTGTAAAACCTCTTCATTTTATGAAATTATTGAAATTCAAGCCTTATTTCAAAAAACCAGAACATTTTAATTTCTTGACCATTTTCTGTAATTGAGGTATCAAATTGAAGAGCAGATATTGAACTTTTTAGAAATGTGGTTTTCTTTTTGAAACCTAGATACAGCCCGCCAAATGACTTTTTGGTATCCCCTCTTCAAATTGTTTTTGCTCACTCATGCGTGAATGAGAAATAATTTAAGTAATTTCAGATGAAAGATGAGATTCTAAGCTTTACAACGGTAGGTCATTTGTCTATTGTATTTGTGATGAAATTATGATAAATCATCGATAAATCTCGGTTTCGTTTTTTGTGGGACGCACTGTATAGCAGAGGTATTCCTGTCATAGCAACATGCAGTAAAGGCAGAACAGCTTATTCCTCAATGATTCGGAGTTTTTTTTTGTTCTTTCATCTTCGAATGGCAACCTCCAACAGATTTGAGAAAGTTCAATGTGCTTTGACCAGATTTTAAATATACACCTGTATAATATTTAGTGTTTGAATAATCACAGGAACAGGATGGATGTAAAATAGATTATCTTTGGGGAAACACCTGCTCTATAGAAAATTCGGGAAATTCCACGAGATTCTTTTTAATAATACCCACGACCGCGCGCTGCTTGGGGTTATTTTTAGGGGGGGTGTGGATGAGAACTCATCCTAGGATTTTGGAGAGTTTCGGATGCTCAATCAAAATTGTAGAAGCTTTATGTTGTCATCTTCTTTTTAAGAAAAGGTGGTATAAGGCTGGTGATATTTGTATGATGGAGTAAAGTGAGAGAGGAATTGGGCGAGAGCAAGGTCACAGTCACACCAGAGTGATATCTCCTTGGTATATCCTAATCGACTCACTGACTGATTGTTATAATGTGTAATAACCAAGGAGATATCACTATCTCCTTGGTAATAACGTAGTAACTTTTGTCGGCCTGGCGTTGGCGTCACAGGTGTGACTGTAACGTTAACAGATAGAGAGGCGTACAGTGCCAGTGGCGTGAAGGGGTTTTCGCACTGTAAAAACGGTGGTGTTAAAACTGAAACCAGTTGGTATTAATACCGGACCACACCCTGGGGTGTTAAAAAGACACCGTTGGAGATTGAACACAAAGAGTGTAAATGTAACAAGCAACGGTGTTGTAATAACACCTATAAGTGTTAAACTAACACTGTCAATTAAACACTTGTGTAAAATAACTGGTGTGGTCCTCTATGTACACCGGTTAACACCACAGTTTTTGCTGTGCGCAATTGCTCGTGCGATCGTTTGCGATCATTTAGTCACAATAAAGGATATAATATGTTGCACAAAATCGCAACGGTTGTAAGCAGTCCCACCACAATTGTGAAAAGGGCTTTATGAAAAATTCATTTTGAGGGAGGTGGGGCATTCACGTGAATAATTACATTCATATGAACATTTATAAACACGGCGAGAGTGGGGAAAACCGCAACCGAATCACAAACGGGGCATAATTAAATTAAAATTCTAATTTTTAGACGTTTTTTTTAACATGATATTCCTTTCTTTTCTTCATTTCTGTTATTTTCTTTTCTTTTTTGTTTTGTTTCTCGGTCATGGAACATTTGTTTCCTTTAGGGTGCAAATGCCCCAAGCACCTAATGGTGTGTCGGAAGGATAAAAGAGCACCATTAATATTTGAAATATCTCACATTCGCTATGGGAATATGTTTAATTTCAAAATATTATATTTTTATTTTATATTCTTCGCATATCGCATTTGACGGCATATGTCCCGCGAACTTTCCCTCGATATTTTACCCATAACTTTTTTTCATTGTGTGCCCCCCCCCCCCTCCAATTAAAATAAGTGAAACCTGGGCCATGTGCCCCTTGTCGCCGCCGCCTAACCCACTGGAGGGGATTGTGTATATACTTTCCCTTTTCCCCATTATCGCTCATTCTCTTCCGCATACTACAGGAAATAATAAGGAAACCTTAATGACATACATGTGTAATTTGGCTGTTCTAGGGAAAGTTCACCTTGACAAAAGTTAGTTTCAATAATACGAGCTATAGCAGAAAAATATTGGTGATGACTAATCTTGATGAAAATTCATCGAAGAGGAAGAGAGTTATGACTGTTTGAAGTATCTAATATGTGACGTGATGTGCGGGCAGCTTCCCCCATATAATTATCATTTGATATAAATTCCAAAAACTAAATTTGGTTTAAAGGAACATGATGGACATATATTTTTTTCATAGGGTTTAAAATTATATGTTTGATGATATATCCACCCTACAAATCAAATCACTTTCTTTCTTTCTTTTTTTTTTTGAAAAAATTGTATTTTCAATAATTTATATCAGACGACATTTGGAGGAGCTGCTCGACAGTGACGTCACAAAATCAAAATTTAGAAAATTCATAAATGCGCTCTTCTAAGGCATATTTTTAATCAAATCTTCCCAAATTTGTTTCTCTAGTTTCTTGGGGGTTTTTTTGGGGGGGCTGCTTTATTGGCACAAACTTATTTTTATGGTAAACTTCTACTTTAAAACCTAGTATCTCCAAATTTAAATAGCACGGGTTGATTGGAAACTTGAAGCAATGATGTCAAGCTAATACCACGTTTCCACTGTCGCGCGATCCTTTAAGAAATCCACGATTGGCCTTTCATAACAGATCGCGAAATGTTTTTGAACCATTCAAACATTTTCTACGATCAATGCGGTTGCCACGACTGATCTGATAAGATCACTACGATTACTCTATAAGAACGCTGTTTGAATCGTGGCACAATCGTGAAAGTGGCAACTAGGTATAAGGTATATGTGACACAATGGCCTGTATTCTGAACTCGGGTATAAATTAAACCCTGGTTTAAAGTTGTAGTTTAACTATGGAGAGCCAATTGGGGTACAAATCCCTAAGAGTACACATCCAATTAATTTACTCATATGACACCCAAACTGTCCGGGAATGATAACTGAAGTGTTTTGAAGTATTTTTCTTCATTATGAAAGCAAAAGGAAACAAAAGCAAAAGGAAACAAAACTTGGGGTGACAGAGCCTTCTACATCTTTGGACCAAAGCTGTGGAATAGCCTTCGTCAATTTATCAGGAGAGCAGAGACCCAATCAACTTTTGAGTCTTACCTGAAGACTTTTCTGTTCCCCACTCCAACATTATTGCAGGAATAACTCAATTGTAGCATTACTAGGACAGTACTTGAACTGAATGATGATCATAAGCACTGTTTAAAGACATTGAAATTTGTGAGATATTTCCTATTTTTGAGCAAGCGCCATGAGCGCCCAGCTGAGGCGGATACCGGCGCTATACAAGAACCCATCATCATCATCATCATCATCAAATAGTAGACATAAGAAATATACAATATAAACATAATTTTTGGCTCCCCATAATTTTAGCACAGTTTGACCGTGGTCTAATAAGTTAAACCTGACTTCAGAATACGGGCCAATGTCTAAAAACATTTAAGTATCCATTATGATCGAAAAATATATGCAAACAAAGATATAAGACTTATGGTAAAACCCCGAAAGAGGGAATATACAAAATTGACCTTAAAAATGTTAATGAGGTTTAACAGCCAGAAAGGGACACCGTTGTTTTGTTCTTTATGGTATCGTACGTTTCCTGATTTTTTTCCATTATATCCTGTTTTAAACTAAATGGGGTGTTATACAAACTGTTCTTTTTGTTCAGTGTTTTGTTATTACTGGGATAAAATATCATCAGACTGACTGAGTAAAAGTCCCCCCCCCCCTCCCCCTCGGGGGGGCTTTGTCATTACAAGGTGGACACCACTGAAGTACAGATGGGCGGGAGGGGCTTGGGGCCATAAACCCCAAAATATTTCACGACCAAGGACAAAAAAGAGGAAAGGAAAGAAAAGGAAAGCGCGAAGGGTAAAATATGATTCTATTTTCTTTCAAACTGTCAAATGTCAAGATCTTTCTTAAGTTTCAATTTTGTTCTGGGGAAAATGTCTCAGGTTTTACGCGCTCGCAACTTTTTTTTTACAAAGTTTGGCCGATACGCTATGTCTGGGCTTTAAAAATGGAACATAAAGAAGTATCAACGTTTGATAACTGGTCCGATATCAGGGTACCCTAAACAAGTATTTTTTTACTATTATTCCCACCTTAAACTATGCTTGAAATATTATAATTATGCGTGATAGGTTGAGATGTATACCCTTTTCATGTATCGATAATTGAGAAGTAACCTATTTCCCGTTTTCCGATTTCAGCAATATTAAAACCTTTTGCACTGTACGAGCTGACTTCGCCCGGCTGTGAAAAAAATCAATCATTTTCAACGCTTCAATGGGCAAGCGTGATGTCCACCTCCCCCCCCCCCCCCTCGTTCAAAGAGGAAGGGGGCACTACGGAAATATCGAGTGGAAAAAGCTAAATAACAGATTATCATTACTCAATATATCTAGAAAACTTTGACATCCAAATTTATGTTAATATTCATCTGTCCAATTTTGTATTTCCTTTTCTTTATAGATACACGCCACTTGGCACTTGCACTGTCAGATTTGAGAAAGTTGCACCTGTCGCAAAGTACAGCGAGCGTGGGAGTTCGTGTCAATGCGCATGCGCCATGGAGCAGGAAGAATGGAATCTGAGAATGAACCCCCCCCCCCCCCCCCCCTCGATGTCGGCTTCATAAAAAGTTCTGCACATCGGTATATATTGAGAGCGGCGATGTCTATCATTCGTAAACTCTTTTTGACTTTTCGGCATAAACAAGATTAATAGGTCTCTCTAATCCAAACGTCAGTGTCAATTTGAGCTCCTTGACGTGACTTTGGTGCAATATGGCGGCGGCATCATATTTTCTGATCAGTTTACTGGGCTGCTTTCTTTGTGTAGCTACAACTTCGCCGATTAATCAAGGTAAACTAACTAGCTGTATTTATAGTGCATTATATTGTAACGATTAGGAACATAGTAACTTTATTCTGCTGCAGGTATTCTTACTAAGGTATAGGGCCAATTATACGCAAGGGAAAATACAATTTGTATCGCGATCCAAATTTCGATTAAACAAAAAATCTTTCAAGTTGACGTTCTCTTAAACCTGGAAGGAGAAACCGAGCAAAAGTTTGATTTTGAGGACTACGAAATGTCATCAGAACATTGCTGAATATGAATTAAGATTAAAAGGTGATATCAAGAAGTTTTGGTGATATAACCTGACTCTTGTTTCACAGAATGTAGAAGAACATTTTTAGTTGCATGTGCTGTGTGTACAGGTGTAGTAAGTGTGTGCATGATGATGGAGAGTGGGGGTGGGAGTCATATCCCAGTTCGGTTCCATGACATTTGCTCCGGCGGCAATTGCTCCGCTGTAATTAAATTCCACAAACGGAATTATCAACTTCGAAATAAAGCTCGGAGCAATTGTCGCCGAAGCAGATGTCGTGTCATCCCCAGTTCAGTAGGTACCTCGGAAATATATATTTCAGTTTTTATCTTCAATTTCAGAATGGAAAACTGCACTTTTGCGATTGGAATTTAAAAAAATGTTATGTCATAAGCAATTATATATATGTTATGTCATGAAATTATCAAATATGCGCATTCGATGTTTGTCCCATAATGCTCGCCATCTGGGAGAGAACTGTTATCTTTAAATTGTTATTGCATAGAAGAAAATTAATGATTCGAATTCGAATACTATGTGAAATTTATATTAGACATCATCCTAGTCCTAGTATATCATGTTTAATAATAATAATGATAATAATAATTCATAATTGTATGCAACATTTATATAGCGCTTAATAATCAATACAATGCTTCTAAGCGCTGCATACTCACCCCGGCTTTAGCACGGCTACCCTGATCGGCGCTCAAGCATTCAAGGAATTCCTTCCTACCTACCGGGTATCCATTTACTATACCTGAGTGAAAAGTGGCAGATGTAGTAAAACGCCTTGCCAAAGGACGCAAGTGCCATGGTGGGACTCGAACCCCGGACCTTGTGGTTCCAAGTCCGGAGGCTTATCCACTGAGCCACAACACGTCTACAATGCTTATTGCGATATCTACTGGGATAAGTATTGGAATGAAGCACTTTTTAAAAATATGACCAATTCAATTCATGCGATGGTCACGCGTTTCTTTGCTTTCTTGAAGATACAAAGCGCTGCTATTATTACCCTGGCCTTAGCTGTGCTGCCTTACAGGTGCTGATTATTAAGCATTCAAGGAATTTCTTCCTACCTCACCTGGGTTGAGTACAGCACAATGGGGGTAAATTTCTTGACGAAGGAAAACATGCCATGGCTGGGAATCGAACCCACGTCCCTCATACTGAAAGACGAGAGTCATAACCACTAGACCACGACGCCCCCACAAACAACCCAATTGACTGTAAGTCAATTGTGTCCTCTCTATTGATCATTACAGATGAGGCAACAACCGCAGAAAGTCTGGCAGAACTTTCTCAAGATTTCCATGAATTAGTGAGCGTATTGAGACAGATAATTCCCGGACTTCATCAGGTATAGTCAATTAATTCAATTTATTTCTTAAACAAAGATCTCATGGCATTTCGGTGTCACGACATAATGATGCTCCTGCGACATTTGTTCCTGTCTTAATATGTCGGAGGGCTTAGGGAGTTAGATTGTAGTCGAGTTTCTTTTGTTTAGAATAATGTAAAGATAAGGATTAGTGTTTATTTAATTTCGGAGGTAAGATTTTATGTCCGTCTTAGCGAGCAGATTTTCTATCGTTGCAATTGTCGACGGGGCAAATGTCTCGGAACCGGAATTTCCACTGTTTTTAACTTCGCATTACAGTGGTATAAAGATTTCTCATTACAGGACGTGAAACCTTCTCCTTTACAAAAAAAAAATCATCTTTACTGCGCATGAATATATAGGGAGGAGAACGCAGCGGTATTCTGGATAGGAATGTACGTCATGCATGGGCTAGGCTCCAAATTTGAATTCTAATGGCTGAAAAACTATCTAATGACCGCTACACTTTTTGCAATATTCGAATTTCATTTGATACACTCTAAAAAAAATATTGGGTAAAAATGCTCCATGGGGGTAATTATGTGTCCAACCAATATTGGGCATTTTTATTTATCCGGTGTGATAAAATTTTGCCTATTCTAAAGTAACTGCTGCTTATTTTTAACCATACTGGACAATATGCTTCCCCGGGAAGCATATTGGGTAAAATACTGCCCCAAATTGGTTGGAAACATAATTATCCTCGTGCTGATTAAAGTTTTACCATTTTTTTTTTACAGTGTACTGGAATATAATAATTATGGCTAACTCTTATCCAAAGGTTTTGATGGGCTTTGTTAAATGAGCATTATAATATTATCGTAAGTTTCTTCCGATTTACTGATTTTTATATGTTTTGATAATACTTTTCATTCACCTTATGTCTCTATTTGCTTCGTACGATAATCAGTCTCAAGAACCAGCTTCGGAAACAATCGGAAATGGCAACGTCGAAGAGCTCCGAGACTACCTCGTGAACAACTTGAAAGTTCGGAACCGCCGAAATAGCGATACGTCACTGTCGGCTCTTTCCGGAACCTTTACGAACGAGTCGGACGCTGTGACCGGTGTCAGCGAGCTGAATCGTATCCTTCTCGGCCTTCATTCGCTTACACCAGCAGGTGATGATCATATATAGAGTATATTTATATAGATATATAGCTCCATCTTATCCTATGAAAATGATATACATGAATGATTTATTAAAAAAACTGGGTGAAAATAAGATTGGAACGTAAGAAATTTCATTTCCCTTTTTATTTTAATTATATCACCCCCCCCCCCTAAAAAAACATGAAAAAGAATATCATAAGTGCTGTAAAGCTACCGTATATGTGTTTTATGCAACCTTTTTAGAAATTGTAATTTTTCTACACGTGGGATCCTCAACTTCTTACAGATTATAACACATTTCAGCTTCATATATTTCCTTCACTTATTTATTGCCTATATACGACAATATAAAGTTAACATGGATTTTTTTTCATGCAATGATATTTAATACAAAATTTCGTAAAATATGTGTCAAGTAAACTAATATTAATTATCATTTTATCACCTTTATTGAGCATCAACGATATTAAATCATGGTAGCTCAGGTGGGTGTTTCATAAAGCTGTTCGTAAGTTAAGAGCGACTTTAAGAACGACTGGTGAACCTTTCTTACGCGCTTAACCATCGCCAATTAATATACCAATTATCACAAGTAAGGATCACCAGTCGTTCTAAAAGTCGCTCTTAACTTACGAACAGCTTTATGAAACACCCACCTACTATGACTAGACACAAATCAGAATATGAATACTTTTCGTTAAATTCCCTGTTATTTGCATTATATTTCTTTTAGGTGGCACTATTTATACTCACTGGGGACGAGACGATTGTCCCAACGGTTCGGAACTGGTCTATTCAGGTAGGTCCTAAAACAGTGCCATTTTAGGACCTTTTATCATCATTTATATCTTTTCTCCTATGGGGTTCCTTTTTAAGATTTTCGTGTTGGTAGGAATAATACGAAATAAATTATTACTAGGTCAGTTCAGTGAATCATTAATGATACCATGGGCGGAAATCCCAGGGGAGACGCGTCCCCCTACCATTTGGAAAGGGGGGGGCACAATATCAAATGTCCCCCTACTATTTGTGGTCTTTTATGATGGAAAAAAAATATAATTCAAAATTAAAATAAAAGCCATAATAAAAAAAACCTTTTCCCCAGTGTGACCCCCCTTTTGAAAGAGTGATAACCTTTTTGTTGTTGTTGATGTTTTCTTTTGCTTGTCAAATTTATTTTGAACGAAATGACCTTACATTTTTGGTGATAACTTTTTTTTTTTTTCCGGGGGAAAATGTACCCTCCCCCCCCCCCCCTCTTGGAAAATCCTAGATCCTTACCTTTGGGGAGAGATTTCCGCCCATGATTGACACTGAATAATTGAGAAAAGAGAAAGCAATCGGAGGTACGCGCGTGTGCCTGTGTGTGAGGGTACGTGGCGGATGTGTGTAAGTTGTGTAAGTTGTCCGGGGTTCGATCCTCGGCCGCGGCAGCTATGCCCGTGAGCAAGGCATTTAATCTACAATGCTCTTTTACCTGCTTTAAAATAAATGGAAATGCTATATGCATTGTTGGTAACTAGGTGTGAACATGTTAAAAAAAAAAAGTTGTGCCTGAAAGAGGGGTTGTGGTATTAGCGAGGGTGTGTGTGTGTGAGGTTTCTGTTAGAGATGGTGAGGGTGAGCGTAACAGGATGTGTATGTGGGTGTGTGTAGGGGTGTGCTTGAGAGGTTATGCGTGAGGGAGGGTGTGTGGTGTTAGTGAGGGTGAGGGTATGTATCTGGTGATGAGGTTGTGCGTAAGAGGATGTGTGGCGTAAGAGGTGTGCGTAAGAGGGTGTGTGTACGGGTGTGCATGAGAGGTTGTGCGTGAGAGAGGGTGTGTGGTGTTAGTGGGTGTGTGTAGGGGTGTGCATAAAAGGTTGTGCGTGAGAGGGTGTGTGGTGTATGTGAGTGTGTGTACGGGTGTGCATGAGAATTTGTGCGTGAGAGAGGGTGTGTGGTATTAGTGGGTGTGTGTAGGGATGTGCATAAGAGGTTGTGCGTGAGAGAGGGTGTGTGTGTGGTGTTAGTGAAGTTGAGGGTGCGTGTGAAGGGTACGTATGAGAGTGTGTGGTGTTAGTATAGGTTTGGGTGTGTGAGTGCACGAGAGAGGGTGTGAGAGAGTAAATGTACGTGTTGTGGCCGAGTGGCTCAAGGCACCTAACTAGACATGAAAGTCCGGGGTTCGATCCCGTCCACGGCATCTTCAGCAACACATTATATGTGGGTGCAATAAGGCAAAAGTGCAAGTATGAGAGTGTGTAGGATAGCAAGGGAGTGGGGAAGGGAGAGAGAAGGGGGAAAGAAGATTCAAGAACTTGCCAGTACTTTGGCCTTTCCTTTAAAAAAAATCTAAAATTTTGCCATTTGGTAAATCATTCATTCAAAAATTGTATAGTTAGTGTTGTAGTAGTATAATTCAAATGATGGCGCTCTTTATTCTCTTAATTAATCATATTCAAATACTACTACTACTACTATTACTACTACTACTACTACATAACTACTACTCTACTACGTCGATACTGCTACAGGTATTTAATACAAATAAACAACCTAAACCCTAAGGAAGAACAGTAATATTATGCAGCTTTGCTGAATTTGGCGATCCGCCGATGTTCTTTTTGTCCTTGTATTGATCTGCTCGGAAATAAAATAGAAGACAAAAATTATGACCACTTCTACTACTACAACTACTACTTCTACTACACTACTACTACTACTACTACTACTACTACTACTACTACTACTACTACTACTACTTCTACTACACTACTACTACTACTACTACTACTACTACTTCTATTACTACTACTACTACTACTACATAACTACTACTCTACTACGTCGATACTGCTACAGGTATTTAATACAAATAAACAACCTAAACCCCAAGGAAGAACAGTAATATTATGCAGCTTTGCTGAATTTGGCGATCCGCCGATGTTCTTTTTGTCCTTGTATTGATCTGCTCGGAAATAAAATAGAAGACAAAAATTATGACCACTTCTACTACTACAACTACTACTTCTACTACACTACTACTACTACTACTACTACTACTACTACTACTACTACTACTACTACTACTTCTACTACACTACTACTACTACTACTACTACTACTTCTATTACTACTACTACTACTACTACTACTACTACTACTACTACTACTACTTCTACTACCGTAACACCACTACTACTACTACTACTACTACTACTACTACTACTGCCCTATACTCCAGCTACTACTACTACTATTACTACTACTACTTTAACAACCGTTACTACTACTTTTACTACTCATACTACTACGACTACTATTACTACTACTACTGCTACTACCTCCGCTGCTGGTGCTGCTGCTGCTATAACGACTTCTTTATTTATGTCTTTCGGCGATATATTGCGTTGCTTCATTATGTTAATGTTAAATCGTTGATTTGATGCCTTTTTAATATCTTATATCTTTGATTTGCATTTGAATTTGATTTCACAGGAAGTACAGCAGGAGCCCACTACAGCCACACTGGCGGTGGTGTCAATTACCTTTGCCTCCCCAAAGAGCCCATCTACAGTGAAGTAGAGACAACTGCCCACGGGACGCGATCCCTGCTTTACAACGCGGAGTACGAGACAAGCACTGCCCAAGTCCTGCAGGATCTCCATGACCAAACCCCAGCTTGTGCCATCTGCAGAGCACCTCCAACCAGGCTTACCAAGATCATGATTCCAGGCCGTAACGACTGCCCGTCTTCAAAATGGCGCCTGGAATACAAGGGCTACCTCATGTCGAGTCTGTACTCTCATAAGACCAGGACCGACTTCGTTTGCATGGACGAGGATGCAATGGGAATTCCTGGAACGACCGGAAGTCAAGATGGGGCCCTTTTCTACATGGTGGAGGCTCGGTGCTCCCCGGGAGGGATACAGTGTGGGCCATATGTGAACGGATACGAGCTGACGTGTGTTATTTGTACAATTTGATTCAGCTAAAGACAAGACTTGAATGGCGCTATAAAGATCCGAAAATCAAATTTAGGATAAAAACACCAAGGGTCAATTTCGACACTCGCCTGATTACCAAAATAATTTCTTACGGACATATTTGTATTCAAACTTCGGGCAAAAATACGTACACACCCAACAAAATTGTGTCAGCAAAGCAATGTATATACCAATCTGAAATTCAGAAAACAATACCCCCAAAAAAAATAATGTGAGTAAATTAATTGAATAAGGGCGGGCGCACGAGCAGTACATGGTGTTGAACTTTAGTATGTAGGTATTGCCAAATTCAAACTATTAATAATCGATTTCGAGCATACGGATTACATTTTGAAATATTTTCAGTTTTTATTAAAAGGTGTTTTACTGATTGTTTATTGTTTACATGCTTTATTTTAAGACGTCAAAGAAATAAAAGTGGAATGGTGGAAAATGAATCAAAATAAAGTGTTTGCAATAAGCGAATTTTTATTATCATGATTGAATGATCTGATAATTATTGTATTTGTTTTTTTGCAAATCGATGAATGAAAACTTAGATCACCTCTGATTTCTATACATTCACGAAAATGATACGATGCAATATTTTGTCCATTTCAAAATATATTGTTTATCATTAACAGATTACGTTCTTGTTACGCTTTAAAAAGTGGTAGCGAGCATATTTTTAGTGACTTTAAAAGCACTATTCCGATTCAAGACCAATGGCCTTTAGCTGCTCAGGTCAAATTGTAATAGCAAATTTACAAAATTTGCTTATTGCGTTGAGCTCTGCATGTTAGTATATCCTTAATGAAATACATTTCAATTTTTATTTGGATTCTTATCTGGATTATAGCCATTAGTATTCGACTTAATATAACTATAGGCCTATCTGTAATTATGTATAAACAATGATTCAATTGATAGTCTAAACTCTATATTCCAAGAATTTAAAATAAATCCAGATCGGCTGTGAATGGTGACCAGCCGAATTTTTACTTTTAAATCTCAAAAGATTTGAATTCAAATCTGTTAGATCTATATCTAAATCAACAAGGTTTAAATCTAAATCAAACATTCGGCTGGTCACTTTTCACAACCGATCTGGATTTATATCAAATCCTTGGAATTTAGAGTGTAGTATTTATCAATTGGCCAGCAGCACAACGTGAGAGGAGCAATCTACAATCAAGACAAGATTACAAAACAAAATTACATCTAGGTAGGTATAGGGTATAAAATTAAAAGGCCGAATGATTGACTTGCCTCAATAATGGAAATTAACTTGCAAGATATACATATATATGACCGGTGTGTTGGCTCAGTTGATAGAGCGTCCGTCTCACAACCGGGAGTTCGGGGGTTCAAACCCCGCGGCCGTGTCAGACCAAAAGACGTTAAAAGATGGCAGTTGCTGCTACCCTGTTTGGCGTTCAAAGATTAAAGGGATAGAGCCTCGTCGATCTGGCGCTGCACAGCGGCTGCCGGGCCCACGATCAATATTGGGCAAAACAATTTTTTTGAGTATTTCATTTCATGTCTATTTCGAACAATAAAATATGGATTTTCATTTTCATGTACATGTATTTCATGAAGTGATAAAAAGAGATGGATTAACAGAGATAAAATGGGGGAGGAGGGCAGGGTAGCTCGCCCTGAGCTATACTGGAGTAAAATAGGAAGAGAAAGTTGAGAGAGAGAGCCAGAGAGAAATAAGAGAGAGAGGGAGAGAGAGGGGTGGAGGGTAGGCGTAGAGAGTGAAAAGCATAGAAAAGGATATATTAACCATTATCAAAACCGAATAAGCATATCAATACTTATTGTTTACAATACAAAAACATTAAGAAATATTTAAGAAACAGAAAGGAATATATATATAAAGAGGGAGAGAAAGAGAAGTAGAAGTAGGAAAAAGAAGGAGAAAAAAAAAGAAGAATATAGAGGGGAAGGAGATGGAGGACACGAAGAAGAAAAGAAGAAGGAGGAGGAGAAGAAAGAAGAAGAAGAAGATGAAGAAAGAGGAGGAGGAGGAGAGGTCCCTTAGGAAGTCTGCAAATTAAGATTCAAAATTTAGTACCAGCTACATCCCAGTCCAGTGCTTTGCCTTTCTGTTATTTCAGTAATTGATAATTTGAATGTGATAGTCAAATAAATTAAATAATCGCTCAACAGGATAAAGTAGTAACATTTACAAACAAGTGGTGTTTTTTAATCACAACCTTGATATTATAGTCGTGTGTGCCTAAAATGAAGAGGTATTCCAGGCTGAAAATAATGATTTGAACAGTTGGAGTAGAATCTGACGAAAATCACTAATATTTCATCAAAATCGAACGAGGAATAACCAAGCACGACTTCATGAATTTGCAATGTCTGAGCTAGTGATGTAAACTCCCTCCTACACACATTTTAGCATTTAATCATATTCAAATTGTTCTGCTCCTAAAATTAAAAAAAAAACATAGTTGACTGTTAATTTAATGAGTTGACTTTTAATTTAATGACTGTTAATTTAATGTGTAAGATTTTCATGATTGAAGCGTATTTTGTTACACGGGTCACAAAATACGAAAAGGAAAGTGGGGACACAGCACCATTAGCAGCCGACATATTGTTTATTCATGGTGGCATGCATTCATATGCTTTCGCAAAGTATTGGTAAACTTCACAATTAAATAACTTTGTTATATTTTAACAGATTTTGATTACATTTTCAACGGATATGCTAAATTACTCTATTTAGACGGGATCAGCCTTAGATCAGCAACAGGGCCAGCTATAATTGGTCTGACGAAAACTAACAAAAAACAGGTCAATTTTTGCGATTGTGGAATAAAGTACGTTTTTCTCTAGAGATTCAGCCTTCCTCCTTTTGAAACCAATTCGATTGGGAAGCCTGATATTTTTAACATACGGATTAACTTCTACTTAAAAGCATTCAAAGCATACATACACAATTCGACATCTTGAGATCACCGGTGGATCCAGGTTGGGGGGTGGGGCAAAGCCAGCCCGTGCCCCCCCCCCCCCTTGAGAGGCACAATTAAAATTTGTAATGTAAAAAGACGCCGTTAAAACAGAAGTGCCCTCCCCCTTTGAAAGTGAAGATCTTTTTTGGGGGGCTTATCAAATTTTTCCTTCGGAAAATGTGCCCCCCCCCCCCTCTTCCTTTGAAAAAATACTGGATTCGCCCTTGCTTGAGATGTTGTTGAATACGCGATACAAATTTGAATTGAAATATAACAAATTAAAGCGCAATGTAAACATTCTAAGAACACTATATATATCCTCGACATATACAAGTCATGCCAGTTAATCTGAACCATGAAATTAAGTAAGCTTAAAGCTAACCACAGTATTTACAAAAAGCTCAAAGGGGAAGTTTACCCTCAACAAAGGTTTGTTGTCAAATTAGCAGAAGAAATAATAAAAAAAAATATTGGTGAAGGTTTGACGAAATTCTAATAAATATTAAAGAAGTTATTAGAAGTTTAAGTTTGGGATTCGTGACGTCATAAACGAGCAGCTGCCCCATTTGTTATGTAATATAAAATACATAAATTTCTTTTTTTTATGGTTCGTGATGACTATTTTTTTTTTTTTTAATGCTTGCATGCTTTTACCAGTACTGGAAAATAAATTGAATGTAATTATTATTATCATTATTATTTATTACTATTACTATTATTAGTATTATCATTATCATAATTATTAGTATTATTATTATTATTATTATTTATTATTATTGTTGTTATTATCATTATCATTATTATTATTATTATTACAAGAAGAAGAATCTACTCTTCCAAAATTAATGTAAATTATTAGGCTCACGTTTATGTTTGTTCTGTAATGTCTGTTTAGGGTTTGTAAGGTTTTGTTTAATGTTCAGTTTATCTCTGTTTGTATCATCTTTTACTATTAAATGTCAAGTCCACCCACGAGAGTTGTTGATTTTAATCAACAGAGAAAAATCAAACAAAATTAAGCATAAGGCAGAAAATTCATCAAAATCGGATATAAAATAAGAAAGTTATAACATTTTAAAGTTTCGCTTTTTTTTCGAATATAGTTATATGCACAAATATGTGATATGCAAACGAGAGAGTCGATGATGCCCACCACTCACTATTTCTTTTGTTTTTTTATTGTTTGAATTATACAATATTTCAGGTTTTTTATGTTTTACAGATTTGACAAAAATAACCAACTTGAATAAACCATAAAATTTGAAAGCAATGCAGTTCCACATGTACAAGGAGGAATAAAACGTTTCACATGATAATGAGGATAAAATCATGTTTCATATTTCATATAATGAAAAACAAAAGGGATAGTGAGTGGGTGATGTCATCGGTCCCCTCATTTGCACCCCGACCAGGATGTGCATATAACTGTTCGGCGAAACTTTAAAATGGAATAACTTTCTTATTTTACATCCGATTTTAATGAAATGTCATGCTTGTTGGATTTTTCTATTATTCAAATTAACATTTATTGAAGTGGACTTGTCCTTTAATTATTGTTATTATTATTATTAATAATAATATCATTATTATAGTAACTAGGATGACGTTCTTATACTTTCAAGGGCAAAATCTTGGGATAGCTGACACGACACAGAAAGTTTGCAAACGTAGGGTAGGCTTTGTGTACATTGGACATCATTCCATTTCCCGTTATGTATACGTGATATTACAACGCAATCTTCATTGCCTCCACTATTACTGGGTTCATTATTCCGCCAATTGGTATAGATGACTTGTGTCCCATCTGACCAGACAAATATCATGTTTGGGTCTGGTTGGTGAAGTCCGATCCATAACTTCGGCCTGGTAGTCTGAAAGGAAATTGAAATAACACGGACAATCCTTCATTGAATTTAAATGTATTAGCTGATTTGATCTCTTTTTCAACTTTCATCTTAAGATATCAGAAATGCAAATCATTGATTTAAAAAACAAGAAAATGAACTTACATTATTTACAACAGTCTCACATTGAAACATTTAATCTGTCAATCACATTAGTTACCTCTTAAAAAGAATTTATTTTCATCGTGTGGAAAGCCGGCCTAGTAAGCCAGCCGTCAACGTTAGTCCACGTCAGAGGGTGACTTGTTTTATCCTTCGGGGGTAGTTGTTAACATCTCTATACAGTGCATATCAAAAAAAGTTTACACTTTGAAAAAGGCCTTGGATTTAAAAAAAACAGCATGTGGATTTTTTGTTTCATTTCACATACATTCTTGGGTTTGGGTCTCATCTATCCAATGAAACTAAAGGTTTTAACAGACTGTTACACATGAGTGAGCACTCTTCATTTTTGTAAAGCTCGCAGAAATCTGTTTGCGCAGAAATGCTCGTTTTCACGCTGTGTCAAGGGGAAAAGGCGAAATCAAACTTACCCTGCGAAACATTTTTCATACATTTCCCTTGCACTTTTAGTCAATTGAAATCAAGCGGATACATTCAAGCATTTTGTAACAATTTTGCCACCCAAATTAAAATTTTAACACTTAGTATGCACAACCTTTACCTTTTTGTGCCAGCTGGATGTGAGCACATAAGTGAACCTCAACAAAAGTTTATAGCAGACATCTCCAGCATTTTTTCACCAAGTTTTAATCATTTAAAGTGGGTTTACATTTCATTTTTCATTAATTACTTGTTTCTCCACACTTTCCCAAGCTTGACAACGATTAACAAAATGAAAATCAAGCCTAAGCCATTTCATGTAAATCACAGCTTAATGTAAAGCAAATTTCGTCACGATGGCCTCGGTGTGTGGGGAAGTGGGATGGGGCACAATGCAATCTTCGAAGTGTTTTGGGCAAGGAAACAAGTTAAATAAGTTTTACTATCTAAATTCCATTTGTTCTTCATGATTAAGGTCTACTTTTATTCGCATAACTATTTCAAAGTTCTGCGCAAATCATTTTTCACTAACTTTTCAAAAGTAACTGGTGCTCACTCAAGCGGAAATATTTTTCGACAGTTATATCATCATTTGCTTAAATGGATCTCTACCAATTTTAAAACGTGGAAAAAAAATCTTCAGTATATTACAAATAATATAATTGTACAGGATTCTTTCTAAGTGTAAACTTTTTTTGGATACGCACTTGTATATCCAAGTCGAAGAAATTCGTCAACCCCTCTATTTCACAATTTGCTGTTGCAACACCTCAATTTCAAAATCCTACAGATCCGCCACTGCGCATGATCACATGTAGTCCACGTCCTGGACGATTTTTATTGATTGGGCAATCCAAAGGGGCAAACCCTATCGGACCGTACCGATACCTCCGCGCGCGCACATAACCAACACACAACACGCCCTCCACTGATTCACTTACCCCCAGTGATTCGCCTAACCCAGTGATTCACCTAACCCACTGATTCACTTTCCCCTTGTTTCATGTGACTATTCAGGGGGTGTGTGTATGCGTGTTATGGGGATGTATAGTGTGTTATATGTTTGGTAGTCGTATCGTACCAAATAACAACAGTCCAGGAGGTGGACTAGATCACATGATGAGCGGGCACAAATCGTTGGATTCCATTCCACTTCATCTCACTTCACCGAGGGGCCCGCCCCCCTCCCCTATTGGCGGAGCCAAAAAAGAAAAAAGGAGAAAGGAAGAAAAAAAGGGAAAGGAGAGGAGAAGAGAAAAGAGGAGGAAGACGAGTGAATAAAATGTGGTTAGGGGAAATCCTTGAAAATGAAAAAAAAATATTTCATGTCACTACATAAAATTTTCGCATTTTTTTATTGTTGAAATATGTATCGTCTTTATGGTTAACTGCAAATAGTCCTTAACAGGTCCCATTTCGATCAGGCCAGAATGTATATTGAAATTTATAGTTAGATACGCATCTTGTTCGGGATCAAAAACATTGCCCAGAATTTTCAATTTAAGCACACAATGCATGAAATTTCGAGAATTTTTTTTTAAATAGGGCTTATGAGATTATTATACATTAAGATTATGTAGCTAAGAAGTGACTGTTAGGACTATACCCCTACAAAGAAACAAACAAAATTCAACTTTGAGCGGCCGATAGGGGAAAATGTGGGTGAAAATTATTTTCACCCCCCCCCCCCCTTATTGGCGAGTGCTGGATCCGCCCCTGTTACTCACTTTATCGGAATGCAGTCTCCATGCGAGATTATCTTCCTCTGCACTGTGAATAGAAACCAAGTCTCCATGACACGATTGTTCATTGGTCAAGTTTCGGCAGGTGGACAAGGCCTCTTGAAAGGGAACCTTCTCGGCAAAGTATTTGTAGCAACTTCCATTGGAAGATGTCCAAGATGCATCTGGGCATGTTGCTGTTAAAATAATAATAATAATAGTAGTAATAAAAATAATAATAATAACAATAATGATGATAATAAAAATAGTGATAGTAATAGTAATAATAATGATAATAATGATAATAATAAAAATAGATGGATTTATAAAGCGCTTTTTGCCTGACGATATAAAGCACTGCTATTATTACCCGCGGCTTTAGCTTTGCTGCCATATAGGCGCTGAAGCATTCAAGAAATTTCCTTTTACGGGGTATGCATTCACCTCACCTGGGTCGAGTGTAGTACGATATGGGTAAATTTCTTGCTGAAGGAAAACACGCCATGATTGGGAGCCCACGTTCCTCAGATTGAAAGGCGGAAGTCATAACCACTAGACCACGGCGCCCCCGCATAATAGATGATTAATGTTAAATGTACAACGAATAGACAGAAAGCTGTCCTGCCAAGTTCCTACGGGGGTTACCATGACAGAAACAGAATTATCAATATTCATCAAACTGGTAATCTGGCTCCGTAACAAAGATTTACAATTAATTGCTAAATGTCATTCAGAATTATACAAAACATAACATACAAGACAAAGTAGAGAATAAAATAACAGCAGGGACACTGGTCGACATAGATCTTACAATAAATTCTTGTATTCTATTGTCCAATAAGTAAGCAAACTGATATTAAAACAAATGAATTACTCATGTAAAAAGTACCCACTCGTTGTTATTCTCGTTGTAACTCGTTGTTACTGGACCCCTCAGAAGAACAGCCTGTGGCTGAAGAGGGTCATCCAGCCCACGAGTGGAAAATAAATAAATAAATAAAATAAATAAAAGTTATCCCCCCCCCCCTAAATAGCAAGAATATTGTGGCAATGAATCGCCAATAACTTTTCATAATTGGTAGAAAAAATTTCTTTCAGAAGTACACTGTTAGAAAATGTATCCTTAAAATAAAAGAAGTTCCTGCAGCAGAGTCTGGAGAACACCTGTAATCTTACAAGATTGCGTGATCTTACAGGAAATTGGTATTTGGTGTATGGAACCTTACAAATTTCCTTACAGAAAACACCCTATTTTCCTTTTTAAACAGACCTGTTCTGTTAAACTGCAGAAAAATTCCTGCTTTATGAATTTACAGAATGATTGTTATTGCTTAATGCAAAATCTTTTTTTTTCTGTAAAATCAGGGGGGGGGTTAACAATGTAGCGACGATTACAGTAAGTGCTAGTAAAGAAGGAGAGACTGCCAGAGGCGTTCCACTTGTTTCCCCGTTTTAAAAATAGGAAAACAAGTGGAACGCATCTGGCAGTCTCACCTGCATTACTAAGCATTTACTGTTAAACGTCACGGCTTATGAAAGAAAAGTCAATTTAGCAAACACTACAATATTTTAAGTTATTTGAATTGAATTCTAGACATCAAGCGGTAAATCCAGTAATAATTTCAATGATTAAGAATTTTAGGAAACGAAAACTCATGGTTGATACACCGTGTCTAAATGGCTTTATACAAGAAAATGTCCCTTTTAGGCCTAATTAGCTTTTCCAATGATCGTGCCCCAAAACACAAAGGAAAGTGATTAATCGCTAAATGAAATTGCCTATCAAGATAATCAAAGGTCATTGATACATGCGCATTTTGCTCAGTATAGAACGATAAGGAACCAATCAGACTTCAAATTTAGCGATTAATCGCTAACCTTTGTGTTATGGGGGCCCTATAAAGGTATTTGCTTGCTATTTATTTGCTATGGCAAAAAAATTTACTATCTTAGATTTGTATGCTTTAGACAATCTGAATTTTTGTAAAAAAATCTTTTTAAAGGCTCTTTTTTATTTGTATGTTCTTATTTGCATCGTCACTTTACACCACAGAAAAGGAAAATTACGAACATGACATATAATAATATCGAAAACATTATAGTTAAAAGGTTTTTTAATCTTCAATTTATAGTTCAGAAAAATACTCTTTCTGATATTTTCTCTCCATTTTATTTTTTCTATTAATATTTCATTTTTTTTTTGATTCGACGCACTTTTTTTGTTGAGAATTGTGTTTCAAAAGCTAAATACCTACCATGTTCACAGTTTGGACCGTCAAACCCAGTCTTGCAAATACATGATGTAACAGAGCCTTCGGATGTGTCTGAAGTTTCCACACAGGACCCTCCGTTGTGGCAAGGGTTGGGGAGACAGTCTTCGAAAGATAAATGACAGACAGAAAGGGTTAGAAAGAGTTAGAACCATCGATATAAAAAGCTGGATGGAGCTCGTTTTGAAGCTACAGGGAAAGTACTCCATGACGCAATTAACAGTATATGAAACCAAACCAACACATAAGAAAGAACACACACACGCACAGAAAAGTGCATGGAAAAGTGTGAAACTTCGTGCGCGCTTCATGGCGCGCTTGACCTCTTGGCGGAGTACTTTCAAGTGTTTACCCTAGCCTCAAAAGAGTGCCTTGTTGCTCTATTCATTTTTTTACTATGTCGATGGCTAAAAAGGGGACGGTCCATGAGACCGAGTAGAGGGTCCACAAAGCCGAAGGTTACGTAAGTTTCTCTCCTATATATACAATAGATACAATATACAGATGCACTCAGATACAACAAATGTTCAGCTTAGCCTGATCTTTAATGTAAATTGAATACATACTCTAAAAAACACCGTAGTCATTTCAGTAGAGTCGTTCGGGGCATGATTTTGTACCGAAAGCAATTTTTTTTCAAAAAGATTAATTAGGCTATATAAGCATGAAATTATTTTGAGGTAGACAGACGTAATCATCGGCCCCGAGGAAAGACCCCATTTGCGAAATAGAGGGTAAAGAGAAAGAGAGGAGATAAAGAGAGAGAGAGGGGTGTGGGGTTGGTGTGTGGATGGGTGCGTGAGAGAGGGGGGTCCGGAAGAGGCAGGGTAATGGAAACAGGACATGGAACCATAGACATGATTGAACACACACTTTGCCCAAACACGAAACCCATCAAGAAATCCCAATCAAAATATGTCATCTTAGTTTGACACTACTTGGGTTAAATCTCAATCTTTATTTGAGACTTAATTCTTGGTGAATCTGTTGGGCAATTTACTTTGAAATCTAACATCATTCATACTCCTTGTTGCGTATATTTAATCCGTCAAAATAATGAGGTATCAAAATAAAGGAGATATCATAAATCATATACCTATACTGAAAAGAATTGATACCAGTTTGTTTCGTTTTTGTAGGACGCATGGTATAGAGAGAAAGAGACGGGCTGTAGAGATGGTAAGACAATGAGAGTGCGAGGAGATGGGGGCGGTGGTGGGGCTGCAGGGATGCATACACGAGGTTGCTTACGATTTGTTGTTGTAGTTTGGCTGCTAGTGGTTCCGTAAGTAGACATGGCATGTGTTCTTTCCTCTTCCGTCATAGTGGTAGGAGCAGTGGTAGTACCTGAACCTGATTCTGAAGGTAAATATTAAATTTTTTACTAATGATGATTATAATGATAACCAAAATTAATGATATTAATTATAAAAAATAATGATAAAGTTATGATAATAATGACAGTAATAAAAATGTTAATGATAAATAATACTAACAATGAAAATAAAACATAGCAATAAGAGTGATAAAAATAATATCGTTATTATATTGTTTCTTACAATAATCATTATTTCAATATTATTATTGCTATAATTATCATTATTATTATAACTACTATTATTATTATTATTATTATCGCTACTGGCGTAAATCCTTGCGTCACACTTATTGTTCAAGGGTGGGGAATCTATTGTTCCATCCCCTCACCCCGAACAATAGGAGTGACGCAAGGATTTACGACAGTTATTATCATTATTATTTTTATTACATTTATTATCATCATCATCATCATCATTTTCTAATATTCACTGTCATCAACATAGAAAGAGAGGGTGAAATTGGCGTGGTCGGATCTATAAGTAAGGTTTATAAGTTGGTTTCTAATGAATAGTTTCTGTAGAAGACATGGCAGTACCTGAACTTGATTCTGAAGACGAAACATTAAAATACTGAATAATAATAATAAATAATAATAATCATATAAAATAAATAACAGTAATTAAAATAATTATTATGGACATTAATAATGATAAAATAGGTAATAATAATAAGTGTAATAATAACATAATAATATTGTTACATTATTTCTTACAATAATCACTATGATTAACATCATTAATATCATTATCATGATATTTATTTTTATCATCATCATTTTTATCAGTATTTCCTTATATTCATTGTCATCGAAATAGGAAGAGAGAAGGGGAAGAGGTGTGAATGGATTTGTGTTTTCTTCTGCCGTCTTAGTGGTAGGAGCAGTACCAGTACTAATACCTGATATAGATGAGTAATAAAATACTTAATTTTGTTGTTAATATTTTTTTTTGGGGGGTGTCACTAGAGCACCACTGTACATGGCCAAGTACATAATTTTGGTCCCCTTCTTGCATCATTGATCATATACTTCACGGGGGAGTAGCTCACATGTGGTTCCCCATCCCACCCCCCTTCCGTTTGGCTGCGCTTCAAAATACTGTAACTCTCTCTCTCTCTCTCTTGTCAAATTTCTCATTTATCAAGATTTATTACAAATTAAAAATTCATCTGGCTTAATAGACTTTACATCAACATTTAATTTCAATCGATTTCTGTCCGTTAAAACGCATAATATCTTTGGTTGATTCGAGGTCACTTTACGATGCTTTAGTCACACAAAAGAAACCGACTCCAGATCCAGTGGCGGATCCAGGGGGGACATCTGGCCCTTGCCTCCTTTCTCTTGAGTGTTTAGTCAATATTTTCAATGCAAATATGTCGTTCATAATAAAAGTGTAGTCACAGCAAATATTGTTTTAATGGGAATATGTCGTTCATACACTACAGTGCGTACCAAAAAAAGTTTACACTTTGAAAAAAGCCCTGGGAATTAAATAATATACAGCATGTGGGTAATTCTTTCACATATATTCTTGGGTTTGGGTCTCATCTATCCAATGAAAGTAAAAGTTTTGACAGAATGTTACACTTGAGTGATCAGTGTCCATTTTTGTAAAGCTCGCAGAAATCTGTTTGCGCAGAAATGCTCGATTTTATGCTGTGTCGAGGAGAAAGGGCGAAATCAAACTTACCCTGCAAAACATTTCTCATACATTTCCCTAGCACGTTTAGTCAATTTAAAATAAAACGGATACATTCAAGCATTTTGTAACAATTTTGCCACCCAAATTGAAATTTCAACACTTAGTAAGCACAACCTTTACCCTTTTGTGCCAGCTGGATCTGAGCACATAACTGAATCTGAACAAAAGTATATATCAGACATCCCAAGCATTTTTTTCACTAAGTTTTTATTATTTAAAGAGGGTTTACAATTAATTTTTCATCTAATACTTGTTTCTCCACACTTTTGCCAAGCTTGACAATGATTAACAAAATGAAAATCAAGCCTAAGCCATTTCATGTAAATCACAGCTCAGTGTAAAACAAATATCGTCATGATGGCCTCGGTGTGTGGGGGAGTGGGGTGGGGACCAATGCACTCTTCGAAGTGTTTTTGGCAAGGAAACATGTTAAAATGTAAAAGATATCTTCAAGTCAATTTTACTAGCTAAATTCCATGTGTTCTTCATGATTAAGGTCTACTTTTATTCGCATAACTATTTCATAGCTCTGCGCAAATCATTTTTCACTAACTTTTCAAAAGAGGTGCTCACTCAAGCGGAAATATTTTCCGACATTTAAATCGTCATTTGCTCAAATGGATTTGTACCAATGTTAAAATGTGGGGAAAAATCAGGATATTACAAATGTATAATTTTACAGGAATTTTTCTAAATGTAAACTTGTTTTTGATACGCACTGTAGAATACACAAGTGAGGACCCTTCTTTTTCCTTGTCAAATTTTCCTAGGAAAAATGTGTCCCCCCCCCCCCTTCTTTGAAAAAAAATCCTGGATCCGCCCCTGTCCAGATAGATCAAAGCTTGTATGATTATAATGAATGGTATATCATAGCTCGGTTTGGCGTCGGTATCGTAGGTGTGAATTGTGCCCCTCCCCTCCTTATACTCACGTTCAGTGCAACGTTCTCCTCGATATTCCGCTGGGCAGTGACATTTGAAGCTCGTCATCGTTTCCTCACACCATCCGTGCCGACAGGTATTATCTTTACAATCTGAAATAATCAATGTATACATATATATATATATGTTTATATAACAATTTTCTCGCATTCGGGGAGGGAGAAAAGAATACTTTAGAACCCTCCTGAATACGTCTATTCGGATAGATTCGCAGCTGATTCGGTTCCGGTGTCACCCTGGCTTCATGTTTGATTTCGCCAATACACTTACATAAAGTCAAGAGCCTCTCCCCCTTCACCCTTTTCCACATTTTCTCTCCCTATCTCTACACTCCCTCTGTATTTATCTATCTCACTCTCTCCCCTCTCTCTATGAGACTCTCTCTCTCTCTTTCTGTTTGCCTATAATATATCTTAATGTAAGGTATCCTTGGTATACTATGCACTATTTGAAAGGTAAGTGGAATTTCATATATATAGTATATAATTTCTAACATTGAAAATTGTCATTTTTTATAGATGCCATTGTTGTCACTCAAATCTTGGTTCCGCCTAAAGGCTCCAGGCAATTATAATGATTAATCCCTAAAAAATTACAATGCCGGATAATCAATTTCCTAATGGGACCTGCTTTCCATGCGGGAAACAATTCTCTTAACTCTTTTGACAAAATTCAATTAATTAGGTTTAACTGGTTCTTTTATCGACATCAGGATGAATAAAGGAATATACAATATCATGGGCGAATAAGCATGCATTTCAAACAAGTGGGGATCCAAGGGAAGAAATAAGGATAAATGATAATAAAAATTGTTAACGTGCGAAGAGGAAATGAAACATGCCCTGGCACAACTTCTACGCACATTTACGACCCCTAACAACAATGATATTTTTTCTTTTTTCAAACCGGTTGCCATGCCTTCCAAAACAACGCTGAGCAGTATATTTTTCACTCTTTAATTCTTTTTTCAATTTTCCTAATGAAAAATTACCCGCTTTTTTCCAAAACGTAGTAGAGATATAATTAGATAATGTAGACATTTCTGTAAAGAATTATGTATATAGACCCTGTATGATAACAAT